>NW_022884350.1:1200000-1788318 GCF_011952255.1 Bombus vosnesenskii
TTTTTTATGTATTCAAACTGAAAATAATTTTGTATCAAGGCTACTTATACCAATAGCAATCAAATTGACTGATACTTGTCAAAGTGTAAAAGGATCCTGCAATTTGTTTATCGAACTCCAGTTAACCAGTTTCCTCGTTTTGTACAACTTGCCACACGTTTTGAAAATTTTTATTGCGTATCATTCGATATGATGATATCAGCTATCAGGAAAATTCTAGATGCTAACACTAGAAATGCCACAGCAGTCAAAATGACTGGTTGTACAATTTTATAAATATGTCCACCCTCGTTTAGAGATCATTGTGCTAGATGGATTAAAAATACCAAAAATGTACTACATAACATGAAATAGCTTCTGTAAGAAAGTAATAAATTAATAAATATAAAAATATTCTATCAATACGTATTTTTTAAAGACCATTTTGACTGGTTGTCATTTTGGCTGTTTGATAGAAACAGCTTTGTGTTAACTATCGGTAGTTCTAGTGCTAAGGAGATAAAAGTGTAAAATTGTTATTTCTCGTTTCCATTTTGTGTCAAATGTTTTCTTCTTTAGATAAAATTGAATTAATTTTAATAAAAATTCAGGGATCGCAGCGAGATGAGAAAAATTTGCCATTCTACAGCCCTGCAGGGTATCTTAGACTTTTGTATTTTGTTTATTCATACGAATGACGGTTTAAGTCGAGAAATTTACAGTAATAAATTCTAAGAAAAACAAACATTTTTAATCTGAATATTTTCTGTATTGCTTCTGTAACACGGAATTGCTTCTGTAAAAAAGTAATAAATCAATAAATATAAAAATATTCTATTATTACGTATTTTTTAAGAACCACTCATTTTCACTGGCTTTGGTGGAAATAGCTTCGTGTTAACTATCGGTAGTTCTACTGTTAATATATTGTCAATATTTTTAAAATTAGGAAGAAAGTTATAAGGATATGCATTTGTTTCAAAACCAAACAGGAGAATAATTGTGGCGAGCATAGAATTGATCGACAATGTACTCGACTTTGAAATGATTGATCGTACAGGAAAGCCATAAAATATGACTCGATATATTCTTCTTCCATATTTTTCGCAGTTTCACGCACGATCGACGTTCGCCTAAAAGCTTTCTCCAATAAATCCTGGCAAACATAGAATTAATTGACAGTATACTCGACTTTAAAACTGATTCCACGTAAAAAGCATAAGATGTGCAGATCGACGTTCGAATAAAAACTTTCTCCGATGAAACGTATTGTCAAAAACGACGCGTTGGTTAACGTGCTTCATCGACGATCGATGTTTGAACGAACGCACAGAAGAAAAAGAATCTTTGGTGAAGAGACAGTGGAGAGTCGACTGGCTGAAGTTGCGCGATGCGTTTTTCCCGAACAAGGTATCGGATAAAATCGAACAACGCCGGATTGCGTTAAACGAGACGATCGCAGCGAATGACAGAAGGTGGGAAAAATATTTGGCAAACGCAAGGAATGAACGATATCCGCTCGGTCTGCTTCCTTTCTCACCTTGCGCAGGCATCTCGACTCGGCTGGTCGAGCTAACGGAACCATCCCAAGACGTTTTGTCCATCTTTTCTTTCGACCAACCGGCCGCCTCTAGAGAGTTAGGCTGCAGCTACATAACATACCGAAACAGCTGACCGACAACCGGTGACCGGCCTTTCTATAGTGTGTAAGTATGCGTACAGAAGACTATACACTGGCGCTCGTGAATATACGTGGACAGTTTGGTCGATTTGCAATAAAAGTAGACCGCGGGTGTCCATGCAAATTAATATTGTTATAAACTCGACCGAAGGAGCGCAACTCCAATGAACATTCGTTTCGCTCTCTAAATAGCGACAACGAATATTTTACTTTGAATATATTGTACACTTTCCCTCTGCGTCTCTGCACATTGAATTCTTTTGATACAATTTGTAGATGAAAGGACATCGGGGCCTTTCTTTTGGAATTTTTGAGAGGACCCCCAATACTTTAGTCCAGACCTTTCATTATAGCGATACTTGAATAATAAAACTTAGAAGTAGTTGTTTATGATTTAATCCGATTATGTGTGTCCGAGAATTATGACAATAGGCTTGGGTTCGAAGTGACACAACTGGTCGCCGAAGGTAGCCACGGTCACGGGATGAACGTTCTTACCTAACAGAGAAGTGCCAATATTGTGGGACACACGTTGTATTAACAATCAAACCCCGGGCAGGAGCAATGTCAGCTCTACGAGGGTCTGCCTAGCAACGGCAGCTGCAATTTTGTTGGTATCCCCGGCCAATATGCAACGAACAAACGCGATCATAAGAAGAGGAAAATTTCCATCAGTCTTTTATTCTTGCGATCACCTTGGAGAGTTTGCACATCGTCTTTACGTGCAGTATTATACCGAGCGTCACAGCAAACGTTACTTTGTGCTTCAAAATATATTCTACATTTTTAACCCTTAGAGTGCTATGGACGCATATATGCGTCTGGCGAAAGCTATCGGTGTGGACTAAGAACACATATATGTGTTTTCTGTAAGTGTCCGGCATGGACTAAGGAAGCATATATGCGTTTGTCAATTTTTCCGAACACCTACGCAGAAGTAATACTATTACGTTTGTGTGAGATAAATATAAATGCAATCCTTATATATAATGCATATATTTTATATCAAAAATCTACTGCTTCGAAACAAAAATTTAGTGAATTTCATTTAGCGTTGATAAGAGACATTTTACGAAAATATTTCCAACGTAGAAGCATGGTAGAAGGAGGAAAGAGAAAGTCTGAGGATTTACCATTTCGTTTAATCGATAGGCATTTTCCATCAAAATGCCCTAATCGTGCCGGCACAACACAATTATCAAGAAGAAAATGTGTCGTTTGTGTGAAAAATAAGAGAAGGAGCGACACGCGATACGAATACAGAAAATGCGATGTCGGATTATGTATGGATATTTGTTTTGAAATTTTTCACACACAACTGAATTATTAACTCGTGTTATATTTACTAAATTTAGTTTTCTAGTTTATCGTTTTCTAGTTTATTACCCAAATTCTATTTTAATTTAAATTTCAATGTTTATAATAAATAATTAATACTAAAAAATAACGCTCTTGAATCATTTAATCTCGTACAAAAGAATTACTATAACTTATTACGATTTGCGCTTCGAATAGTCAATCAACAGACTTCAATTTAGCGAAAAAGTATAGGCTGCGAGTATTCAGCACTCTAAGGGTTATCCCGTTGACCGTGGATTCGTTATTGAACCTAAGAACATTATCACTAACATCTCGAGTATTTAATCACCACGGTTAATTGTCAAACTTTGTAAAAATCAATATTTATACCAGTAAATATAATCTCTATTGTACAACAACGATGGCCAGTCCGAATGAAGATTCGTTACACGCCCATAAACCTAACGCTAACCCGATATGTGTATGTAGTATCGTGGACGAGGGGCCTGGCAGTTGTCGTGCGGATTGTAAACAAGCGGTTGCTGAGGTGTAAATTATAAACAAGCGGTTACTGAGGCTAAAACAAAAGACAAGAGGTTGCTGCTAGCGGACAATAAACGAATTAACAGCAGTATGAGTTGAGAAGTCGGAGAGTGAGGACTGCGTTGTCGAGATAGTGTTGTTAGAGTTGTTGAGAGACAGTTGAATCTGTGTTGACGACAGTTGTTAATTAATTATCTAGTTGTTTTAATTATTATACGTTGTTGCAATTAGTTCATGTTAAATAACTATTGTTTTCTGTTTAATTAACATCCGTTTAATCCATTTATCATTAATAAACTAATCATAATTTACGATACTATATATATGACAAAGATACATATAATAATATATAATAACATATATATGTAATAATAATAATAATAAAAATATATATAAGAAACAAGAAGAAACTGTAGGATTTAGCAAGAATTTGCACGTTGCTTATTGAAATATTTTACAAACCCGAATCATTTTCATAAAAATAAACATAAGCAATGCTACATAAATGCTCAAATATCAGATCCTTAATCTGACAGCGAACATTTAACAGAGAATTAACACGCAAAATTTGTAAATTTGCAAGCTTCGTAAGCTCCTCTCGTTCGAATATCTGAATATCTGCCAGCGCAGTTTCTCCGACATCTAAAATTGTAAAACGTTAATAAAATATAATTTTCAAATATAAATTATATTACTATAAAACGTCCTTGAAAAATTTCCCAAAAATTGCGATGGTATTCGACGAGAGGCCGAATGGACTCTGGAAGAAAATACACGCACGTTATGTGTAACTCATCGCAAACTTCGACGATTAATGGGTCAGCGGCGTACGGTAAAGGCGTTTATATGCTGCAAAACCTGTAACTTCTCTTATTTACTCTGCGCCAAGTACCATTGAACGCGGGTATGATAAATATTCGGGTAGATCCAGCCAGACTTCCGCATTCTCTTTAGCCCCAGTCCTGGCCGCAGAATTCGAGAGATGCCTGAACTGCTTCGACTGCTGCGCTCGTGTGTTAATGGACCATCGACCAACAACGACAGCAAGTGACTTTTATGCACTTTTTCTGGACTATCAACTACATGGGATTAGACCTTCTTCGTGTGAAAATAGATAATCTTCAAGTAGAAATGTAATTCTTTTATTTCAGTTTTTCTTATTGTTTATTCTGTATCATGCGAGTCTTGCGATCATCTTCGACGAGGTAATTGTAACGTCAATTCACATCAGAGACCAGGCCACTGTCACAGATGAAATTCGGCTAAACAAAGCGATAAGATAGCGAAATTCCAAGCGCCTTAGCATGAGTGATCATCGGGATAACATCTGGGCACTCTAATCGTTTTCAGAAATATATGATTTCCTTTTCCCACTCCCACGAATAAAAGAATTTAAATACTCCCCCTAAAATCATTCAAGACAGTCTTGAACAGTCACGCATGGAGCTCGGAAGTGTATTGTAAACCAGGAGAAAAATAAAGTTTCTTTTTTTTCTTAAATTTCTTTTTATTTTACGTGACATAGTCATCGTTGGCGTGCGGCATTGCAGCTGTCACAGTCATCAGAATGCAAAAGTTGAGGATTTTCTTGAAATTGCATAGTTTACGCTGGGATTGATTTTTCAAACAGAAACCACGAACAACTGGAAAGTTGTAGCGTTTGGAGGAAAAGTTCGCTTCTCTCGGCGGATAAACTGAGTTTGTATCGCTTCAAAAGATATTACAAGTAAATAGTCGAATAAGAATTTCAGGTTCAATTCCTGGAGAAATTTGTATTGTTGTAAGGGAACGAACTTTGTTCTAAATTGATCAACCGATTAGTTTTCCAGTTATCGTGCAGTTAACGTTCAGTTTAACAATTTTGTAAACGTGGCAGTTTAGGAAGAGGAATTGAAATAAAAGAATTAAATTTGTACTTTAAAACTATCCATTTACATCTACAAAAGACCTATTCCCATACAATTAATGGTTTAGAAATTGTTCGTAAAAATAGTTTGCTTTTATTGTCGTTACACGAGAATCCTCCCTTAAATGACAAAACTACGTCACAATGTTTGACATTTACGGACACCAATTCTTTCGTCGCATATTTATCTTTTAAAGGTCAACGGACGATATTAATAAACGATAAGAGAAATTGAAATAAAAAAAAATTACATTTGCACTTCGAGATTATATTTAGGTCCCAAGAAGGACCAGACTCATATAATTAGTAGTTAGTCTACAAAAAAGTTCATAAAAATCGTTTGCTTTTATTGTCGTTACACGAGAATCCTCCCTTAAGGGAGTGTCCTGAATTAGAATGTTCTAGAACAGAGTCTTTTTGTGATTTTTTTAGAAGGGAAAGAAAGAAATGAAATTATTGAATTTTGAGGTATGGTTTTATATATATTTAACGAATACAAACAAATTCTTTTTAAGTAAAAAAAGGAATTATAACAGATTTCCAGGCCTATTTCATGGGCTGTAGTTTTCAATCGGCGTGAAAGATCCAACTCGTAATTCTTGACCAAAACAAAAAACCAAAAAAGGATTGAATTATTATATATTTTTCTTCTCGATGAACTAAAAAAGTTCGTCAAAAAGTTTATTTAAACAATTGTTATAGCATCTTAAAGTTTATTTTTATTTTATAAAACACATTTTTTCATTAAATCCGTCAAAATTTTTAATTTCACACTATTTTCTGCCTTTTTTTTAGTTCATCGAGAAGAAAAATATATAATAATTTAATCCTTTTTTGTTTTTTTGTTTCGGTCAAGAATTACGAGTTGGATCTCTTTCACGCTGATTGAAAACTGCAGCCCATGAAATAGGCTTAGAAATCTGTCATAATTTTCTTTTTACTTTAAAAAAAATTTTTTTGTATTCGTTAAATATATATAGAACCATACCTCCAAATTCAATAACTTCATTTCTTTCTTTCGCTTCTAAAAAAAATCACAGAAAGACGCTGTTTTAGAATACTCTAATCCAGGACACCTCCTTAAGTGACAAAATTGCGTCGTAGCGTTTGACATTCACAAACACCATTTCTTTTATCGCATATTTAACTTTTAAAGGTAAATACATATATAATAATAAATGCTTTATAATAATAATAAAATTCTTTATAGTAATATATTATAATAATGATAAACGCTAAGAGAAATTGAAATAAAAAATCACGTTCGTACTGGTAGATTATATTGTCATTTTTTAACGATTATATTTCTAAAGATTATATTTACATGTATTAAATTCGCATAACTACTAGTTAATCTAAACAATTCATAGAAATCGAGTTGAAAAAATCGTTAGACGTACGAACCTAATGTTCGACTATTCTACCTTTTAAATGCGTCAGATTTTCTCCATTTAAATCGAACGTCTGGTAGATCGTCGACAATATGGAAATACTCGGAGGAAAATCTGAATGGCTTCAACGTGAAAGTCTTTTAAATAAAACCGTATATTTCTTAATCCATTGATACATTCGTGTGCATCGACTCACGAAACCGTATAAAACTCTTATGCATATGTTATACGCGTTATATAAAACATTTAGAATCATCATGATTATATCGGTGATCGAAATCGATCTAAAAATATGTACACAATCGGTCACAAAAGTGTTCATACAGCTTTCAATGAAGAATAATTTTGTTAGGATTGAACCAAAAGACTTGAGCTTTTTTGGAGAAAATTAAAATTGATAGGAACAGAGATGAAGATAGTAAAAATCGTCTTGTACAATTTTTTTCTCTGGGCTTGTCACGAAAATTTAAACAACACATTTTGCATATTTATATCGGTTGTATACATTCTGAAAATTGTATAAAAATATATTAACGTTGCTACGAGCTGCGAAAGATTAAAAATGGCAAAAATTAAAAATTAAAAATCCCTACATCTTTCGATGTATATAACCGACATAAATCTAAAAAACGAACTTTCTACCTTTTCGCTACGAGATAAAAAAAGTTACACACGGTGACCTCCATTACTTTCATCGCCATTCCTTCCGATCTCAATTTTCTCCAAATTTCTTTCACACGTCATCCAGTGAACCAATCCTTCCAGCTTTTCAAGAAACCTAAAGTCATTTGGTCCAATTTCATCAAAGTTATCCTGTTTTATAAGGATGTACAAATACTTTAATGATGATAGAAATTACGGAAGACGTCTGTTAATTATAGAAGACACTTATTGCGAACGTTTATTTAGTAAAAGATTAGTATACGTCATGAATAGTCGTCTTAAGCGTATAATAAACGTCGAAGATGATTCCATCGAATGTTGAGGCTTATTAACGTAATGTGGATAGTTGGCTATTTAAATACCTTTGTAATCTCCCTGAGTATATTACTTGCGTTAGATATTTATATTTTGTAATCTCTACACTGGCTTTCAGATTAATTTCGAACTTTACCGATATAAGCAGGATGGCCGAATCTCATAACGATGCTAATGTGAAGTTTCAGAATGCTTCGCGTAGCACACGTAATATTATATTCATAAAGATGTGTGTGAACGTTGCAATACTTTCGTGAGCCTTTGTATATTCTATATATATATCAGTCTAGCGAAAAGCATTGTATGTATTGTAAACAATAAACCAATATACAATATACATACATCAGTCTAGCGAAAAGCATTGTATGTATTGTAAACAATAAACCAATATACAATATACATACATCAGTCTAGCGATAAGCATTGTATGTATTGTAAACAATAAATCAATGTACAATAAACATACATCAGTCTAGCGATAAGCGTTGTATGTATTATAAACAATAAATCAATATACTATATATATATATGTGAATATATATCAACATAAATACAATAAGTACAATAAAAAAACACAATATGAAGATGGACAGACTTGTTTCTAGCTTCCTAAATATTACAACTGGTGCTTCGCTTGGATATGTACATTTTTACACGTTTGCACGCTCATTGCACGCTATATTTTTGCACATTATGTCCGTTTAAGTCGCCTACAAACACGTAAAAATCCGCAGTCTAGAGATAAACATTATATGTATTATAATCAATAAATTAATATACAATATATATATATCAATATACATCAATATAAATGCAATAAAAAAATACAATATGAAGATTTTCTACACGTTTGTGCGCACATTGCACGCTATATTTCTGCACATAATGCCCATTTAAGTCGCCTACAAACACGTCAAAATCCGCAGTCTAGCGGTAAATATTGTATGTATTATAATCAATAAATTAATATACAATATATATATATATCAATATACATCAATATAAATACAATAAAAAAAATACAATATGAAGATTTTCTACACGTTTGTACGCACATTGCACGCTATATTTTTGCACATTATGTCCGTTTAAGTCGCCTACAAACACGTAAAAATCCGCAGTCTAGCGATAAACATTGTATGAGTATTGTAAACAATATGTCAATATACAATATATATATATCAATATACATCAATATAAATACAATAAAAAATACAATATGAAGATTTTCTATACGTTTGTACGCACATTGCACGCTATATTTTTGCACATTATGTCCGTTTAAGTCGCCTACAAACACGTAAAAATCCGCAGTCTAGCGATAAACATTATATGTATTATAATCAATAAATTAATATACAATATATATATATATATCAATATACATCAATAGAAATACAATATGAATACAATAAATACAATAAAAAATACAATATAAATCAATATACAATATATACACATTGTATATTGATTTATTGTTTATAATACTCATACAATGCTTATTGCTAGAACGCAGATTTTTACGTGTTACGTGTTTTACGTGAACGTAATGTGCAAAAATATAGTGTACAACGCGCGTACAAACGTGTAAGGATGTACATATCCAAGCGAAGCACCAGTTGGAACATTTAGGAAGCTGGAAACAAGTCTCTTTGCCTATGTTCTGTTATTTCGTTGGTCATGTTCGCAAAAAGATAACAAAATTTCCAAGTCTACTTATCGTACACATTTTGTAAAAAAAAAAAAAAAAGAATCAAATTGTTTCCATGGAAATATCGCTAATTTTGGAGACATTTTCATAAATCAAATGCTTCAACGCGTGGTTTCCCTATGGTTGGCGTTTCTCTTTTTTTCTTTTCTTTCTTTTATTAAGAAATACGAGTTTCAAAATAAATATAATTTGCATCTGAAAGTTACATCTATAAGTTGCATCTGAAAGACGGTAACTCAACAATTAAGCAATAAACGTGCTTTCAACGTGATCATATTTCTGCTTATTATCATCTTGCAATCTGAGTTGCCGAGTTGGGCGAGACAGCAGTGTCGTATGACTTACAATTAGCATTTTGTTCGTCGGAATTAAATTTCCCAGCATTTCGCGAGGATATTTAAAAAACAAATATTCTCAAGAACAAATTATTCTGCGTTACTTAACTACTCTGTGTTATTTAATTATTTAAAGGATCGTATCCTCCAAATATGCTAACAATTTTCTAAACCAACTTTACCAGCATTGATACAGACATTGATACGATAGAACAAACAGAATTCACATGTTTTCCATGAGTGCGTATGTGTTTGTACGTGTGCAGAAGGCTTTGCAGAAAGTTGCCAATGTCAGTTGACAGTGTAGGAGACTGTCAGGATTGTTTCGAGTCGAAGAAACCACCTGATAGTCAGTCGCAACTCTAACATCGCCAGAAGAAGATGTATTTTACAGTCGTTCTAAAAAAACGCGTTCTTTCGCACTGTGTTTGTTATGTTGTGTCGCGTTTATTTCGTTGTATCGCACCTGCGTATTGCGTTGTAGTAAATTTTAAGTTATAAAGTTTTTCAATTCACCGTGCAATAAACGCGTTTCTTAAAACCAAAGCCCAACGCGATTTACCATCGTACCTCTAACTTTCTCGAAACCTTGAAACTCCTTCTCCAAGCGATTGTCTCTCAGCATTAATAAAGCAATAAATAAAAAAAATAGATAATATAAATAATAATAAAATAAATAAATAAATAATCGTTACTTACTCTAATAAATAAAATAAATCTTTACTTTATTGAGATTCGTCCACAACGACTCCGGAAACAATTAATCCTCAACGATAAAACCTACTTCGATTTAATTATTGGATATTCTTCTAACAATATTAAACGAGTTGCTTGGTATATTTAATATACCTGATCCATCCACAACGACTCCGGAAACAATTAATCCTCAACGATAAAACCTACTTCGATTTAATTATTGAATATTCTTTTAACAATATTAAACGAGTTGCTTGGTATATTTAATATACCTGATGTAATTTATTAAATATATCGAAAGTAAGTACATATTAGGATACTGAAAATTATTTGCAGCGTGTTTTATCACATTCCCAATTAATCACATTCCCAATTTCATGCAGAGATTGGTCAAATTTCGACGTACGTATCACGAACATGGAACGAGTATTTGCTTCCTACGTTTATTCCTACGTTACATCATATTCTTCGTTCTTCTGAATGAATAGCTCGACCGACTTCTAGGAATGTGATTTCAACAATGAAAATCATGACGCTGTTTCTTGCTCGCTATCCTTGTAAATAACGCTCGGTCGTGTTGAATTATACTTTAAGGCCAGATCGAACAGAGAGTATTGGAAAAGATTGGATCTTGTACGACGTTCAATAATTATATATTCCAGGCTCGTTTAATCGATCCTATCGAAACATCTGTGCTCGAACGTTAAACAGCAGCCGTAAGCAACGTAAACTCGAGCCGCGAGTTGAACAGAAGACAAGCTATTTCCTTTTTCCTCTGTCTATAGGATCTAACGATTTCCTTCCCGCGCTGCTAAAACGAACATTTCGATTGGGGAAATTGCGCGAATAATAGCCGCGTAAAATACATCATTGTTAGGTGTGTTTCTCGCGAACGAAATCTGCTCGAGATTTTCAAAATCGCATTGTTGATAACGCACCCGCACGAATTTATAACGCCGTTTGATACCAGGAAAAACACAGATATAAATTACTTTTCATAGGAATGCTCGGTATTGCGTTAAAAAATGTGTAGCGTCGAGAGCCGAGACGTTATATCGCAATTACCTGCTATTTAGATGTTCCTTCAGATAAGATTACTTGACATTGCCGGGCATTTTTATGTCGAAACAAACGCAACACTAAATCTTTAGGATTTTAAGATTAATTTGAAGATAGTACGATCTGATTTTTCGACCAAAGATACACCGATCGATATCGTAATTCTGAAAAGTATGTGATAGTGGAATCTACAAGTGGAACCTACACTACTACTGATCCGATGTCTGTAACTATTACATAATATATTACAGCGTATACAAGGAAGCCTGTAATATTTTATGCTGTTTGTATAAAGAAGGAATTTACAATTGTCAGCTGAACAAAACGAGTGCGTCTTGTTACGTATCGTGTTGTTTGTATGGCGTTTAACACGGCAACAGTTTGTCAGGTTTGATTAGATAACATTTTATTTACTAACTCATTGACTGATTTGTTGCCCTTGTGAGAAAATTTAGTGACAATATTCTATATGCACAATTATACAGGGTGGTTGGTAACTGGTGGTACAAGCGGAAAGGGGGCGATTCTACGCGAAAAAAGAAGTCGAAAATATAGAATAAAAATTTTTCGTTCGAGGCTTTGTTTTCGAGAAAATCGACTTTGAATTTTCGCTCGGTACGCGTGCACTTTATCGCGTCTCGTTACAACGGATCTCACTGTAGATCGTTGTCTCGATGGAAAAATTAAAAAAGAAATGTTTATTCTATATTTTCGACTTCTTTTTTTGCGTAGAATCACCCCCTTTCCGCTTGTACCGCCAGTTACCAACCACCCTGTATATACATAATATGCGATAGCAATGATAAAATAAAATAATCTCCTTGGATCGCGACACGCTAAAACCGAAAGTGGTTACATAACAAAATGCCACTTAACTGTCTTAACAGTAGAACTACCGATAGTTAACACGAAGCTATTTCCACCAAACCAGTGAAAATGAGTGGTTCTTAAAAAATAGGTATTAAAATATTTTTATATTTATTGATTTATTACTTTCTTACAGAAGCAATTCCACGTTATGTAGTACATCTGGGATCATCATCCCTAAACGAGGGTTGACACATTTGTAAAATTGTAGAACCAGTCGTTTTGACTGCTGTGGCATTTCTAGTGTTAGCATCTAGAATTTTCCTAATAATTGATATCATCATATCGAATGATACGCAATAAAAATTTTCAAAACGTGTGGCAAGTTGTACCAAAAGAGGAAACTGGTTAATTGGAGTTTGATAAACAGATTTCAGGACCCTTTTACACTTTGACTGGTATTGATATATGTAGCCTTGATACAAAATTATTTTGAGTTTGAATACGTAAAAAACAAAATAAAATTCGTTATATTATTCTCTTAGTTATCGTTGCGAAAGTCATTACATCATTGCGAAAAAAGAAATATAACGAGGAGGGAATTTTAAAATAAAATTGTAAAACCAGTCAATTTGACTGGTGTGGTAGTTCTACAATTAACTCGTCGATAGGATGTAAAAATCCAGCACCAGGTATAGCACAAATTGTTTTTAAATTTCCAAAAGCTTCTCCTTCTCTTTCAACCATAAAAAATTTGTGAAACTAATGCAACTGCAGGTAGAATTAAAATGTAAGCTTCAGGATTAAATATAATAGTAAAAAATTCAGAATATAATACTAAAAAGATATAAAGTAGGATGATAATAATTCTTTGCACACCAGCAACGATAAAGTAAAATAGTCTCGTTAGATCCTACGCGTTCGAAGTAACACCGATACAACGAAATATCGTTCGATTCTCCGATGCAACGATAAAATTTCATTTCCACACTTTCGACGCGTAAAACGTGCATATTAAAGGAGCGGATACGTAATTCATAGGACGACTACGTTATCCGCAACTTTTACGTTTTCTCGTTACGCGCGTTTCCTTTATTTCGTCGAGACAATTACCATGTAAATTATTAAACGGACAAGGGGACTGAAAGCTGAAGTTCGCGAGAGAACGTCGGCGGCTTGCAGTTACGAGAACAAGACCGTGTACGGCGTATGGCAAGAAATTAAATGGAAATCGGAGTGACGTAGCTGCGTGTTTGGAATATATGAACTTGTTCTATAGTTGAACAACGATCGGACAGTGGACAACGTTGAGGAAGAAAGGTGTGGCTGGCATATTCGTGAACGCGTATCGACAACATTCTGTGTATCGCGTAACTGCATACGAAGCTGCATTTGCTTTCTCTCGTAGAAAAATATGAGCAAAGAACGGCAACACATGCAAATCAGCTGGCTGCTGGAACGAGCAAAACTCTCGTAGAAAGAAGACTAAATAGAAAATATCCCACTCACCTCATTAAAGAAATAGAGTAGTCAAACTCGAAGATGGTATCCCTTTGGGAGTAGCCACCCACGTGTTATTTAAGTTGGAAAAATTTACCGTATGTTCAGCTGGACAAATTGTAAAGTACAAATTAAATAATAAAAAAAGAAATTTGTTTTCTCCAATACCATTGCCCATTACCCGCTTCAAATTTAAAGTTCGAATCCCGCTGAGGGTAGCCACCAACGTGTTATTTAAAAGTTAAGTTGGAAATTTTACCAAATGTCCAGCTGGGCAAATTGTAAAGTATAAATTAAATAACAAAAAAAAGTATTAATTTTTTGGTATCCCACTGAGGATAGCCATCCACATGTCATTTAGCAATTAAGTTAGAAAAATTTACCAAATGTCCAGCTGGGCAAATTGTAAAATAAATAATAAAAAAAAGTATTAATTTTTTGGTATCCCACTGAGGATAGCCATCCACATGTCATTTAGCAATTAAGTTAGAAAAATTTACCAAGTGTCCAGTTGGGCAAATTGTAAAGTACAAATTAAATAATTAAAAAAAAAATTTAAAGCAACGCCTTTAAAACGTCGCCAACTAATTTAAAACTCGCAATTCTGTGGATTTATTCTGAATGTTGATTAGCTTCGTTGTTTTAGATTTACAGGAATCGTCGATTTCCTCTGTTTTTCGATTTTTACCGATTAATTGATCTCGTTGTTTTAGGCTCATGACGACCATCAGCTCTCAAGAGAATACGTTTTATGTTTCAATACTATGATTTCGCTCCATATATTGCTGAGACTATGCAGGAATTTCATTACACATAATAGAGTCAGTGAATTTGCATTTCTCCTGGCGAATACGTCTATTTCCGTGGAAATTCTTCTGCAAGGTTGGCCAGTTTCGCTTGCTCGTGCTACTATCACGCAATTGTTAGCGATGCGATAAGCAAAGAAAATAAATGTTGCACGCAAACTGTCTCGTTCGATCGTGTTAGATAAATCATTGGATAAACTGTAAAACAACGCGCAGTATAATACCAGCGGCAATTGCGGTCGTTGATAAAAATTGGATTATTATGGTCGTCAATGAAAAAGAATTTAGACGCATACAATTAAAACCGCGTGTATCCGCCAACGCGTATGCTAATTGATAAGGTACTAGATGGGCTCCATATTAGGTTCGGCGGAATCATCGAGACCTTACGACACTGCTGTGGAAGACGTACTTATTTGGAATTCAAATTGTGGAAGAATATGCTGAAACCTTCGTTCAGTTTCATCATACCAAGTATCGACATTAAAGGTTATTAATTATTTAAGCATTCAAATGTTAAACATTAAATACAGAAAACATTCAGATTAAAAATGTTTGTTTTTCTTAGAATTTATTACTGTAAATTTCTCGACTTAAACCGTCATTCGTATGAATAAACAAAATACAAAAGTCTAAGATACCCTGCAGGGCTGTAGAATGGCAAATTTTTCTCATCTCGCTGCGATCCCTGAATTTTTATTAAAATTAATTCAATTTTATCTAAAGAAGAAAACATTTGACACAAAATGGAAACGAGAAATAACAATTTTACGCTTTTATCTCCTTAGCACTAGAACTACCGATAGTTAACACAAAGCTGTTTCTATCAAACAGCCAAAATGACAACCAGTCAAAATGGTCTTTAAAAAAATACGTATTGATAGAATATTTTTATATTTATTAATTTATTACTTTCTTACAGAAGCAATTTCATGTTATGTAGTACATTTTTGGTATTTTTAATCCATCTAGCACAATGATCCCTAAACGAGGATGGACACATTTATAAAATTGTAGAACCAATCATTTTGACTGCTGTGGTATTTCTAGTATTAGCATCTAGAATTTTCCTGATAGCTGATATCATCATATCGAATGATACGCAGTAAAAATTTTCAAAACGCGTGGCAAGTTGTACAAAACGAGGAAACTGGTTAATTGCGGTTCGATAAACAAATTGCAGGATCCTTTTACACTTTGACAAGTATCAATCATTTTGACTGCTATTGGTATAAGTAGCCTTGATATAAAATTATTTTCAGTTTGAATACATAAAGAACAAAATAAAATTCGTTATATTATTCCTTTAGCTATCGTTGCGAAAGTCATTACATCATTGCGAAAAAAGATATAACATGAAGTAGGAATTTTAAAATAAAATTGTAAGACCAGTCGATTTGACTGGTGTGGCAGTTCTAGTGTTAAATTTGCAATATTTTTCACCTATAGAAAAACAGAATTGGGTAAAAAGTTAGCGAAATAACGCAGCAGCCTTAAAACTGTGCGAGTCGCTGTTTCTTCTTCTCGCCGAAAACGTTACATTAAAAAAGAACACATTAATTGCGTCTTGAATTCGTATTTTGCAAAACACCGAACGCGTGCTATCAGAAGTAAACAGATCTGCGTTTTTAACACAACGATTGAGATAATGTTATAACTTTATAAATTCACGCAGTGCAAATTATCATAGTAGAAGAAATTATCTTTTCATGCTACATACGAATCGTCGAAGATTAATGGGACGTAAGTACAACTCGAGTAAAATATGCAATTGAGTAAACGCGTGAAAAAGGTGAGCAGCGCTCCGAGTGAACGGTACGATGAAAAATTATGCAATATCAAGTCTACTAATAAAGAAAACTGCGCTATGAGTCACAATCTCGCGTACATCATTGCACATTGCATCGATTATGTCATACGCGTTTTCGTATTCTCATATTCCGAACGTTGTTCGTCGGAATAACTAGCAAGTGGCTGTTATGAGCACAGCAGTCGTCAACATTGACAGAACGTGAATAGCAGCGACGATACCAGTGGAACAATACAGACTATTCTATCACAACGTGGACATTGGTCCTTGACAGTAAATAACGTTGTCTGCGATAATAAACAAAGGTCAATTTAACGTTTCTGTCGAACACCGTGTTCAATTTGTTGCACGATTTTATTCGGATATGCATTCGGATATCAACTGTGTGACACGATAAAAAGAATTCAATATGAGTTTCTGTGTGTTTCGGTAAACAAGTTGTAAAAGTCTTCGGTCAGATCCAAAAGCGATGTTTCAAAAAATATTGACTAATACTAAATAACTATTATATTATTAACTATTGAAAAATAACTATTGAATAATTCCAAATAATATTGTAAACTATCATTCGATCGAAAATATCGTATTCGTCGTTCTATAAATAGCGTGACACTTACGTGTGCGTCAGAAGCTACTAACAAATTTTAAGATCTGAAAAGGTGTCACTGCGTATCTTTAACGAATATAATATAAACATTGAACGTTCCGTGAAAATGAGTGAGAAATAATCGAAACTTGATACAAGAGAAACTGGATAAGGAAAATACGAAGAAGCTTCTCGCAGTAGATTAAAATGAATTTTCCCATTGTGTTATACTGGGTGGTTGGTAACTGGTGGTACAAGCGGAAAGGGGGTGATTGTACGCGAAAAAAGAAGTCGAAAATACAGAATAAAAATTTTTTTTTAATTCTTCCATCGAGGCAACGATCTACAGTGAGATCCGTTATAACGAGACGTGATAAAGTGCACGCGTACCGAGCGAAAATTCAAAGTCGATTTTCTCGAAAACAAAGCCTCGAACGAAAAATTTTTATTCTATATTTTCGACTTCTTTTTTCGCGTAGAATCATCCCCTTTCCGCTTGTACCACCAGTTACCAACCACCCTGTATATTTAATCGTATAACGAAACAAAGTATCATTTTGCATAGAGTAAATTTTATTTAAAAGCATCATTTTACATATGTGTGTTTTTTTTTTTTAGACAACGTCCGAAGAATTCAACGAGTAATTACATAATTAGACACAACGTGAAATTTATTTTTGAAACAAATGAAATTTGAACTATCTTATTTTACGAAGGCTGGCTTAATTAGAATGTTGGGTATAGCAAACAACGAGTTGTGTCATGGCAAAGTGAAATGGAGATTATGGCCATATGATACGAAATTCTATATTCTCATATGATAACAAGGTTATGCTGCGTAAAAATGTACCACGGTCAATTGAACGTTGCGAACATTCCATGTAAATAAAAATAAAATTAAATAATCCCTTCAATAGAATCCTAAACGTTTATGTCTTTAAAAAGAAATAATAATTTGTTGACATAAACTGGCTTATAAATTTTAGTGATTTTCATTATTAAATTTATATTACAATTTCTAAACAACATTCAAAGCAATTTAAAGCAATCGTTTTGCTGTAATTTATTCAAAAGTTCGAAAATATTACATATCCTACATTAAAAACAATTCTTCGGTCGAAGTATTGCTATGTACAAAAAGTTGACGAAATATTCAAACAAAAATATCCACTGAAAACGCTTGATTTGTGCTACGTAATACATCATTTCACGTGAACAGCGTTTCAGTCTATCCTCGTCTACTACTGCAATATTTAGTACATTTTCCACACAGGTATCAAGAACCAAGAAAGAAAAGGATCCTTCTTCCACATTCTCTTATCGTACTTGAACTATTCTGACACCCTATACCGAAATCACATACAATTCCTTTCCGATCATTTCCCTAGCAATTTTCCAACTATCGTACGAACACGTAAATGAAAACAAAATTACTCTGGCCAGTTCAACATTCTAATCCATCATTGATCATCTTACGACTTTCGTCTGCACGTACATCCATTGCCATTGGAATAGACTTGTTAAGCTTAATTCTCTTGTGTAAGATAAACTTGTCAAATTGAAATTCTCTCAACAGCACATCAAAGTTATCAGACAATTTAACAAGAGCGAGAATACCTCAGAATACGTCGGAATGAATAGGTGAGCCGCAAGAGTTGGCTGTTGATCGCCTAGCCTCGATCCTGTTCGTTATCCTGGACAACTAAAATATCCTGGAATATTCGTTTTGTTCGTTGCAAGATAACAAACCAATTTGCACGTGCGACGCATCAATAACAAAATATCAATAAAAAATCTCAATCAATCTGAAAGAAATAATCAACGACAAAAATTGCTGTGTCGTATCTTGATCGTCGTGCGACACAGGATGCAGCTACCTATGAGTTTTTATTTCAGAAGGCGTGGGCCAATCTCCATCGAGAAACATCATCGGATAGACGTGATACATTCGGATATCAGCTGCGGTTGTCTCGATTTTAAAGCCGCCTACACGCGCTCCATCAAACACGTTGCAACGAAGCTTTGTGAGATTTCGTGATACGATCGGTTGCAATTGCAGGTTGTGTAGACTGATGTCGGCGGGTCGGTATCGCCTTGCATCGACACGCTATTCATATCGATACTGAATATTCCAGTCTTAAGGACTTGTTAGACTTAACTATCGTCTATCATCGGTGGACGCCGGGTGTTCGTGTATTTATGGAAGATTTAAGCACACCGAAAGCTACTTGCTGTAATATTTAGAGGAGGAGACAAGTCTGCGTCTAGGTTTCTTTGATCAGATTCGAACAATCGTAGAAACATCTGTGGTGTGAATTATCTGTCGTCCCAATTATCAGACCTAAATACTAACGAGTCTTCAGATTGAATTGCAAAGTGGATCGCTATAATTTGACAATTATTAGAAGCTTTCGTCCTTCATTTTTTACTGTTGAGGTTCTGATGGAATAGAGAGGAACGCGTGGATGAATGCATAATAGAAATATATTTAAGTAAGTATAATGTATGTCAATTCAGATTAGCACGCTGGGCCTATGCATAGCATGGGCCTATGGGTATTTATATATTTTTTTGTATCATTATTTAATTTGTACTTTACAATTTGTCCAGCTAAACATTCGGTAAATTTTTCTAGCTTTATTGCTAAATAACATGTGGATGGTTACCCCCAGTGGGGTACCATCTTCGAGTTTATCTATTTTATTTCTTTAGTGAGGTCAGTGGGGTGGTTTCTCTTTAGTCTTCTTTTTATAAGAGTTTTGCTCGATTCAGCAGCCAGCTGGTTTGGATGTGTTGCCGTTCTTTCCTTGTATTTTTTTACGTATCTGTCGATTTCTTCTTTGACCATTTGGTATTTTTAGGTCTTTGCGCATATCCTCGTTTCTGACGTACCATGGGGCGTTGACTATTGTTCTGTATCTTCGATTGTAGCGACTCTAGTGTATTTATGTGACTCATCGCTGTTGTCCCCCATAATGGTATTCCGTACGTCCCAATTGATTTTATTATCGTTTTGTAAATTTATATTTATTTGCCATGCTGAGTTTATTGTCTCTACTAGTTAGCCAGTACATCTGTCTTCTTTTTATCCGTATTTTGTTTACAATTGATTTAGTATGTTGCTTCCATGTAAGTTGTGTGTCTAAGTGGAGTCCTAGGTATTTAACTTGCATTGTTTGTGTTATGTGCGTGCCATTCAATTGGATATTTCGTGGTTTCCATTTTCATAGTGTAAACGTAATATGGTTGCATTTAATGGGGTTTGCTTTTATTTGTTTATCCTGTTACCATTTTCCTATTTTTGTGATATGCTCTTGTGGTAATGTGACTGCTGTTTCTGAATTAGTGTGCTTGACTAGTACAGCCGTGTCGTCCGCAAATGTCAGTATTTTGCTGTTGGTAGTTGTTAGTATGTCAGCCGGGTATAGTGTGTATAATATTGGTCCTACGCTTCCTTGCGGTACCCTTGCCTTGATGTATTTATATAATTACGAAAACTGGCCTGTCTATATCCCGCTGCACCGTCTGTGCTAGGCTTGTTCCTAGAAAAGACTATGAGGCTGAGAGGCTCTTCGAATTGATTTAATGCTAAACAATACTCAATGGCTTCGAGGACTAAGGAAACTAAACACTAGAGCAGATGTAGAGTTCCCCTAGAAGTGAGAATCACTTCAACATTTACAATTATTACAAACGCCACTGTAAATAACGATATTGAAGACGATTGGAAAAGATCGTCGCAAGACGACCAGATATTTTT
This sequence comes from Bombus vosnesenskii, assembly GCF_011952255.1. Taxonomy (NCBI): domain Eukaryota; kingdom Metazoa; phylum Arthropoda; class Insecta; order Hymenoptera; family Apidae; genus Bombus; species Bombus vosnesenskii. The sequence goes on from NW_022884350.1 coordinate 1,220,848, forward strand.
AAAAGCAGTTTCAACGTTATTAAAAAATTACTAGCTACGTGTATGGTTTCGTAAAAATCTGCACATGCATTCTCACGTGTTTTAGTTTGGTGTGTAAGTCGCTTAACGGTCTAACAAACTCTATGTAAATTCTTATATTAACAAAAATTGAGAAACCCATTAATCAAATAGTACAAGAATTTACATAAATTTAGATGAACGAAAGAAATAACAATGAAGGTACGATTTTTAATTAAATTTTGAAACCGATCGTTCAACCTGGTAACATGAGTGTCAACTTATTAACAAGTATCTCGAATTGCTACAAGATAGAAAATTACGAACTCCGCAACTCTGTGCATCGATCGCTCCCTAGCGATCAATCAAGTTCCCTGTAAATGCTTCTCGACACTCACAACCCTCGCTTTAGGAGCTAGTTTATCCAGTATCATCCACGCTTCCTGCAAGTGGCTTCTAGTGGTTGCCAGATAAACCTGCCCATTCCCCAAAGCATATCTCGCAGCTCCTAATGATCACGTAGCACTGCTTCGTCTACGTTATCCCATCTCTCGGATCCCCATGTTACATATGCCGACAGCTAACTAATCCTTCAGCGAAAGCGATGCCATTGTCGCGTAGGAGACACAAGAAATCACGAAATTGACAGATCATCGGTGATCTCTTCGCGTCGCAGTTCGAACGTTTCACAAATAAGGTAAGGAATTGAACTTTAGATATATTTAGTGGTAAAATTTATTGTACGAATCCAACAGAGTGACGGTTCAGAGTGTTAGAACAGAGAATGTCGAGAGCTGATTTTAGGAAGGTTTATATACTATGGGTTTAGCTTCTATGGAGGAGGTGTCGATGGGGGTGTCGCCGGGGCTCAGGTCAGAGATGGTCATGCTGTTACTGTTTTCTGACACTGGAACACCCTCTACGTTGCCGTTTCGATGGCCTGCGGGATGTTCGTTAGACCCTCTTGGTTTTTCTATTGCGAATTTATGGCTCGGTGACACTATCTATGCTGCAGCTGTTGCAACTGTTTTAATTAATCAAAGGAAAATTTTCTCACGAAGATGTTCGACCTGTTATCGTAGAAAATTTGTATTACGTTGTCCCAAAAGTTTCTTTCGTTTCATAAGTGAAATAATAAATGCACAACATTTTTTATTTTATACTATTTTATAGATTTATGTATGATCCATTAATAGAATAAAATAGATCAAACATAATTCAATAAAATAACATAAAACAAAAAAGGTTGTGCATTTACTACTTCCTTATAAAACGACAGGAACTTTTGGGACAACCTAGTATTTCCATATCGAATGTGTGGTGCAAAAACACTTTGAAATTTTATTAGCACCGTAGTGAGACGCGTCTGTCATAATTATATTGGTGGAATTTGCAAGCAATCTGCAAATGTAGAAATGACAAGATGTTTATTTCTATAATTTTGCTATAAACATTTGATATAAAGCGGGCACAGTGGAGTGTCGGTTATTGCGATCGCGTTTAACCGAAGTTTCGTATTATTCGAGATGTTTCGAACTTCATTAGCGTAACTTCTGTTATCTTTTACGAAATTTTAACACGAGCAGTACAAAAGTGCAAATGGTCAGGAACAAAGGCCTTCTTCTTTGAAAAAGAAGCGAGATTTGAATATAAAAATTTGAAGAATGATATCGAGCTTATACAAATATAAATTTGCAAAGTTAATTTAAATTATTTAAATTTGGCCAATTAATGAAATTTAAATATATATACAATATTACATTATCAAAATTTCTCCACGATTTTATTGTACGATTTACGAATAATAACAAACCTTCTCGTATTATCCGAATTTTCGATTATCCTTCGATTACTTCGCATAATCCAGTTTCTACCGTACATAGCATGAAAAACCATGTCAATCACATGATACGTGTTAGACGTGGCTCCACTGAATTTCAAGATTCGCTAAACCAAATAATAAAAATAAGTAACGTGTAACCGAGGAAAGTTCGTAGTATTTACGATCGATCTACAGAGTCAGATTCTATCAATGAAAGAAAAGCATAAAAAAAAGTATATTATTAAACACAAGGCACAGGGCTGTTCGCTTTTATTGTACGCTTTATTGTTATAAGAACGAGCATCCTATGATTACGACTCTTTTTTTTTACGACCATTTTGCCATAGCTTAGTACGGTAATAATGAAACAACAGTCAGGATTTCCCACGAGTCACCGAGGCAGTTTACATTCCCAAGACATGCAAAAAATCACGACGACGCGTCAGTGATCCTCCGTCATTATCGTATTACTTTGTTGTTGCTGTTTCACTCGTCGTGTGATTAAAATTTGTTACATGAATCGTAATGACACTAGCAACACGTGAACATTTGCTGCATTACCACTTTATTTTTATTTTATAAATATATGTGTTTGTTTGCTTATCTTCTCCTTTCCATTTGTCCTTTATCGTCACATCCTATGGTAATTATGGCATTAGTGGCTGCAATTACATGTATTTTGCACATATACAGGGTGGTTGGTAACTGGTGGTACAAGCGGAACAGGGGTGATTCTACGCGAAAAAAGAAGTCGAAAATATAGAATAAAAATTTTTCGTTTGAGGCTTTGTTTTCGAGAAAATCGACTTTGAATTTTCGCTCGGTACGCGTGCACTTTGTCGCGTCTCGTTATAACGGATCTCACTGTCGATCGTTGTCTGGATAGAAAAATTGAAAAAAAAAAGAAAAAAAGCTTTTTTTTTACGTGAAGGGAACGTTCACAGGCACCCGCGCTCTCCGGGGAGAGGGCGCGGGGTAATACCGGAAAAAAAAAACTTTTTTTACGTGGGGAAATCTTCATCCACACCTTATCTCATCGCACGGAGCGGGACAAGGGTGTCGGATTTTTATCAGCTAAAACCCCACGGGCGGGGCTAGGTATAGTCAGCACGAGTGAGTGACCGAAATCTCCGGGGGTACTTCCCAAACACTCATAGAAAGCACAACAACATAATAGGCAAGGGGGGCCGGGGAAACCCCCTTGCCCGTTGTATATACTTCTAAGATGATATTTGGTTTTCCATCTTTGCAAATATGCCCAGAAGTGGTTTCGAACGCGCGACATATTACTACCGCATACGCCCTTTACGAGCGTAGCTAGCGAACCCGCCGAGTATTTACTAGTTATTGACTCATTAATATGTCCATCGAGTTGTCCTTATACCAGAGTCCTCAGTGTTGCTACAACGGACACGTGTTTTACAGCTGATGACCCAAGATGGTCACCTAAACCTCAAAATATAGAATAATGGAAAATATAGAATATATAGAATAGAAGATATAGAATAAATATTTTTCGTTTGAGGCTTTGTTTTCGAGAAAATCGACTTTGAATTTTCGCTCGGTACGCGTGCACTTTGTCGCGTCTCGTTATAACGGATCTCACTGTAGATCGTTGTCTCGATGGGAAAATTGAAAAAAAAAACTAAAAAAAAATTTTATTCCATATTTTCGACTTCTTTTTTCGCGTAGAATCACCAGTTACCAACCACCCTGTATAAATATAAAATATTGGGTTGGCAACTAAGTGATTGCGGATTTTGTCAGTACCACCTAATGACAAAATCCGCAATCATTTAGTTGCCAAGCGAATAACATTCACGTGCTTAGTTTGGCACAGCTGTCTCAGTTAGGTTGTTATTTAGCAAGTAATTAGTAACGATCGTTATGTTATATTTTCGTGTAGTAAATGCTACGTAATTTGATAGTAAATGGTCTGCTAGCAAGTTGGTATCGTTTGCACGTATCTATAGACGATGCCGAAGATTTATTTCTTCCAGGAAACCTGGAGATTTTTTTACACTGTGTTTTGTCAGATAATAGCGATAGAATATATCGTTAAGTATCTGTTACGTCTTGCGTCTTCGAATTTGGTGTAGCAACAAAGTAGATGTTCGATGGTGTTGCGGTATTCACAGAGTATCGTGTTCCGCTTTTTGATAACGCGAGAACATACAACGTCGAAGCGACGTATGCTGAGTCTGGTTATTTGAGTCTGCTCTGTTCTTGCGAACGTCATAGCCGGGCTTATTTCACGCGAGTCTCTTCTCGATTTATGTAAAAACGTGTTGCGCTTTTGCCAGGAATCGTTTCGTCCTTCTCTTGCCTTTGTTGTAGCAAACATAGTATGCTCGAGGTTACTAGACATAATATTTCATAGAAAAGAACGTTCAAAAACATTTTCTAATATCCATTTTGGTATCCATAGTATATATTTGTATTTGAATTGAATATTTTAAAGATTTAGAGTATTTACTTCTTTTTTTAAAGTTTCTTTTTACATTGAATAACGGTTATATGAAATACAACAAAATATTTATATTTATATAATCTCATGATAATTTCTATTCATGTGTATAATTTTTTTTTACACTTGTATCTAACATTTTTTAACAAAAATCATAGACTATTTCAGGAAGCACATACTCGTTCACAAATAAAGCTATATGCCAGTGGTTGTGTAAAATTTGTTGGAATTACAACGTTCACTGGAATCTTAATGAATGCGCGCGTGTAAAAAATAAACAAAAGTAAAGCGCATTCAAGTGTCGTTAAACTAATACAGAAAAATGAAACCAGAAAAATATATTTTCAATTAGCAAATTATCCTCTTGCTAATTTCCTTTCCTTCTTTTACTTAAAAAAAATTTTTACCTTATACTTTAATTTCATTTTTTATAATAAATAATAGAATACTAAAAAAGCACGTAAATATAGTACATACTTTCCAATTGGAAATGATGTCTCAATTTCAGAAAGGAAGTATACACATGCCCGGCGCAGAATTTGGCACACTACTGCGCCAAGTGGCGATTTTAATTAACAAACAAACTACTTACGATGCCCACCAACTAATTCAACTTACAATTAGACTGCAATTACGTTTGCACGTGGAACGCTAAAGAAAAGTATTTGCCACTTTTGATCGCGTTTCTCTGCTCTTTTCGTTCTCGTAGCAATGTTGATCGAAGAGAAGGAACAATAGGCGAGAACAATACAACGAAAACTGAAATACGAAAATAGCAAGGCTCGATTATATCGGTGAGCCACCGGTTACGTAACGGCTCGCAAGAAGCGAAACTTTCAGCGTTCGTGTGTCGACAAAAGATTTATTTCTCTCTACCTGTTACGCCTGCCAACGATAAATTTCTCCACCAAACTTGAGTTTCACCCATTTTTAAACTCTTCACTGTGTCGTACTTAAATTACGCCCGCTACAAATTTTCAATTGTCAGAGATAAGGTAGGATTGGGTCGAAGTCGAGAGCAGTTGAAAGTTTCGTTGCAACGAGAACAAGGATTGAGTGGTTACAGTCTTAACATTTTTACCGACTCTTCAAACATTCTGAAAGCTACTGGATCTCTCAGATCGTCTTAGGTTTCACATTTCTTTGGATTTCAGGCTTCAGATTTCAGATTTTACATTGCAGACTTATCTATAGACTTGTTCCATGAATTCCAAAATACAGAATTTTAGTCTTTGAAAATTCAAGGTGAATCTATAATAGCATTAGACAATTTGTTAGCAAATTAAAATTTCAATTAATTGAGCAAGATTATTCACGTTGTAAGTAATATTCTTAAAGACATACGTTTACCAATTATAAATATAATTATCCATTTATTACGTTAATTATCGTTAATTACGTTAATTTATTACGTTTATTATATGATCGCATTATTTTTGTTTCTCACGTTATCACAAATTATTTTATTATATTGTTCACACAACAACTTTTAGAAACTTCCGTTTCGAAGAATGTATTTGTGATCAAGTTCCAGATTCGTATTTTATTGTCTCTAATTTACGTTCAGAATTGTTTTCACTGATTCTTCTAGTGCAGAGGGTGTAAAAGACTTAATCGACTTCTGAGAACGTAGTTTGCAGGTATTATGAAGGAAAGATTACGTAAACGCAGTACGGAAACGTTTTCATTCTGAGTCATAACGCTTGAAACGCTAGGAAAAGCATCGGAAGTGGTCTTTAACAAAAAATTAATACTTTTTTTTATTATTTAATTTGTACTTTACAATTTGGCCAGCTGGACATTTGGTAAATTTTGCTAACTTAATTGCTAAATGACATGTGGATGACTATCCTCAGTGGGATACCAAAAAATTAATACTTTTTTTATTATTTATTTTACAATTTGCCCAGCTGGACATTTGGTAAATTTTTCTAACTTAATTGCTAAATGACATGTGGATGGCTATCAGTGGGATACCAAAAAATTAATACTTTTTTTTTCATTTAATTTGTACTTTACAATTTGCCCAGCTGGACATTTGGTAAATTTTTCTAACTTAATTGCTAAATGACATGTGGATGGCCATCCTCAGTGGGATACCAAAGTTAATACTTTTTTTTATTATTTAATTTGTACTTTACAATTTGCCCAGCTGGACATTTGGTAAATATTTCTAACTTAATTGCTAAATGACATGTGGATGGCTATCAGTGGGATACCAAAAAATTAATACTTTTTTTTTATTTAATTTGTACTTTACAATTTGCCCAGCTGGACATTTGGTAAATTTTTCTAACTTAATTGCTAAATGACATGTGGAAGACTATCCTCAGTGGAATACCAAAATGTTAATACTTGCACACGTGGCTACAAAGGTCATTTAGGTTATTTGCAATTGATATTTACGTAATTGAAAAAACACGGTGAAGAGATAACTTTCAACGGGACCATTTTTTTTAGCATTACGTAACTCGAGCTTTTACCACGTAACAATACGACATATTCGTTGTGATCAGCACGATCGATGTATTCTTCGCTGCTAACAACCAAATTCTCTGAGTTTTTCAACGAAAAATGTGTGCGTATGGAATAAATTGAAAGAGAAACGAGTTTCGTCGCGTGATTTATTTTTCAGTGTCATTAGGTTTGCACAGTAAAATCATTTCTTCAAACTGTAAGAACGATAGCACATTTTGTTCGACTATTTTTAAACCAACGATTTCTCGCGAAAACATGCCATCCCTTTCCTTTCACTTCTTTTCTCGTCTTTTCTTTCTTCTTTCCGAAACTACAAATCTTATTAAAAGCACGTTGTTTTTCAAAACGAACGAGGAAACAATGCTGATCGATTGCAGAAGGAAGAAGCTACCGAAACGTTGCGACTTCGACGTGCTTTCGAAATGGAGTAGAATTAGGTAAAAAAAACTATTCCAAACTAGACAGCCTCGCTACATAAAATGTGCGACAACTTCTGTGGTTGACTGTCGCCGAAAGAATCTACTTTGAAGATGACCATCGGAATTCACGATGATATTCTGCAAATAGAATGTCACGAAATAATCGAAACGTTTCTCGTGTACATCGATATACGAACTGTCGAATTCGACCATAATCGATCCGCGAAAATATCTTCCAAACTATACATCAAAAGGAAATATACAAAAAAAAAAGATGTATCCGAAAAAATGTTTAAAAAAGAACTCGCTGTGTTTTTGGAGGGACGTCTCTGACGACTAGCAGAATTTTTCTAGGTGGAAGCGTTTTCGAGATCTTAAGATCTTCGTTTCTTTTAAATGCAACTTGTACATTTTCTGTACACCATTCGATGCAGTTTTGAATTCTCTACGAAGAAGTACGACGAAGATATGCATCTGAAATTTCTTTAGTTTAAAAGATATTCCGATGTTAATTTCATGAAATTGAGCGTCTGATGAACAAGGAAAAGAAAAGAATAAAAGCACCGCGTTGTCTTTCCTCGTCTTTCATTTGATAACTTTTGCGACATCAAAATTAAGATATCTCTGAAGCTAATCATTTCCCGACCAAACTCCTCAATACATTTTTATACAGAACTGCACGGAATTCTACGGAGAAATTAAACTACATTTAAATTAAATTCTACAGAATGGAATACAGAAAAGTAAAAGATGCATGAAATTACGTATAAGACTATGTATAGTTGCATTTAAAAAAAGATAAAGACGGCCTTGAAGTCTTCGAAACGCCTCCGCTTTCGTCGAGGACGCACGTAACACGTGACGCATCCATTGCAAACGATCGAATTTTTCCTAACGAAATTCGCTCAAACAAGCTGCAATTTCTCGTACGAGTATGCGTCGTGCACTTTTCATTTCCTTTCACAATGTCTTCCGAATGATGAAAATCAAATTAAAGAAAACGCTATGAAAAAGTATCATAGAAAATGTATCTCGAATACACAGTGTGTACTAGTTTACGAGTAGAAGAAGTACGTTTCCATTGTCTTCGCGTTTAAAAGGGCAAAGTTCGCCGCGAAATGTCGAAGGTGCGTCCGTCTGGATGAGATTTGCGATCATCGCGAGACGTCCTCCTCGAAACAAACGAAGCAAAGTTTCGTTCGAATCGCTTGCTCCATCAACGTATAGGAGATATTTTACTTTCTCGTTGATCGAATAAACGGAAACACCCTGTACGTGCGTATACACGACATTGCAAGCTTCACAGTTTTAACTGGATCTTTTAGAAGCAGCCTGTACAGCCGCAGATCCACCTTGTCCTGATTTAACGCTAGAACTGCCACACCAGTCAAATCGACTGGTCTTACAATTTTATTTTAAAATTCCTATTTTATGTTATATTTTTTTCCGCAATGATGTAATGACTTTCTCAACGATAACTAAAAGAATGATATAATGAATTTTATTTCCTTTCTTATGTATTCAAACTGAAAATAATTTTGTATCAAGGCTACTTATACCAATGGCAGTCAAAATGACTGGTACTTGTCAAAGTGTAAAAGGATCCTGTAATTTGTTTATCGAACCCCAGTTAACCAGTTTCCTCGTTTTGTACAGCTTCCTACACGTTTTGAAAATTTTTACTGCGTATCATTTAATATGATGATATCAGTTATCAGGAAAATTCTAGATGCTAACACTAGAAATACCACAGCAGTCAAAATGGTTCTACAATTTTATAGATGTGTCAATCCTCGTTTAGGGATGATGATCCCAGATGTACTACATAACGTGGAATTGCTTCTGTAAGAAAGTAATAAATCAATAAATATAAAAGTATTCTATTATTGCGTATTTTTTAAAAACCAGTCATTTTGACTGGTTTTTTGCTAAAAAAAAAATAGCTTTTTGTTAACTATCGGTGGTTCTAGTGTTAAGGCTTAACAACACACCCTATGGCCGCGATAATGCATACTGATCAAGGAAAATTGGCGTGACGACGTGCCCGGCGTAATCGGGTGGCAACTGCAACCAAGGTCGATCCAATTATCTGCTTATTCGCAGCACAAATTATCCGCACCTATCTCTCCGCAAATATATCTACTTTAAAGTACTGCTGACGAAACACGATACACCGTGTATCCTCATTTTGTACAGTGTACTCGAACGAAGAACGCGAATGTTTGCTCCGCACACATCGGATTGTACTAGCACAGCGTAATGCAGTGCGCTACGTACTTCCTCTTGGTCGTTTCTCATTGAAGTTTGTTCTTCTTACGCGTTGAAGAATATTATCAGCTTGGACGAGACGTAAAAAAAGTCTCGTTTAATTAATTGAATTTAATTTCGCGTTTCAATATTACTGAACATCTTCGTTTAAGAAGAATCTTCTTTGGAAATATGACGAGTTCTCTTTGTTTGCTGATACGTGCACATTGAAGTACTTTGACACTTTGACTGCCACGACGAAATCAGATGTTTCGCTCAGAACGCCACAGTGTTTTAACACAGTGCACCGTTAGATGCAAGATTTGTTCTCGTTTTTCTTTTTTCACGCTGCGAAAACAATCATGCCCACAGGTGACCATAAATAATATGTGGCGGCACTCAACAGCAAATACCACCACTCGACACTAACTAGGTCGGACGACAGCAGCGCAGTGGTTAGCGTCTTACGTTACGAACGTTTGGAACCCGGGTTCGAATCCCGGCGACCGGGGTCCGATATTTCTTCCACGCATCTAAATTGGAAGAAAAATAGCAGTACCCCATCAGCGACACATCTACAGCCAGCAGCTACGATTATCACGGACGACACTTACACCTCAAATATTGCAATTCCAAAGAAAGATACAGTCAGATATCTGGACATGATTCTGGGCAGAAGAATGACATGAAAACGGTACATCGTAGATAAATCCAAACAACTGAAATTAAAACTAGAAAAATTCTACTGGCTCATTGGCAGACGCTGTAACTTAAACATACAGAGTAAAATAATGCTATATAAAGCCATATTAAAACCTGTTTGGACCTATGGGATCCAACTATGGGGAACAGCGAGTAATTCCAACATAGAAATTCTCCAACGATTCCAATCAAAAACTCTAAGATCCTTAATAAATGCGCCTTGGTATGTTACCAACGAAACGATACATCGCGACCTTAAGATACCCACAGTCAAAGAAGAAATATCCAAATTCAGTAACAGATATAACATAAGAGTTAACAACCACCAAAACCCATTAGTTACCCAATTACTTGACACGACGGATCAGATTCGCAGACTAAAAACACATTACCCTTTAGATTTAAGCGTTAGATTCAACTAGAATCGAACATACTATAAACACTTATAATCCAAGTTACAATACCACGCCAAAATAATTTACTCATAATTCTCAATGAGAATTGATTGTAAAAAGACTACCAAATAAAAAAATTTTCTTTTCGTTAAATAGATAGTACATTTGTATTGTACGTGTGAGAGTGAGGGAGCGAAGAGCGAGTAGACACATGTGTGCATCCTCTCCCTAGAGTGTATGTGAGCGTCGCAAGACGGTCCAGGTCTCCGTTGAGACAAAAGAGCGACTAAAAGAAAAAAAGCTAGCGAGTGAGTGTCTTTTAGCCCCTCAGAGAGTAGCCCACGTGTAGAGCTAAACTTAGTTAATATGTAAATAAAGTTTAACTTTTTATTCTCCCCAAATTCTCTCCATACCTTAACACTTTTTATTGATGTTCTAATAAAAATCTTGCATCTAACGATGCAGTGTGTTTGCATATCTTTGAGGGATAATCTATGAATATTATTATAAACACACCTTAGAAAATAATCGTAAATGCTGCTTTATAATCATATAATTGAAGTCAGAAGTGTGTACATATCTTACTATTATATATACAATGAGCAAATACTGTTTACTAATATCTTCTACACGTTTCAACAATATATTCTGGACGTTTTGCTTGCGACGAAATAACGAATGCGAATGGCTTGTTGAAATAAACTGTTGTTATTTCTGTATTCAGAGGTAGGATCATATTAGCTGTTATTTTATTCTTTGGATAAATCTATCACGCCGTTTTGAGCCGAAAAAACTTTATTGCACTTTCTTACATGGACTAGGGATAGAAACAAAAGCACATCTAAAACCTATCGATTAAATCTATCGATTGTATCTAGAACTATCTTCTAGTTACTATTTATTGTAACTAGCGCATCTACATATGGATGGCGAGCGCGAACTCACGTTGTCATTTCCAACATAAACGAAGCCTTGTTATAATATGTCGCTATCAACTGTTAGCAAGACGTCACGGTGGTCACCTGCGACCACCAATACGATAAACGGTCCATTGGGGAAGAATGTTGTCTCACATCATCAATTTATTATTATTTTGTCATTATATGATTTGAATAATAAAAATACTGCCGTGACGTCCTCAGCGAAACATGTGATTTCGGCGTGGCAGTCAAAGTGTTAAAGCGCGTAAAAATTGGACAATCGCGGCGAGGCTAGAAAATCTCTTACATGATATTGTTTGATTTTTCCATTTGTATTTGTGTTTGTATTTGTCTTTAATTTGTATGAAGCATGTTGTATTATAATTAAATATATTTCGGTGCTGTGTCGTTAAGCTTTGTCTCGCGATTAATGTGAAATTTATTTTACCTATTAAATGTCACAACGAGTGCTATTGTATTATACTTTGGACATTTGGTATATTTTTGTATATTTCATATAAATTCTCAGTATTTCTGCTTCTTCAAATTTCCCATAAACGCATACAAGTCGTAATTGTTTAATCGCCTAACGTAAGCAAGAAATGCTAGACGTTTGTGAAAATTTCAAACGTAGATCCTGTTCTTCACCTTTGTGTCTCTTCAGGTATCTTCTTCTTCAGAACTGTTTTATTCGCAGAAAGCGTGCGATACGGTACAAGCTCACAAAACGCATTCGAATAGTAAAAGCAAATATTTAAAGACTATGTATATTTTAATAATCTCTGTTGAAGTATAATATCCATTTGGGTCGTATAGGAGCAGCAGAGTTGATATATAATCTTCCGAAAAGAGAAGAGTTTCAACTATTTTCGCCATATGAATTGAAATAAATTTAAGATAGACGACACGTGGAAATATTAACGCAGCTTTTGCGGAAGATTCTGTTAACCCTTTGCACTCCTACGTCGAGTGTGAAACGTGCGGAAGAAAAGCAAAATTGCATCCTGGCAATTATTTCAAGATATATCATACGCTTAAAAATTACAAAATAGAACAATAGTGTGAATAAAACTGATATTTAAGTGAATTTGTTTCTTCCTTTATTTATCTAAATTCACTTATTTTTTAGTTAAAATAAATTTCAAATAAAACACCTAAAAACGTTGGCAGCTGCTGGTAACGAAATTGAAATAAAATTCCGAGTGCAAAATGTTAATGAAGTTTTCAGTTTCAAGAGATTCCGCCAACCGTATGGTAGCCTGTTAAGAGCGTAGTCGGCTATTTTTTTTGAAATTTAAGCGAAAAACCGACAGCAAAATTGCATGGTTGTTATAAAAAAAATTGGAAATTATCCAGCGAAAATTTACTCGCGAACGATCGTTACTGATTGATAGACATAAACCTATAGGTGCTTTTGTATGATAATGCCGGACCGCGCGTAACAAATCATTGTAGCGAAATTAATTGTAGCAAAGTAGAAGATTTTCTCACATAATTAATCGTCAAACTTTTCTCAAACAGGCTATCATTTTCTGGCCCGACTTCCGCAAGTTAAAACTGTTTCTAAGGAATAAAAAGGCCGTTCAAAAAATAGCAATCCCAGCTCTCGAAACATTTATCAAATCAAATCAGGTGCTCGTTTTCTGTAAAAATGAAAGATATTCCACGATAGTTTCGTTAGGCTACGATATTAGTTACAAAGTCATTTATTTGCAGCTAATTGAATTTTTGAAACCTTTTTTTTTTTTTGTTTCAAAGATACATGGTTTTTATTTCGATTTCAAATGAAATTGTAAATTTAAATCTCAGTCCGATTTAGTTCAATTTATTTCGGTTTCATTTCAACCGAACTGCTCGTCCGGTTGATTGTTCGTAAAAATACTTTTCGATTCGTGTGCATTTCCGTATTCTATCGGTTAATCCTTTTACCTTCGTAAAATACTCGTAATATTCGATATTTAAAAAATATTTTACGAAACGAAACTCAGTACCTCGATATGTGTAGTTTAGCAAAACATCATGCAGTTGTTCGCTATTAATTTACGATGATCATATTTTTCGCACTGTATAAACTGACTGATATCAAATGGAAAATCTTATGAAATTTGTATCTCGTATTTGACGAACCCATAAAAATAAGAAAGTATAGACGAACATATTATAATTGGATCGCAGATATGTATGAAATTTCATATATTCACGAACAGAACGAAAGAGATGAAGCTTAAAAGTTATTAACGCGTCGGTTTGTATATTTCGCACATTTTTGCATATTCTGTTCATTTCTCCACGCTTAAATTTTCCATAAATACATAAACATCCGCGAGTCTGATTACAATCGTCCGTGGAATCCTTTTTGCTCTGATATAACAAAAATTCCATGTTCTCGTTTTACGTACGTCGCAGAGTCTGTTCGAGAGTCATTCGCCTCGCTTTCGATAAAAAATATATCGGCACCGGCGACACAATTCGGCCTGTACGATATACCTTATCGAGCAGAGTTTAATTAGCCAGAGAATGAAAAAATAGTCGCCAACCACCATGGTAGCCGACGCGATTTTAAATAAAATAAGCAACAACAACGCGTAACGATATACGTAACGTATGTGCAAAAACAACAACAACTTGTGCTACAAGTCAACGTAATACGAATTTCTCAACGATCGTAAAATCACAATCATCGTACGATTAAGGTCACCATCTATTGTCAGTGAACACTTTGGCTCATTTAAAAAAAAAAAAGAAAAAAAATCAATAAACGTAAGTCAATCTGTTTCGTTATCAATTGAAACGTATCGCATATTTTCGCACGGAGCGTACAAGTGAAAGTATAATAACGAGGAGAACAGATTTTTGCCGTAACAGAACGTCAGATATCCTTTCAGATAAGCATTATGAATGTATATCGTATGCATAATTTATAATCACGCTAATTCGTGACTGTGAATGAATTTCTCCTTACATTTCGTGCGCTTTCATTTCTTCTTCCTGCCAACTTTTCACTAGTCCGCTTCTTTCGTTCCTTTCTCGATACGATTGTCGTTCCTGTCACAATTCACCTTTCGGTTTTCCACAATGCCGTGCCGCGATTTAATTACAACAGTTTGCTTATCGAACGATGAGCGAAACAAACGCGACCCCGTGTCCTTAATTACATGTAATTAAATTCTTCGTCTGCTGGGCATTCGGAATTGGCTTTGTTCGTCGGTCCGCACTGATAAATTAGGGAAGTTGTATTTCCTTAAACGTTTGACGCAGTGAAAGGCACTTCCGAGTTTCGACACTTGGCCAATCGGAATATTTGGTGGCGTAATATTTTCCGACTTTGTACCGACTCATGAACGATTTAATACGCTGGAATTTCGATCGTTGGAACACCGATTAAAATTTAACGATCAATTATCGGAACAGTGGATAATAAAAAGCGAAACTGACAAACCTTCTACATCTTTATTCAAACATTTTTACTTTCGTTCGGTATCAATGTCCGTGGAATAACTCGGAATAAATGATTTTCTATCGTATAAAAATTAATTTAATTAATTGACAATTGATAAAAAATTATTATAAAATAAAATTAATAAAATTGAGAGAATTAATTCGATCAAATTAGCCAATAGTTGAATTCATTTAATTAATTCATTAGTTTGATTAAAACATAACGAATAATAGGTACATTAAATAATAAAAAGTGCAAAAGAGGTCCTTCGTAAGAAAGAATGAAAACTGACAAATTTTTCATATCTTTTTTCAATTTACAATTGATAAAAAATTATTACAAAATAAAAGTAATAAAATTGAGAGAATTAATTCGATCAAATTAGCCAATAGTTGAATTCATTTAATTAATTCATTAGTTTGATTAAAACATAACGAATAATAGGTACATTAAATAATAAAAAGTGCAAAAGAGGTCCTTCGTAAGAAAGAATGAAAACTGACAAATTTTTCATATCTTTTTTCAATTTACAATTGATAAAAAATTATTACAAAATAAAAGTAATAAAATTGAGAGAATTAATTCGATCAAATTAGCCAATAGTTGAATTCATTTAATTAATTCATTAGTTTGATTAAAACATAACGAATAATAGGTACATTAAATAATAAAAAGTGCAAAAGAGGTCCTTCGTAAGAAAGAATGAAAACTGACAAATTTTTCATATCTTTTTTCAATTTACAATTGATAAAAAATTATTACAAAATAAAAGTAATAAAATTGAGAGAATTAATTCGATCAAATTAGCCAATAGTTGAATTCATTTAATTAATTCATTAGTTTGATTAAAACATAACGAATAATAGGTACATTAAATAATAAAAAGTGCAAAAGAGATCCTTCGTAAGAAAGAATGAAAACTGACAAATTTTTCATATCTTTTTTCAATTTACAATTGATAAAAAATTATTACAAAATAAAAGTAATAAAATTGAGAGAATTAATTCGATCAAATTAGCCAATAGTTGAATTCATTTAATTAATTCATTAGTTTGATTAAAACATAACGAATAATAGGTACATTAAATAATAAAAAGTGCAAAAGAGGTCCTTCGTAAGAAAGAATGAAAACTGACAAATTTTTCATATCTTTTTTCAATTTACAATTGATAAAAAATTATTACAAAATAAAAGTAATAAAATTGAGAGAATTAATTCGATCAAATTAGCCAATAGTTGAATTCATTTAATTAATTCATTAGTTTGATTAAAACATAACGAATAATAGGTACATTAAATAATAAAAAGTGCAAAAGAGATCCTTCGTAAGAAAGAATGAAAACTGACAAATTTTTCATATCTTTTTTCAATTTACAATTGATAAAAAATTATTACAAAATAAAATTAATAAAATTGAGAGAATTAATTCGATAAAATTAGCGAATAGTTGAATTCATTCAATTAATTCATTAGTTTAATTAAAACATAACGAACAATAGGTACATCAGATGATAAAAAGTGTAAAAGGAGCCCTTCGTAAAAAAAAATTGAATCTGACAAATTTTTCATATCTTTTCTCAAACATTGTTACTTTCGTTCGGTAACAATGTTCTTAGAATAATTGAGAATAAATGATATTCTGTCGTATGGAAATTAGTCGATTGATTTAATTAATTGACAATTGATAAAAAATTATTATAAAATAGAAGTAATAAGATTGAGAGAATTAATTGAATCAAATCAGCGAATTATTGAATTCATTCAATTAATTCATTAGTTCGATTAAAACGCAACGAACAATTGTAGGTACATCAGATAATAAAAAGTGCAAAAGAGGTCCTTCGTAAGAAAGAATGAAAACTGACGAATTTGTCATATCTTTTGTCAAACGTTTTTACTTTCGTTCGATATCAATGTTCGTAGAATAACTCGGAATAAATGATCTCTCGTATGATAAGCAATTAATTGGATTATTTGTACGTAGGATTTATCATAATTACATGACTCGTATAATCAACGTCCTACTGTATTTTAAAGATAATGTAAGGACTTATTAATACTAATTAATCGAAAGATAATACGTTAAAAGCGTACGATATGTATCCTTAGGATTATAAATATGAAAATATTACTTCGAACTGAACTCAACCACATATTTTTAATAGCATTACATAATGACATTAAACTATCGAGCAACATTAAATAGAATAATTTTTAAATATCTTATTACTCCAAATTTTTAGAAATTAAATACAATCTTCTACATATCTGATATACTTCAATAACCTTGGTATTTTCTGCAATTTTTTGTTAATCGATTAATAGATTTTTAAAATATATCGTTTTCTCCTGACTTTGACAAAAATTGGTTGCTCGTTTCTTGCGTATTTTTACCTCGCTTCGATTCCTACTGTCATTCTTCTTCTTCTTCTATGCTTATAAAATAAAATATTAGTATGTTTATGCAATAAAATATTAGTTTCTGCCAAATGAAATGTTTTAACGACAGAGAGCGAAATTATGAAAATTATAAAAATGGTAGCGAAAAATCTCAAGAGATTTGAAAATGTTCCACGTAATTATATATATTCTCATCATACTGATCTGTACGAAATTCAACAACAGTTAATGCTCTTATTAACACGATGACTGTAAGATAAAGCAGCCGTTAAAGCAAGCAACGAACTGTGGGTTAACTTTTTATTTATCGCGTATCTTCAGCTCTCGAAAACCTCCACAACTGTGTAATTAAAATCTGTACGTGGTTCGTCTAAATCTGGCACAGTGAAAGCTTGCTGAAGCTGCCATCAGAAAATGCTAACTTTTACAGAAAATCAACCTTTTTTTACATTTGTTCAAAATTTTCATTCGTACACCGTCCAAGAGAAGATTATCGCCGAATGAAAATTAAAAAAGAGCTGCAAACTGTTTCTGAAAGGAGAACAAACAAAAGTCCTGAGTGAACAGGATTCATATGCCACTTAAAATCCAATGGAAAAGTTCGCGATGTAAAATTTTAAAAAATGTTCACTCGGTAACATTTTATCAACGATAAATTTGACGATAATTTTGGTTTCGATGAACGCGGACAAGTGCGCGAATTTTCTTCTTTTTCACAGCAATTCTCGCGTGCAGCTGCGAATTCGAGCCAAGCTCGCGACCAGATTAAACGCAACGTAATTCACGGAAAATCAGAGCTGGAAAACGCTAAAAAGAATATAGTTGAAGTCTAATTTATTTCTGTCCAAGGTGATGGAAGAACGTTAAGAGTAAAAAATTGAAGCACGTCAGACGCGCTCGAATGCGTTTAGCTAACATCCGAGCGGTTAGCTAATACGATGAGTGTGCGGATTTCGAGAAATTTCAGTTTTCATAACCGCAGCGTGCCACGCTGCGGCTTGAAATAAGGAAATTGTAGGAAATTCGCCTGCCATTGCGAACGACGATTACGATTCTGTTTATCGCTTAACGAGATCATAATGGAATTGTAAATCTTCCTTCGGTCGCGTGACTTCCAGCGTGAAAATGATTAATACGTCCGGGCGAACACGTAGCCGGATAGTGCACGTTCAAAGTCGCGAATACCGTCGACTAGCGTAAATTAAATTCGCGTCTCGACGACGCATCAAGACCTCAGATTTCGCCAAGGGTTTTAGTTCGGTTAGCCTGTTCTCGTTCGCCAGGTCTCAGCGCTTTTTCCTGCAGTTGTCAGGCGATTTCTAGAGCTCGTCCTTCTTCTTTCTTCCAGCCACCGAGCTTGCTATTTACAATTAGCTTTTTAGCCCGCCAGGAAATTGCAGATTGATGTAGGCAGAGAAAGTGAAGGATCTAAACGTTGCTGGCAGATGCGATGAATGAGATTTTTATGAGAGGAAATAAACCATTGTATTATGATACTCTTGGTACAAGGCGCACGATAATATACAAGTTCTTTTTCTCGCGATTCGGATTCTTTTAAACTGTTACAATGTTTCAACGATAAATTAGTATATATTCCGTTGATATTATTTATCGCCAGGTTTGTGTACGCGTCCACGTGACTCCGATCACGATAATTTGTGGCTTTGGTAGACGGAACGATACGATGTGGCGAGTCGTTGAGTTTGCCCGCTATTAAAATATGAATTAAAAATTTAGTTTAATTGCTTCGCTGCTTCAGTCGCGCAAAAATTATTTATATTTATGTACATAATTTATCTGCGCTTTAATTGCTTCATTACTTCACCCAGGAGAAAATTATTTATATTTATGTGAATTTTATGGAATTCAAATTACCCGCCAAGCGATATTTTCTACTTTTCTTTTGTTTTACCGCCAGTCATCGCGAGAGAAGAACGGTAACTTAGAACTTAGAAAATCGATTCTCCATTTTCCAGGTAAAATTTGTAGCAAATTTGTTATCAACACATTGTTGTCCGGCAATTTTACCAAGAATTTATCTCATATCACCGGTTATTATTTCGTAATTCGATGTGGAAGTAAAACAATATAAATAAACTTTAATAAATTGAACTTTCAATATTTCTTTTTCGTATGATAAACACTGTAACAATCACAACAGCTTTTGCAAATACAGGGTGGTTGGTAACTGGTGGTACAAACGGAAAGGGGGTGATTCTACGCGAAAAAAGAAGTCGAAAATATAGAATAAATATTTTTCCTTTGAGGCTTTGTTTTCGAGAAAATCGACTTTGAATTTTGGCTCGGTACGCCTGCACTTTATCACGTCTCGTTTAACGGATCTCACTGTAGATCGTTGTCTCGATGGAAAAATTAAAAAAAAAATTTTATTCTATATTTTCGACTTCTTTTTTCGCGTAGAATCACCCCCTTTCCGCTTGACCCACCACTTACCATCCACCCTGTATATCTAGTTTCGTTGTTTTCCTTTTGAACAGCATACTGTACACGCTTTAGTCGGATTTGTTTTTCTGCCAGTGACTATTTTTTCTAAAACGTGGTTTCTTAGTTGTCCCAAAAACCTGAAGGATGTATCATTATAATAAGGAGCTGTTTTAGAAATTCGAGAAGAATCAGGTGCAATGCTGCATTCTTTGGAATCCGCAGTTATCCATTCTCTAGCTAGGAGCAGTAGAAAGGTCCTCGGTAGTATAGTGGTCAGTATCCCCGCCTGTCACGCGGGAGACCGGGGTTCGATTCCCCGCCGGGGAGAAAATTTTTTTCCAGTTCCCGGGCCCCTTTCGATCGCAGCCGCCGTTTTTCCTCAGAAGCGACCTGGTGTTCGTGCAGATTTCCTCCACGTTAATAAAAAAAAAAAAAAGCTACTTGCAGTAGAAATTTGTCGTATCTTGTTTTATTTTCTGGCACATAGATACAGTACATTTTATATGCATTGAACAAGGTGTGTAGTTTAAAATGCTAATTTTTTGGACCACTTTAAAGTTTTTCGTAAAATACTGCTGTTCGCCAATTACTGATCTGCACGATCTATCCCTTTCACGTGCTTATTGTAATATGCACGTAGATTTAACACGTTAACGCCGACATGTACCATCGGTGGATCACGCGTGTCTGTCGCGTGAGACGGTGTCACGTCGGAGATACAAGAAATGACGAAACCGATAGATCGCCGGCGATCTCGTCACGTAAACTTGAGACTTGGATGATAAAAACAAGAAGGTTGAGCCGTAACACAACTATTAACTTTCTTTTTATCAAACTTTATTATGAATTTAATAATCACAATTGGATATACACTGAATTGCCACGTATAAATCACAGTTCACTCCAACAATTTTATATAAAACCTAGTTACACTGGTGCGTATGTATAAATTAAGTACGCGACTGATCTAAGAGTAGAAATTCGGTAAAGAAATGTTGACTATTCTAATAATAAGGAAATGGATGCACAACATTTTTCGTTTTATATTATTTTATCGGATTACGTATGATCCATTTTATTCTATCAAAATAAAGATCATAACGAGCGGGGCAGTCAGCTACATTCACTACGTAAAATACCTAGGAATAAACATAGACTACAAATTAAACTACAAGCAGCACACCGAAACTCAACCTGTTAAGGCCAATAAAGCATTCTGGAAAATAAGAAAACTATTCTACTCCAAACATCTCGACAGCAAAGTAAAAATACTATGCTACCAAGCACTAATCAGACCGATCATAACCTACGGCTGCCCAACCTGGTACAACATATCAGCCTCCCAGATGGAAAAAATCCGCATATTCGAAAGAAAATGCATCAGGGTTTGCTTGAGTACTTACAGATCCGAACACAGCGGATTCAAAAAATATGTAAAAAACAAAACAATATACGACCTAGCCAACATTCATCGCACAGACTGTCACATCCTAAAGCTAATAAGAAACCACTTCGCGCAAGCGGCAAAGATAAAAGAAAACAGCCTAATCTTCAGTTGCCTATTTCCTAACAACGCATATTACAAAAACACTCTGACAACAGGCTACATCCCCCCAGAAGCTTTCCTATACCTAGACGAAAAAACCTACCTCCAGGACCAATTATTCCAATAATTTATCACATAAAAAGAAAAATAGGGATCAAAACCATACTCTACGAAGAAAACATAAATGAACAGACCGCAGACACCAGATGGAGATACAACATGGCCCTCCCCCGGAAAGACACCAAAGACAAACACAGAAAAAACACAAAAAAATATTGGTAGATACAGAATCCATAATAAAATAAGAGAGAACATTAAACCGCATAACACAGGTGTAAACTGTGTAAATACTGTAAATATTTGTAAATAAACCTATTTGACATCCCCCTCCCCCACCCCCTCCCCAAAGTTACACAGCATCCAAAAAAGCAGACTACCGAAGCGTCCTGTTTTGCGACCAAGTTTTCAGGACAGAACAAAAATTTTTTAAATTCGCAAAAAAGCTCCGCTCCCCAGCGGCTTAAACCCAAAAATTGTATTATACACGAAAAATGCAAAGCGCCGACACATAATACAGCATGGCTACGTCGTACCGCCGCGTATCGGTACCTTTGCCTAACATATCACTACAAAAATTCACCGTTTATTGTGAATATGTATCTAAAACTGTATCTTAGGTTTAATAAACATCTTTAATAAAAATAAACCAGCTACATTCGTTAAGGCTCAGAACTGAAGACGACGCGTCGCGAGTTCGAATCCTCGGCCTGCAGATATATATTTGCAAAGGATGGAAAAAGCAAAACTTCTTTTAAAAGTAATATACAACTGGCAAGCAGCCCATCCTCTGCGTGTGTTGTGGGTGTACTTTCTGGGAGTGCTTGGTTAAAAAGATCACAACGTTCGACAGGATTAGGTTTCATGTTTGTATAAAGATGATGCATCGTTGTAAAAGACGGATCTGTAAAGGAAAGACACTTTTACCTAATACATATTCGACTTATTTCTGTACGAGGAATTTGCATATTACTCGACTTTGCATATATCGTCGTTAGTTCGAACAACCGAATTTCTGCCGAACTAGTAACAATCTCCAAGATACAACAATTGTCGAATATACGGAAACGCAAGCAGAGATAAATTCGTACGATCTTTGCGTTTAGCCGCACGCGCGAATGTGTACACAAGAAGATGTGAGAAATTAATCTAATGAAAAAAATTCAAACATACCGAACGATGAGCTTGAAGGGAAAGATTGACGATCGATTACACAGCGATTAAAAAGCCATAAAGCTGGCATTCTGCGATCGGACCACGACGATACCAATCTTCACGGAACTGTTAATTAAGTATCATAAGTAAAACGGTAAAAGCAGACGGCGCGTTGCTCTCAATTTTGAAACATTCGCCGGAGCCCGAGATATCTGATCACACCTGGCTCACCCTGAGACCGAACCAGGACAGAGATAAATCGACGAAGCCACGCAATCACGGGCAGCGCGATGTAACGTGGCCAAACGCGGAGAAACGCGACCAACGCTCCAAAGAAACACGCCTTTAACGAAACACGTTCCGAACGACGCGACCGATTTCTGCACGAGCTGCAACCTGTCCACGTTGAAACGATCCTCCTTCCCTACGATCGTCTACATCCGCTTAGAGTCTCGATTTTTGTATTGCGCGAGATTCGTCTTACGCCACAAGCGATTCGAAGTGGACAAAGTGTATATTATCCTCCGATCTATTTGCTTATTTTTCATCAAACGAATCGTTGCGTCTTACAGTTAGAAAATTACGAGTAACCGATAGACGCTAGATTTTTCTTGCGATCGTCGTAGCTAGGTATAACGTTGGAACGTTGGGAAAAATCCATAGCGGAAACAATTTTCATGGAACTAGCATTTTATCAAACGATGTATACGCGTTTTACTGAACGATATATGCATCATTTTTCTCGATGACTCTTCGTAATCTACAACGTTACGTGTAATTTTTTCGAATCCACCCTTGCGATAATGAATTCCTAAGAATAGTCTTCACAGGTTAGGGTATTTCATTTCCTGTGTATGTTTTATACATCAGCTTTGTAAAAACCACGCTAAAGAGACTGTTATATTTAATGAATGATCTAACAGAATCGAACATCCTAGCTGAGACTCGAAGCTTTTTGCTTGCTTGTTACAAGTACAAGTGTAGTATATGCAGTATATGATAAATTAGTGAAATATATTACCACTGTGTTTTACTATGTAGGTGATCCAGATTTATAGTGGAACGATCGTACAAAAAAGAGACAGTAAATGACATTTGTAATTAGCGATTTGTCGTTATTTTTCACGCTCTGGCTGTAAATCGTTCAATGCGAGCGTATATGATGGAAACGATTTTCACTCGCAAAGAGTTTTCCTTACACGGTAAAGTGGCGCCGGGAAAATAAAGATGCCACACGTAAACGACTTAAACGGCCATCCAGATCCGCGTACCAGATTATAGCGAGAAATTTAATTAAATCCTTTGCGGTGTAACAACGTGAGAATGACTGGTCGACAATAGACTAAGCGCCACGCGGCGATTGTAGCTTGGCTCTCGAAGCAGTCGGCAACCGAGGAATAATGGTATGGCTAGGAAAACTCTTTCTAAATCTGTACCCAGCCATCGACCCTGTTCAAAGTCTACGGAAGCTTCGCAATACGTAAGAAAGACGTCATATCTGCTGTTACGACCAATTCGAAAAGTCTCGCATAAAACCGTATAATATAGCTACTTCTATGATTAATACAAAAAAGTTGTACATAAAATTGTACAACACGACAATCTCTGTAATTGATTAAAAAAATCTTACATAAAAGTGTACATTGTATCATATTGGTTTCTATAATTGATCAAAAAAAAAAATTTGGTATAATAGAGTATAACGTACCAATTTCTGCAATTAATAAAAAAATCTTGCATAAAACTATATATCATGTCTGCTTTAACAATTTATTTAAAAAAGTCTGGTATAAAACCATATAACATACCAATTTTTGTAATTAATAGGAAAATCTTGCATAAAAAACGTATGCCATATCCATTTCTATAATTAATTCAAAAAGTCTCGCGTGAAGCTGTATAACACATTTCTACAATTAATATAAAAGATCCACAAAACCATATAACATAGTTATTTCTACAACTAATTGAAACAATTTCGCGTAAAATTCTATAACATGTCAATCTCTTTAGTTAGTAAAAAAAAATCTTGCACAAAACCGTATATCATATCTGTTTCTAGAATTGATTAAAAGAAAATCTTGCATAAAACCGTATAACAATACCAATTTCTGCAATTAATAGAAAAGTCTTGCATAAACCGTATATTATATCAATTTAATCATTTTCTGCAATTGATTAAAAAACATCTAGCATAAAACCGTATAACAATACCAATTTCTGCAATTAATAGAAAAGTCTTGCATAAAACCGTATATCATATCAATTTAATCAATTTCTACAATTGATTTTTAAAAATCTTGTATAAAACCGTATAACAATACCAATTTCTGCAATTAATAGAAAAGTCTTGCATAAACCGTATGTCGTATCAATTTAATCAATTTCTGCAATTGATCTTTGAAAATCTGACATAAAACCGTATAACAATACCAATTTCTACAATTAATAGAAAAGTCTTGCATAAAACCGTATATCATATCAATTTAATCAATTTCTACAATTGATTAAAAAAAATCTTGTATAGAACCATATAACATACCCATTTTTGTAATTAATAGAAAAATCTTGCATAAAAACGCATGCCATATCCATTTGAATATTGATTATCTAATATAGAACCATATAACATACTTTTTGTAATTAATAGAAAAATCTTGCATAAAGCATATCCATTTCTATAATTAATTCAAAAGTCCGCGTGAAGCTGTATAACACATTTCTACAATTAATATAAAAGATCCATCACAAAACCATATAACATAGTTATTTCTACAACTAGTTGAAACAATTTAGTATATCATATCTGTTTCTAGAATTGATTAAAAAAATCTTGCATAAAACCGTATAACAATATTTCTGCAATTAATAGAAAAGTCTTGCATAAAACCGTATATTATATCAATTTAATCACTTTCTGCAATTGATTAAAAAGCATCTAGCATAAAACCGTATAACAATACCAATTTCTGCAATTAATAGAAAGTCTTATAAACCGTATATTATATCAATTTAATCACTTTCTGCAATTGATTAAAACATCTAGCATAAACCGTATAACAATACCAATTTCTGCAATTAATAGAAAAGTCTTGCATAAAACCGTATTATCATATCAATTTAATCAATTTCTACAATTGATTAAAAAATCTTAATATAGAACCATATAACATACCCATTTTTGTAATTAATAGAAAAATCTTGCATAAAACGCATGCCATATCCATTTGTATAATTAATTAAAAAATCTTGCGTAAAAGTATAACACGTTTCAAGAATTGTCCATTTCTACAATTAATATAAAAGATCCGGCATAAAACCAAATAACATGCCTATCTCTGTAATTGGTACAAAATCTTGCATAAAACTGTATATCATATCTATTCCTACAATTGATTAAAAAAAATCTTGTATAGAACCATATAACATACCCATTTTTGTAATTAATAGAAAAATCTTGCATAAAAACGCATGCCATATCCATTTGTATAATTAATTAAAAAAATCTTGCGTAAAGCTGTATAACACGTTTCCAGAATTGTCCATTTCTACAATTAATATAAAAGATCCGGCATAAAACCGTATAACATGCCTATCTCTGTAATTGGTAAAAAAAAATCTTGCATAAGACTGTATATTATATCAATTTAATCGATTTCTACAATTGATTTTAAAAAATTTGGAACAAAACCATATAACATACCAATTTCTGTAGTTAATAGAAAAATCTTGCATTTCTACAATTAATATAAAAAATACATCACAAAACTGTATAACATAGTTTTCTCTACAACTAGTTGAAAAAACTCGCATAAAATAGTATAACATGTCTATTTCTATGATTGACATAAAAAGTATGCGTAAAACCGTATACTATACCTATTTCCATAGTTAAAAAAAGATGCCACGTGCGGTATATGAACGCTATAGTTTAGTTTGGCTTGTTAAGTCAAGATATACGAGGAAAATTCAATAAATTATCGAATTCATTTTGTTCTTAAGTACTTTAATCTTATCCTCGAATGATTTACAATATGTACAAAGTTACGTGGGGAAATGCATAAATGCAAATTCTAATGTGTACACAAACCATCTATCAATTTTCTACTCTTACTGCCAGAGTATACGAGTAGTGTTTAAGTAGATATTCAGAAACTAAACAATTTATCTTGATGAAGTTGATCAGTGATCAGTCTTACTACTGTCTGCTTCGCGTATACAGTTTCACGTAAATGTAGACGCAATGTCTCTCTGTTAAATTAATCCTTTTTGTAGAGAGCTTCGAATAAATAGATACGTTGAAGAACTACATACCACGTTTTTGTTTGATAGTCGATCTAATATTTACGATCAAGAATATTTATCACTCAACGTTATACAACTTTGGTCATAACCGATATATTTATGACCAAATGTATTCGTCGGTTTTCGACGTGTTTTCCTGGAACCAATAACTTCGACGTGTCTGGATTTCTGAAAAATATTTTGTTGTTATTTTGTGTCGATTATAAAAACATTGGGTAAATACAATTTCGATCGTAAAATTTATGTAATAACGATACGAATCGATCACATTTTCTATAGATTTTTCCTATCGAAAAACAAACTCCAGCAAACGCTTTAATTCTCATTGGTTCAAAAATCTTCCTCCACTTTGTGCACGCGCTGCAATTTTAAATATCGCGAAAGAAGAGTATTCATGAAAAAGGAACGTAAAGTTCATTGGCTACGAGCGCGCCAAGTGCCAACTATTAAAAATCACTGAGCACGAACAGTCGAGGGTTTGGGTTTGAAAGAAAACGATTTTAAAGACTGTATATTTTCTTTTCTTCTGCCTGGCTTTTACTAACTATTGCACGAATAATTTACAGCGTAAAATAATACTTCGGACAGTTGAAAGAGCTGTTTGAAAAGTTTCTTTAAATAAATACGAGACTCGTAATGACCGTGTTTCAGAGCACAAACCAGGGATTAATTACCGAAACTTACGAACACAAGAAAAGCAATCAGAAAGGATTTAACGCGTTACATAATTTAGGCCATTAAACGTGAGATTTATCGAGCACCGAGCCATGGGAATAATCGTGAATGAGATGATGGTTTCTTCGTCTTGTATATGACATAGATACTTTCTTCTAAAGTATTGGGAAAAATCCGAACTAATGTAGAAGTTAGACTTTAAAATGCACGCTCACATCTTGTAACCAACAATGAGCCAAACGTATCCGATAAAAGAACAACATTGGTTCTTAATAGAAAAGAGCAAGATATTCTCATCAGACTTCCAATCGCACACGCTAAACTTGCACACTGTCATCTTATAACTAAAACTGAGTCAAACATGTTTGATAAGAAAACAGCAGTTCTTTGTAATAGGAAAGAGCAGGTTATTCTGACTAGACTTAAAATTGGACACGCTTAACTTGCACACTGTCATCTTATAACTAAAAGTGAGTCAAACATGTTTGATAAGAGAACAGCACTACATAGTAATGGAAAAGAGCAGGTTATTCTGACTAGACGTAAAATTCCACACTCTCATCCTGTAATTAAAAACGAGCTAAATATATTGGATAAAAACCCAGCTCTTCTTCTTAGTGGGAAAAAGCAAGATATTCTCATCAGACCTAGAATTACACATGCTAAACTTGCACACTGTCATCTTATAACTAAAAGTGAGTCAACCATGTTTGATAAGAAAACGGCAGTTCTTTGTAATAGGAAAGAGCAGGTTATTCTGACTAGACTTAAAATTGGACACGCTAAACATGCACACTCTGATCTTGTAACTAAAAATGAGCCAAACATATTGGATAAAAGAACAACATTTGTTCTTAATAGAAAAGGACAAGTTATTCTCATCAGACTTAGAACTACACACACTAAACTTGCATGTTTCCATCTTATAACCAAGAACTGGCCAATCATTTTTGATAAAATGAGCAGCATTTTTAGGTAAGAGTAAATTATTCCCATTGGACTTACAATTGCACACTTTCATCTTATAACTAAAAGTGAGTCAAACATGTTTGATAAGAAAACAGCACTTCTTTGTTATAGGAAAGAGCAGATTATTCTCACTAGATTTACTATTGGACACGCTAAATTTGCACACTCTCATCCTGTAACTAAAAATGAGCCAAAATATATTGGATAAAAGTCCAGCTCTTCTTCTTAATGGGAAAGAGCAAGATATTCTCACCAGACTTAGAATTACACACGCCAAACTTGCACACTTTCATCTTATAACTAAAAGTGAGTCAAACATGTTTGATAAGAGAACAGTACTACTTTGTAATGGAAAAGAGCAGGTTATTCTGACTAGACGTAAAATTGCACACTCTCATCCTGTAATTAAAAACGAGCTAAATATATTGGATAAAAGCCCAGCTCTTCTTCTTAATGGGAAAGAGCAAGATATTCTCATCAGACCTAGAATTACACATGCTAAACTTGCACACTGTCATCTTATAACTAAAAGTGAGTCAAACATGTTTGATAAGAAAACAGCACTTCTTTGTAATAGGAAAGAGCAGATTATTCTCACTAAGTTTACTATTGGACACGCTAAATTTGCACACTCTCATCCTGTAACTAAAAATGAGCCAAAATATATTGGATAAAAGCCCAGCTCTTCTTCTTAATGGGAAAGAGCAAGATATTCTCACCAGACTTAGAATTGAACATACTAAATATTACAGCTAAAAATGAAACAACCAAGCGCAATCTTTGTAACTATTTATGTATACTTTGTAACTATCACTCTGTCTGTAGATCAACTTCAGAATTGTAGTAACGTTTCCCAGTAGGAAATTAAATTTGCTCTTCCGAATAAGGTCCAAACGTACCTAAATCATAAAAAAATATTGCGAAAATCTTCTTTATTTTCTCAAAGGTATTAATCCGTATGATCAACTACGAGGCTGTAAGCTGCCAACTTAGTTCTAGCATATACTATATCGTCTAAATTGAGATTTAAGTTGATCGTACTGTATTATACTGTAACTATATCAATATATATTGTTATATGATACATGTACAAAATGGTTTAAATATTATTGTTTAACTTTGTAATTCACCTTATCGTATGTTATACCTAGTTTCTTTTTCTATATACTCTCCTTATGCATTTTCTAAATCACGGTCGATAATGACGACAAAAGGTATCAACAGATGCGACCTTGAATAAAGTAAATTAATTGAGAAAAGGCATCGGGGTGAAACAAAACAACAGTGAATATTCGTTTACAAGAACGAGGTACTGCGATCGAGCACGTGGATTACAAACACGTCGACATTAACCTTTTTTTCTTGGCGACGCGACGCGACGCGACGAACCAAGTGTCTGGTAGTTTCGCTGAGAATAGCAGAACTAGGTCGTAACCCAGTTGAAAGAATCATAGTACGAGCACCCAGTTTCTATCGCTAAACACACGTACCGTTTGTTTTCTTCTAAATAACTGTCATTTGTTTTCCCTCTCCGGCAGATCAGCCTTTCCCGCCTATTACACGCTATCATTTTCCATACACTACAGCACACTGTTTATCATCGAACCACCGAGCTCGCTTCATAAATTAGCGTCAGCTTGTTCGATGAGAAATTACATGCATTTCTTCCAACGACTAGCAGCAGCAAGTCGTGAAAACGCGTATTATCGATCGCACGTTGTTCCATCTCGTTCACAATTTGTTCTACCGGATTTAAATTTAGCAATCGTTCAGTGATCGCTGTGGAAAGTTCCGCTTGAAACTTGAAGTTCAACAACGACAACGATCGTACTACTGCGAATTATAACTTTGGAAATTTTATATCGTGCGTGATATTAATTATTGAAATTATTTACTTTACGCGGAAGAATCGTGGGCCACTTATGGCAGTCTGTCACGAATACGAGTATGACACAAAACGTGTTGGTAAATGAGACGCGACTGTCGTGATCGTATTCCGATAGTTTCGCTAACGATAGTTGTGATATTTTTCTCCAGTTTGAAATATTACGTTGTCCGAAAAGTGTCTTTCTTTCACAGACACGCCTTTTACAACGACGCAGCTTTATACAAACAAGAAACCTAATCTGTCGAACGTTATGATAAAATAATATAAAACGAAAAATGTTGTGCATCCATTATTTCCTTATAAAACGAAAGGAACTTTTCGGACGACCTAATACATCTGAAAATATTCATACTCGAATTTCCTAACAAAATTCCTTGGATCAACCAAGATTTCAAAATTCATTGCAACAACCTATACGGTTTTCGTTAGTAATAACAAACTTTTTAAGAATATTCATCGACAAAGCGAAGATATTTATGTCTCGTGAATTTCACACTTTTTATATTAGGTCGTCCGAAAAGTTTCCCTCGCCTTACAAGGAAATAATGGATGCACATTTTCACTTTTATATTATTTTATCGAATTACGTATGATCTATTTTCTTCTATCAAAATAAAGATCACAACGTGCGACAGATTAGGTTTCATGTTTGTATAAAGATGCATCGTTGTAAAAGACGTGTCTGTAAAAGAAAAACACTTTTCGGACAACCAGATAAATGAAACAGTTGAAAAGAAGAAGAACGCAAAGAAGCGCGTCAGGATTGGTCGTTTATCGATTATTTGAACAATTATTTAGATAAAGTGTGGAATGCACGAAAGATACAAAAAGTACATCGAATAGCAAAACCAAATATTCAAAAGCTATGTATATTTTAATAATATCTATTGAAATATTCGGTTTATATAAGTCCAAGAAGAGCAGTAGCTTTGATACTTCAAAACCAAATGATTAATACTACTTGGAACTGTTGCACCATGTACCAGACACACCTAACAATTTCTACATTACATCACACACAAGTATAATTTATAAGCGGTTATTATTACGCTGCATTCTATTTTTATATTATTTTATAAGTGCACAGGTCCTATATATATCACGTGTAAGAGTAAACATGTAGCACTGCGAACTTTTTTAATCTTTAATCAAAAGCTATTTGTTATTGAAAAAATGAAAAATATGATGGATAATCTCTCGTTGATTTGCATCTAGTTTCTCGAATACGTTGAATAAGTCCAATAATATACATAAACGTGAAGAATAGACTACGCATGAATATTACAAAAGTTTTCACCACCTAATTTGCTCACACATTGACTTCAGATTAGAAAGGAAATAGCTAACTTTCGATTAAGAAACGATATTCTCTCAAAATAATCCGTTTCTCAATTTATTAGCCTCAAGTGTCTCCGATTGATCTAATAAAGAGCATAACGTCAATAATAATAACAGTAATAATATAATAATAAATGAATATAACAAAGAATTCAGAACGAACGATTTAGAAAATAATTATCTTTCCATCCGCGAGATCTCCTGCGTTTCTGGTATCAGGTGCAAATACATCTGTGTATTGATGCAAGAAGTGTCGTACTTTCGCAAAAATGACTCAGACCCAGTATTGACACTGTAAACAATCGTATAGACTACGTAAAAAAAACAATTCCAAATTCTACCTAAAAACAACCATAATAACATTGTACACTGGAATGTGAAAACCTCTGATACAATAAACTTGCTGCGAAAGATACCGATGTCAACATAAACCACGAAAAACAGCGCGCAACTTTTAATTTCCCCTTTTTGCGTTAGAGAAGAGACACGAGATATGAATGCGAGTTGCGTGTCAGAAGTTATACGAGCGTTAATCTTCTTACGTA
This sequence comes from Bombus vosnesenskii, assembly GCF_011952255.1. Taxonomy (NCBI): domain Eukaryota; kingdom Metazoa; phylum Arthropoda; class Insecta; order Hymenoptera; family Apidae; genus Bombus; species Bombus vosnesenskii. The sequence continues at coordinate 1,253,057 of NW_022884350.1, forward strand.
CGATATCGTTTAAACGCGTCATCTCAACTTCATAAATACTGGCAGTGGTACTTCTTGCGAGAAGCCGCAGAATGTACGTAATAAGAACCGATTTTTAAACAAGTATCTGGCCGCTGAATCGTGACGGGCAAGCAAAAGAAGAGGAGAGGAAAATTCCGCAGCGTCTACTCTCCGCGTTTCAACGAATAAATCGCTGTTTTTCTAGACGCGGTCTAAACTGGAAGTGCAGCAGCAGCAGCAGCAGCAGCAGCAGGTGATCTCGACCTGAATTTCCAACCTAATTGAACGAAACGAGGCGAGCGGGGATCACAATGGGGCGACGATGATTCGTTCCATTTCCGTTTCGTAGCGAATCAACGAAACGTCGTCTCTCTGTTCCCTCTCTCCTTCGTGTTCGCATCTTTCTCTCTCCACTGTCTTCGTTCTGCCGTTCATATTCCCGTCTTTCTTCATCCTACGTTTGTTCTGCTGTTTGCTGCGAATCGGCCGGCCGGTCGGTTGGTTGCATTTCGTATGCAACGGCTGTTGCACCGGCTGACAACGGCACTGCTGATCCTTCTCTGCCTTCGTGACTCGGGAAAGCTCCCGTTACAAAGCGCGCGCCGCAGGTACAAGGATATCAGACCGGTACCAGAAGATCCTGTTCTTCGGCTAGCTGGGACCAAACTGCATTTCCTGCTCGCGCAACCAGGTTACGAGATTGTTTCACGCTGCGCCGCGTCGCTTTGCTGGGGTCTTCGGCTGTACGAGCTCCGTTTGCAATTCCCTGTGTGTTTTCTGTACCATTGGTCAGTGGTCGCTTTTATTTGCTATGCAGCACGCCGTGATTATAGTTATTTTATTTGACTCGTGGCTTGCAACCGCAGCACCTTCCATATCACCGAATTTTTTACTTCTATGGATACATACATTTGCGTTTACTTTTTGTATGATTGTTATTTCTTAATTTAACCGGCAATTTTTATTCCATTTTTATTCCATCCGACATCCCGTGGCTTCATCGTACAAGTTTCCTTTAATCGTTTTAATCGTTTCGCCACTCTACGAATTTCTCTGTCTCCAAATCTTTTTCATTTTGCAAATACATTTCTCACATTCAGACTGCGTGTTGGCAATTGGCAATTTTTATTCCGCATCCAACATCCCGTGGCTTCATCGTAAAAGCTTCGGTTTAATCGTTTCGTCACTCTAGGAATTTTTCTGTCTCCAAATCTTTTTCATTTTGCAAATACATTTCTCACATTCAGACTGCGTGTTGGCAATTGGAAATTTTTATTCCGCATCCAACATCCCGTGGCTTCATCGTAAAAGCTTCGGTTTAATCGTTTCGTCACTCTACGAATTTCTCTATCTCCAAATCTCTTTCATTTTGCAAATACATTTCTCACATTCAGACTGCGTGTTGGCAATTGGCAATTTTTATTCAGCATCCAACATCCCGTGGCTTCATCGTAAAAGCTTCGTTTTAATCGTTTCGCCACTCTAGGAATTTCTTTCTGTCTCCAAATCTTGTTCATTTTACATATACATTTTTCACATACATTTTCCACATTCAGACTGTGTGTTAATTTTTGGTCTATTTTTTGGGAGAGACGAGTTTCTTTTAAGTTATTTATGTTGTCGAATCTTCTGTCGCAAAATAATTGTTTACAAATAAAATAATAGTTAATAACATAGGGTAAACGCTTCTAACATCGCTTGATCCGTAATATTTCGAGAAAAAATGGTGGCAGAAATCGGCCATGGATTAATACTGTTGTATAAACATATATAAAGGAACGTGTTTTATGCAGTATGAAACAACACGAATAACGTCTTTCGTTTGACACTAATTTAATACAAAATTCTCTCTTACTCTTTACTTGAGAATGATTTCAAATTTGGTAGGCGATATTAGGTGCATTTACGATATTCGAAAATAACGTGACCTTGCTACACTTCTTTGATTCATGTTAGACTCAATCTTTCTTTCTGGTTGTTAAATTTTTGTAGTTTAGAAAAAGTATAAACGAATCGTTGTTTGTACGAATGGCTTCCGCTCTAAATGTACAGGGAAGTGTTTTTGAAACGATAAAATTGTCTGTTTGTTGAAGAAAGGATCGTCGTAGATATGTAGATACGATTTTGCACTTTAAGTGTATATTTACGTTTCTATTGAAACGTTAAAAATTTATAGATTGCTAAAACAGGAGTAAGAATCGTTCTGACTATTAGAACATACAAATTCGAGGATCAGCAAAGTTAAATAAAACGACTGTTACGTTTCAATTTCGACTCGAGCTTTCTTTCTTACTCCAGTTGTATGGAAGAGTTAAGAAGCCTAGTGACGTAGAACGAAGTACGCTACGACATCGATTACCTGTCATTTAACAGATTGAAACCGGCGTGGGCCACCGGTGGCTCACGGTCTGCGCTTCTATCTGGCGGCGTGGGCCATTTATGTTTCCAATTTCAATTTGTAAAAATGCGATTTAACGAAGACTGGAATAAAAAGCAAAGACGTCGTTGGTGAAGTCGCGTACGAAGAAGCTTGAACGTGTTAACGAAAGCGCGGATTGTAAGAACACGGAATAATTCAGGCATTTCTATCATTGTTCAAGTTGCACATTGCGTAAGAATGTTTACAACGTCGATGGACGAAAGAAAGTTTATGCGTAATTGGATATCAGTGTAACTTTGGTATTACGCAGATTTCATTTCTTCGAAAATTCTGAAAATTGGAAAATTTTCTACGAACAAGATACTTGAACGTGTTTAACCTCTTAACCTACGATTTATGATCGAGAATTTACGTTTGGTCGAGATCCACAGGCTTAAGAGACACTACCCGCTAGATCTAAACGCTACATTCAATTAGTTATTTAAATTAATTAATATTTACTTATTTATAATACTTACTTATAAATTATACTTATCTATAATAAGTATTACCTTATTATAAATAATTAGCCATGTCACTGCGCCACGCCAGAAAAAATTACTGAAAATTCTCAATGAGAGAATTGATTGTAAATTTTAATAAAAGAAAAAAAAAGAATTTACGTTTGGTCCGATCCTCTTAAAGGGTTAAAAGGTTAACCGAATACATAGATCATAATAATATGCTACATTTTGAAAGAAGAATAACATAAAAAAATGCAGTGATTAAACGCTATAACGATACAACGAAAAAATATTAAAAAATCCAAAAGAAGATAATATTACGCAGACATATGTCGCTGTGTTTGCGTTGCGATTACTTTGAACGCGAAAAAAATAAATAGACTTTAATCGTCTGTTACAGATTTTTCTTACTATGTCTAAACGCAACAGCTATCTCGACGCAACAAATTGTACGTAAGGAGAAGCCGATGTGACTCTCTTTCGTGTGACGTACACATTCAATTGCACAATAGCGCGGTTTATTTTTCTTAAGGAGACTCGTTAAATAAGCGGAGAAATACGCGGTACGTTGCAGATTTATTGCTGTGGCAAAATGAAGGAAAGAATACGCTAAACAAATCGACCAGAGTGCGTATATATTAGTCGTTGCACCTGTTCCTCGATTCGCTCGATTCGCAGACGACATGGTGTAGGTATCTACAGCGTTCGATTCTTGGCACGATTTCAACGTTCCTTCTATCTTTTTTATACCTATGTCGAAACGTCAAGATCATTTCACAACAGGGACACAAGGAACCTGCATATATCTTGTGGAGGGACGCAGGGTCAGAATTTTAAATATTTACTACCACATACTTCCTCTGATACTGTAACGCAGCTGGTAACGAAGAACGAAGCGAGAGCGTGGAGATGTTGAATCAACGAATTGATTAAAAGAAATTAGTCCGCAGGATTTTTCAGACACCTCGGACAATCACACAAAGAGTCTGACAAAAAAGTTTTTTTTTTATTTAGTTGTTTACGTTCACAATTTGTCCAATTTGGACATTTGGTAGAATTTTTTGGCTCTTCGATTATCATGTGGGTGGCTATCCCCAGCGGGGTACCATCTTCGTGACAAAAAGGTGTCTGCAACCAAAGTTGATCAATTTCAAGCTTTCGATCGACTACGAATTGCGTTGTCAAGAAACTGAAACAGATTCTACTGCGATGAGAACCTAAGGTCGCAGCTACTTGGATCTTAAAGTTTGAAAATTATTAATTTAAATTTAATTAGTTTAAGAGACATTTTAGCTGTAACGTCGTAAAACTGATCGTATGGAAGACAGGAAAAGATAGCACAGTACTTTTTTGTGCTTACGTTTCCCTTGTGTCTCGAGAAACGACAAGTTTCACAACATTAAAGCTAAATCAGCTTATAAACAGATCATTTGCCGACCCATTTCCGAGCATTTCGATTAACCGAATTGATTCGCTGCTTGAACTCGTTCACCTACACCTGACCTCTCGTTTTATGAACGAAGAACAGTAAGTAGCGGGGATAATTGCTGAAATCCTACTAGCAATTTTAGTCCAACTCAATTTTCGATCTATTGTACGAACTGCAATTACGTAAACTGTTTGACCTCCGACAAGTTCAGGCAAATGGATCTCCGCTATAGCTACATGAATTGTGGAAAAATGTGATTATTCGCGCAATGCGTTTTAGATTCGAAACGATATAGCGTTTTTTAAATCAACGATACACAATGAACGATGAATAATTAATGTATCGTGTGTAACCTTTGACTGTAGGCTACTAGCCTCTAGAAAAATTTGAATTTGTGTCTCGTTGGCTTGCGTATAGCGCACCCAAAATCTATCGAAGAATTTGGAAGGCTTCGACGTTCGAAAACCTTGAAAATTGTATAGATCCTTATCGAAGAAAAAAGAAAATTTCGCGAAACACGCACTCGGTCTTCTTCTTTCGCCTCTTTCGCTTTACTTTACTTTTGTTTCTTTCTTAACTTTAGAAGGAGCGACCTATGGAAGCGTACGAGTGCCCAAACGATTAAACAAATTATCGCCTTACATGGAAACAACATACTAAATCAATTTTAATAACGTTGAAACTGCTTTTAAAAATGTCTGGTCGTCTTGCGACGATCTTTTTCAATCGTCTTCAATATCGTTATTCACAGTGGCGTTTGTAATAATTGTAAATGTTGAAGCGATTCTCACTTCTAGGGGAACTCTACATCTGTTCTAGTGTTTAGTTTCCTTAGTCCTCGAAGCCATTGAGTATTGTTTAGCATTAAATCAATTCGAAGAGCCTCTCAGTCTCATAGTCTTTTCTAGGAACAAGCCTAGCACAGACGGTGCAGCGGGGTATAGACAGGCCAGTTTTCGTAATTATATAAATACATCAAGGCAAGGGTACCGCAAGGAAGCGTAGGACCAATATTATACACACTATACACGGCTGACATACTAACAACTACCAACAGCAAAATATTGACATTTGCGGACGACACGGCTGTACTAGTCAAGCACACTAATTCAGAAACAGCAGTCACATTACCACAAGAGCATATGACAAAAATAGAAAAATGGTAACAGGACAAACAAATAAAAGCAAACCCCATTAAATGCAACCATATTACGTTTACACTATGAAAATGGAAACCACGAAATATCCAATTGAATGGCACGCACATAACACAAACAATGCAAGTTAAATACCTAGGACTCCACTTAGACACACAACTTACATGGAAGCAACATACTAAATCAATTATAGACAAAATACGGATAAAAAGAAGACAGATGTACTGGCTAACTAGTCGAAACTCTGAACTCAGCATAGAAAATAAACTAAAAATCTACAAGACGATAATAAAACCAATTTGGACGTACGGAATACCACTATGGGGGACAGCAGCAATGAGCCACATAAATAAACTATAGTCGCTACAATCGGAGATACTGAGAACAACAGTCAACACCCCATGGTACGTCAGAAACGAGGATATGCGCAAAGACCTAAAAGTACCAAATGGTCAAAGAAGAGATCGGCAGGTACGCAGAAAAATACAAGGAAAGAACTACAACACGTGGAAACCAGCTGGCTGCTGAAGCGAGCAAAACTCTCGTAGAAAGAAGACTAAAAAGAAAACACCCCACTGACCTGACTAAAGAAATAAAATAATCAAACTCGAAGATGGTATCCCGCTGGGTGTAGCCATCCACATGTTATTTAGCAATTAAGCTAGAAAAATTTACCAAATGTCCAGCTGGACAAATTGTAAAGTACAAATTAAATAATAAAAAAAAAAATTATCGCGTACGTAACACAATGATTAAAGCAAAGCTACTGTACATAATCGAGCGTGCTGTAAGAAAATTAATTCACCGCGTATTGATAGCGCTATAAGCGATAAAATTCATAGGAACAATCAACAGATGTCTGGCTGAGACGAGGCAGACGAATGCGGCTGACGAAGCTGTCTGGGTGGAGAAAGGTGTACCGTTAGGCCATCGAAAAACCAAATGTCGCGGACTCTAATGGGTGGCCATACGCTTGTCGGAAATACGAGGTATTTACGTGGAAAGCCAGTCGGTGAGAAGGCAGCTAAAGCATTACGTAACGCGTGTTCTCCATTTGCTAGCGCTTCAGCGACATCGGCTCTCGGCGACCGCCTTTCCGCCTTTTTACTCGACCGGAAAGGACGATGGAATCGGGCGGCGGTTATTAATATCTGTAAGGTTCAACGTCATCGCGTATCACCGCGCTCGCGTGACGTTTGCACGCAACGCATATAGCCCGACCGGTGAATGATGTAAGAAGAAAACGTCGCCGCTTACGTATCATCGGCGTACGTTCGGCTCTAAACGTGGCGAGAAGAAGAAGAAAAGGACGAGGGAAAAGATGAGGAACGAAGAAAAGAAGAAGAGAGAGTGAAGGTTGGCGCGGCAAAAAAGGGGGAAAAGAAGAAAAGACGCGCGGTGGACGATGCGCGAGAAAGAAGAGGCTGCCTCTGCATTTATCGTCAGCCGTTCCGTATTTATACCGAGTTAACCAACTCGGCTGGACCCGGGCCAGCATCATCGCTTCTCCATTTTACGTTTTCCTCCCTTTGCGCTAGCTCACACGGCCGACAGACAACCCTTCGAAGATAACAAGATTCTATTGGGGATGCTAGTCGCCAAGCGAATGGCCATACGTTGTCCGAAATGAGAACAGTGGCGGACGAAAGAAAGTTTACAAAGTTTAGAAGTTTGATAGAAGGTAAAAAGACAGGAGAACTTGATGGGATGAGTTTGTGTCCACCAGGAGAAATGAATAAATAGAATATAAAGGGGGATGATACAAACTGAGCAATTTCAAATTCTCGACAAAAAGTCGAAAGAAGTATGAAATACAAAAAGACAGCACAATTTTCTCAGATACATTTGTATTTAGTAAGAGAAGTGAATAAACAGAGTGTAAAAGGTGGACAGTACGAAGTGGGCAATTTCAAACTGCCGTCAATGTGGAAGAAGAGACGAGAAAAGCTGTTTTGTTGCGCTTTAGCAATCGTTTTATGGCTACATGGAGAAATAATAATCATACAACGTCACAAAACTCAATAGCGAGCAGAAATCGTTCAAATGTTTTGTCAAGGTAATTCGGCGACCACCTTATGCAACCTACTAGCTGCTTTAACTGCAGTTAACTTCCTATGGGATTTTCTTAAAAGTAAATTGCAATCTGGTTTATTGGAACGGTTCGGGCAACAAGGGAATTTGCATAATCGAATAGTTCGCATAATAGAGGCTCACCAGCTATCGCCACCCGTTACATTACAAGTTCGGATACGAGAAACTGTCGTAACCGAGTTTGTTTAATTCGTTTCCACGATTACACGATCTTTGCTTTCATTACGATTTTTTATTCTTAGTAAGAATGAAATATTTTCCACTTTGTAACTGAATATTATATCATGTATAGATGTATGTATGAGACAATAAATATTCTGGAAAAATTACGTAAGAACGAAATATATCCGTGATCCTTACAGAATCCTTACAGAAAGAATATATCACGGATCCTTACACGTTCGTATAAGAGCTCCACCTCAGTTCGAATAATAAGAGGCTCCCTTAGGAGTTCGTATATTCGAAGTTGGGTTTCAATTTGTTTGTAGAAACGAGGTGCGGATAAGCGAAGTTGCACTGTAAAGTGTACGACAATAAACCAAACACAATTAAGCAACTAAAAGATTCTGTTCGAGAAACGAACGTACCTTTGTGTCTGCAGTATATCTGCAATATCTTTCTGGTATTAGATATACAGGGTGGTTGGTAATTGGTGGTACAAGCGGAAAGGGGGTGATTCTACGCGAAAAAAGAAGTCGAAAATATAGAATAAAATTTTTTTTTTAATTTTTCCATAGAGACAACGATCTACAGTGAGGTCCGTTATAACGAGACGCGATAAAGTGCACGCGTATCGAGCGAAAATTCAAAGTCGATTTTCTCGAAAACAAAGCCTCGAACGAAAAATTGTTATTCTATATTTTCGACTTCTTTTTTCGCGTAGAATCACCCCCTTTCCGCTTGTACCGCCAGTTACCAACCACCCTGTATTTTACAAACAATTTTCAAATAGGACTAAAAGAACTGTCGCTTTCTATTTTATTATCGCACACACTGTATGCTGTAGAATAGATGGCTGCTACTAATATGATAAAAAAAATACTGAAATTCGTAGGGCATTGTTCTTTTATCCGCCACTGTATTAGAACAGCTACTGATGTTATTTTTCTTTTTTTATTTATCGATATTTACAATCAATTCTCGCATTGAGAATTTTCAGTAATTTTTTCTGGCGTGGCGCAGTCACATGGCTAAATTTTTTCTGGCGAGCTACTGATGTTTAGTACAAATTCAACGACTTTCGCTGTTTTTCGATCCTGATTATTTTATCGATGATTATCGTATACGGTGACTTTATTATTCGAGAGACTATTGCTCCGCAAACAATGGACACGAAAAGTATATTAGAGATTTACTTAGCAGTATTTTTAAGTGATTACAAAAATTTGAATGCTATAACGAAAAATAACACGAGAGATGAAGGAGAAACCTGATGAAAAATCGCCTCATTGGGAAATGAGAATATGCGCAAATACGTTTTTGTATCCATTGTATCTGTTTATCGAATTAATTGTTTTCTAAATGTATTAAAACACTTGTAACCAGTAAATTGATTTTGTCACAGGTATATCAAATCATCGAGTAGTATAATTCATTCGAATAGGAATTCTATTAGGTTGTCCGGAAAGTGTCTTTCTTTCGCAAACGAGCTTTTTACAACAGTTTATCTCAAGAGAACAAAATGGATCGTACGTAATTCGACAAAATAGTATAAAACAAAAAACGTTATGCGACAATTATTTCCTGATAAAACGAAAGAAACTTTTCGAACAAGCTAATAGATCGATAGATTTACTTTTGTTAGTCCTATTAAACCAAACGTGCGTTATCGAGAACTTGCTTAGCTTGAGTAAGTAGGAAATCAGATTTAATTTACGCAAAGACTGATGAATCTGGAAATAAACGTTCCTCCCTTCTTCATTTCTGATTTCTCTTTCTGCTTCGATCAATAAATCGACCGCGTGATATTGAACAGTAATTTCTGTAATTGACTTAAGAAAATGAGTAGGATAGGTATAATTCTAGAAAGTCAACGCCTATCATTTCAAAAATCATTATAGGTCTATCGCGGAGAAGATGCTATTAATTTCTCAACATAACGATACACTCGTGTAATTAATACTTTCTCGAGATTTTGATATAAGAAACAGTTCGACCTGAGACATTTTCGAAAAGAAAATTTCCTCCTAAACGATATTTCTATATTTTTCGTGATATGTTGCAACAGAGAAAAAAACAAGCGGCATAATTTTTCGCCCAACGAACCGTTGCTTGCCGTTAAATTACGACAGTTGCGTCAATTAATTCGAATCTGTGCTTTCCATCGTGTGTCTGGTGACTGGAATTGGACTACGTCCAAACATATTGAAGGAAATTAAGGAACAGCAAGAATAAACCTGAGGGAAAGTTACGATAGCTGATACGATAATTTCTTGCCAACAAGATTCATCGGTAACAGGTGATTGAGAAACTTTGCCCGATTCCATAAAGATCTGCTAATTTTGAATGCACGTCAGAGCTATTAAAAGTAATTAAACTGTGTCAAATTAAATCACCACGTATTTAAATCGATCACGTTAAAGACAAATTTCCAGATACATATTTTTATTGAAATATATGTTTAAATAAATATTAGGCATATTTAACTTCTCTGCGACAAAATAGCGACAATAAAATATAATATATAAAACGACGAAAATATAATAATACAAAAAAGCGATTAAATATCGAGCGATTATTGGGAATTGCGAGAATCGAAGATGTCGAAGTGGTTTTGCAGTGAAACTGGCACGCAGTGTACAGAGAATGTGTAGAGAAAGTAAAATCAAATCCAAGCGAGAGAAATCCATAAAAATGTTTTATTTTGCTGAAAGAACGTTCCGACGATCGATATTGTTTATGTAATCATTTGCAACTTGTAATTCAATTTGTCTCAAGACTCTTGAAGAGGAATATTTCATTTCAGTGAGACATTATCCTGTTGTTTCATATCAATTGTGTATTATTTTCCTGTCGCGCTCTTTGTATGACGATAAGAGTCTTCTTATGACGATTCTGCACAGAAAGACGCGAAAATGGTCCAGGACGTTGCACAGAAAATTGGGACCGCTTGTATAAAACATTACAAGTGCGAAGAAACGAGTCTTCAGGAGAAAAGGAAAACTCACGCATCGACGTAGATAACAAATTCATTAAAAAGTGAAATGTATCTGTGGAAAAGACTGTATGTGCCAGCTCTTAGTTGCAAAGAAAGCTTAATATCTCATTTATTCGTCTGTATGACACAGACAGAAGCCAAAAAAAAAAAAAAAAAACGGGTAACTAACAATTATTTACATTTATATCTTTCTGTAGAGAGACGATGCTGTGCCACCTTATTCTAACATTGTTAACAATTATTTGGAAAGAGAAATTCCACTTAAATTCTGTACTACGGTATTCTTAGCGCTATGTAGGGCATTGCCCAATAAAAAAATCAACATTTTTCAATGTTCGCGCTTGCAGTGTTTCCTACGACCACTTTTCGATTATGAAAACAAGGTGCAGACTGGATGGTGAAATTTAATCGCTACGTTTCGTACGCGTCGCGGCTTGGGTTTCAGGAAAATTGGAATATAACGGAACTGCAAAGGGTGAGGCAGTGTCTTCGAAAGCTGCAAGCTCGTAGATATATTTGCCGGCAGTCACGAAGCAAAAGCGTCCGGGACACGGCGACGAGAATAGTAACTGGTAGGCGAAGTTGACACGATAGAAATCGTAGCCTAGGGAGAGACTTTGAGCATGGAGACTTCCGTCTCTCTACACTTTCATGCGATTCCCCCGGTATTTGTTGCTGAAACGCGCAGAATCATCGTACGGATACGTCCGTCCAAGGAAAAACAGTCAACTGCTGAATAAAAGAACTGAGACACCGAGAAAGTTTAATGCAGCCATTATTTACTTTCACGACTCGAAATCACTTTTATCGTCTACCATCCACCGATTCCCCTTAAACTTTACGAACTGGATTGCTTCCAGTGAACAACACCTCGCGGAAGTGCTTAGCCGACTAATTTGCGGCTGCGAATGTTTCTTTCAATTTACCAGGGAATTCGATACAATTTTTCCGAACAGCTACAAATTTCATTTGTATCGATTGTCGGACTATTTGAGTAAATTGTTTAATACGATACTATTGTCATTGTTTAATACGATAGATTTGACTGTAGATGCCACAAACGCAAGTAATTATTTACATACTGTTGTGTTTAAATTATTTAGTAAGTATTTATTCAAATAGTTGAATAAATTGTTTGAATTCAGGTAATTTTATTTAAATAATTCGAATAATAAATTGCAACAATTATTCGCGTATTATTAGACGTACAAATACAACAAATAACTATTTGAATAAATACTTGTTAAATAATACGAAATAATTGTTTGAATAAATTATTTGAATTTTAATAATTGATTAAAATAATTCAAATAATTATTCGTATATTATTAAAAGTACAAATACAACAAATAATATCTGAATAAATATTTATTAAATAATATGAATGAATAATTGTTTGAATATACTATTTGAATTTTAATAATTGATTAAAATAATTCAAATAATTATTCGTATATTATTAAAAGTACAAATACAACAAATAATTATCTGAATAAATATTTATTACGTAATACGAATGAATAATTGTTTGAATATACTATTTGAATTTAAATAATTGATTAAAATAATTCAAATAGTAAATCCAAATCATTATTATATATAAAACAGCAAATAATTATTTGAATAAATTCTTATTGAATAATTGTTCGAATAAATTAGTTGAATTTAAATTTATCTATTAAAAACATATTAGAAAAATGATACTTTTACACGATGGAACTAGTTTCCCAACATGTAATGAAGATCAAATCAAGATCAAAATTCAAATCTCAGAATTTATATTTCCCTACTTGTAACACTTGCATGCTACTTGTAACTACTTGTGATAATATAATGTCCACGACATTATAAACTACTATACCAAATGCGATTCGCATTTGGTTAAAAATTTTATCTAATATGTACCTGGCGCATGGAATTTCTCTTTAAGTAAGGATCTCTTTGCGTGTTTATCTTTAATCTACGTGGATATGCTGTTGTGCAAACACTCTCAGCAGCTCATTATTTTCATATTTTCAAGGTACGGTTAGAAAATAAAGTGCATTGCTACGAGCACAGCGAGAGAATAAACGTGAAGAAAGATTTCGATGCGATCTATTGGTACTTCGTCCGACACGAGCGGTTTATTTTGTAAAACCGATCAACAAGCGAAGGAACCGGAACCTTTCATCGCATAATTAAGACATAAATCAACGAAGTAGATCGATGTTCCGCGGATAATAAAATTATGTCCGAGATACTTTTTATTTCGCTAATAGCACACATAGTATCGAACAGGACGAATGGATTGACGTTCAAACTGCAAATATTTAAACGATGATTCATTGGAAAAAATTCACCTATAACATAAATATTACAAATATATAACAGAATATGCAGTGACCCTCGAAATTATGTGAATACTTATAAATATAACACGCTTGGTTGGCGCCGTAACAAGCTACGCCTATCGCGATTACGTTGAAAATATTCGAAAGCGATTAGAAGATTACAAAAATATGAAACTTACTAAAAAATTAGTATACAGTGTAAGTAATGATTAGTACAGGCATATATATATAATTAATTCCAAAGGTGATATCATAATACTGCAATTTGCTAATGTAATGAATAATTGACTGCTCAAATACCTCGATCTGTTCGTAATAAATATCCTGTAATTTCATCCATTTGCAAATTCATTTCGCCAATATAATCGTGATAATCACGTTTCACTGCATTGCTAATGAAATTGCAAAATCTTTCGCACAACATAAATAAATAAATCCGACATATCCAGAAAAGTTTCTACAAGTGTTTAAATAGCTTCGTATCAATTAAAATACCAATTACAACTAGACTGCGAATATTTATGCATTTTTTTGAAATTTTACGATGCAAGAATGTACGGAATGCGTATGCTATACGAAAATATATAACACATCCTTAGGAAAGGTACTCGTTACAATTTTTAATAACTAATATCCAACCTCTATCTAAATTCCATTTCCTTGCTCGTGTCTATGAAGATATAAATCTGCATAAAATTCCGCGCTCGAATTATATCAATGCACAGTTACGTATTTCCAATCCTAATCGAAACTTCTTTCACCGTACGATCGAAGATATTGGATTGGCAACTAAATGATTACGGATTTTGTCAATACCACGTAATGACAAAATCCGCAATCACTTAGTTGCCAAGCCAATATTATTACGATTTTACGAATTTCTACCGATCATTTGAACTTCCTCTGTCGTCCTTCGCAGCATCACGGATCAAATTCGACTCCCGTTTTTCCATCTTCGTTACAGACGACCAATCGTCCTCTCAGTTTCACCGGCACTCGTGCAAATGCTAAGCTAAATTCCGATACAGTGCACGATACGCTGCATTTCTACAGCACGAGAAAAGGCGCAACATCGTTTGCTGTGTTAATGGTCTTTGGTTTCTAGTACATAGGAGCACTGGCTTTCCTCGCCTCGAGTGACTCGCTGAACTTTTTACGTGCGAGTGCCAATGCTCTCGCGATCGAATCTATCGTCCCTTCTTCCTTTGGAACATCGATCCCGGCTTATCTGTGCAACTTTGTCGTATGAAAAAGCACCTAAGTCTGTCTGGTCATCGAGACCGCTAATTTCTCAATGTTCGCCCGAACGTATTTTATCGACGCCAGATTTTTCATAAAAATCTTAATGTCACGTACCTTTGACTTATAAATTATACCTATCTATAATAAGTATTAACTTATTGTAAATAAACAGCCATGTCACTGCGCCACGCCAGAAAAATTACTGAAAATTCTCAACGCGAGAATTGATTGTAATTTCAACAAATAAATAAAAAAAAAAAAAAAAAAAAACGTACCTTTGACAATTGCTCGTAAACGTAAACTGACACGGCAAAATCCTGTTTAAAGACTTTAGATTTTTAGACGATGATATTCTTGCTTTCAGTAGGTATAGCTTGGTTACTTTGGTTTATTATTGTTAGTACAGTATTATATGTGAACGTATTATGATTTCGTGTACAGCTAACGCGATGCTCAATTTTTTTTTTTTTGAGAAAGGTTTTGGAGCAAAGTTTATCAATGGCCATAATGAAAATTTTGAAAATAACATAAGCAACTCGTATCGAGAGCAAAGTAACCCCAGGACTTTTAAATAGGAATTTGGAAAGTATATTACGTTTTGGTATTTTATTGTGATACGGTAAATTCAAATAGAAATTTCATTGTCAAGAAATGTTCGTATCTTTACTACTCGTTTACTTGGAAGATTATTACGTACATGTTTATCGCTGAATATCATAAAATAATTTTCTAACTTTATTGAATTTGAATAAAATTACTCGGCAACTTTATTCGAATATTTCGTTAACAATTTAACAATACGATAAACTGTTTTCGTAACAAATATAGTATGCTTTGTGTTAAATAATAATATTCGTACGAATAAAATATTATTAATCAATGACACATCTGTGCATGAAGAAGCAGATACAACGAGAAGAAATCCTTTCACGGAGCTTCCTCGAGGTATACGAAAAGTCTTAGAAAGGTTTCACGCAGAATACCTTGAAGAGCTACTTAACTTTAGAACGTTTTGACTGCTCGTTATCTAAAAGAGGAAGATAACCATATTTTCAGAAGAGGCATTCGTCAACCTTCTCAATATGATCTTATCTAAAATCATCAAAACTCTCCAACGAGATCTATAGAAATTTAAAAGATCGGAAATTAAATAAATTCTCATTGCAAGTATCATAACTTATAATTAATTCTATTAACAAAAGATATTTCTCGCTCGTCTTTAAATTTGTCTTCTTATCGTGAAACATTTTTCATACTCTAAAATGACGACGTCGTATAGTTTAAATAGTTGGTTATTAATTTTATCGACTATAAATTAAAGACCAATTGGCGATTCTCGTTCCCTAAATCTCGTCGACTGACACACATTTTTAAGTACAAGTTTTCGAATGGAAGCTCGATTTTCTCCTCTTTTTTTTTTTTTTCAATTGAAAACTACTCACCGATTCGGACGAGAGTGGTAGCCCTAGCATGGCAATACCATAGACCGGTTCTACCAGATAAGTCTGTATAACCACCATCACGAAAGCAAGTTAAGACACCTACGAATTACACGGTCTTACGGTATATCGCAGGTAAATACCAACGGCGTGTTTTCCTTCGTTGAAAATCTAAACGCAAAACGAGCGCGCTTCCAAGGAATCAATGATCCTTGCAAGTTATGTACTTGCGTACTCTATATAATGACCCACTTAATCTCAACCTTTAAAGAACGCTGTTTCCTTATAAAGATGTTCTTAACATATTATGAAACAAAATCACGTTAACGAGACGCTTCATTTGTTATTTCCTTTTAATTAATTCACGTTATTAAACTGTCACAGTTTAATGACGAATGGGAGTTCCAAGAATTTGCTGAATAATTTTTCTACTATTTTTTTCCCATCTAGATGCTACAATTATATGAAATTTGGAGAAATTGAAATTGAATAGAAAGAGAGATTGGTTTAAAATCTTTACTTTGATTGGAAAAACGAAACAACGATTTAATTTATTTAGTTTTATTCATTAATTAAGTAGGATCAATAGATATATTTTTGTACAATAACGTTTATACGTTTTCCTGGTAAATATAACAAATCTGTTCTGTAACTTTTATTATACGTAGGACATTTTTATTTAAATTGTTATAACTATAGTGCACTATAATCTGCATTTATATTGTGCATAAAAAACGTTACAAGAAACTATAGTCTTAAATGAAATTCTAGATTAAGTTGATATATCCATTATTTACTTTATACAATGATACAATTCGACCGTCAATTGTACACATAAATGTTATAAGGAAACCGTGAAAGGTATATTGATAAAATCTCTAAATGTGTGATAATACAGGGAAGGTAAATACTGTTCAGACTAACGGTGTATGTGTTACGATCTTTCCCTATCGTCAATTAATTTCCAGGTCATTTTACAGTGGGTCAATAACTCCTTATAATTTAATCAGGAAATTTAGATAAAACAGGCAAGTTGAAAATAAAAGAAAACAAGTTGTTGAAAAATGTGATAACTGATAAATAAATAAATAAATAAATGTGATAAATTTATCTTACTGAATCATTTCTCTGTAACAGCCAATATAATATTTATGTATATTTTACGTTACCTAAGCATACAAATATATTAATGAAAGTTGAATTCAAAATAATTGATAATAATACATCGCATAGATAAAACTTGCACATCATTAATAAATATTTTTCCAAAGTTTAAATACGATGAATCCGTTACACGAAAAGGTTACATTATATTGAAAGATAATGGCAAGTCTATTAATGAAAAACTTTTTAAAAATGTTGGTTCAAGGTCTAAATTGTAAAATTTTAAATGTTTTAATAAATTTTAAATTTATTCATAATCTTTACCGATGCAGCAAGAATATACGATAACAGCAATACCTGAGTAATAAAAATTTTGGCCAATAGCGTTCAATACACGTTTTTAATACAAGCGTTACGTACTAACGTGTATCATGTAGTACCGTACAGTATTGTTAGGCACAAACTGGACGAAACTAACGATATGTCATCCGTTTTCTCCTAAAAAATAAAACGTACGAACGAAACTCTTGTCAGGAATCGGTTATATAATATAAAACGTTGTAAAAAGCACAACTCTACTTCTATTTGCAGAGAATACGTGCAGATTTAATGTATAAAATTTAATGTATTAATTATAAGTAGATTTGATGTATTTAATTTAATTATTTAACGTATAATATTATAAAAAGAATTAGATAAAATACACTGACGAAGTGTATAGCGTATTATTACATTAACTCGATTTTTTGTAATTTCCAAGAACTGAAATGTATGCTGACACGTGCATTATAATAATACGATGTAAATAATTTTGAAAAAATACATAACGGAAAAAAGATTTCATAGACTAAGATTATATTCACTGGCGGGATTGTAGCTCATTCTATTTTAAGAAATTCGCAAGTTTGAAAATGTAAGCATTCGACAGAGAGTAAAATATTCGTGTCACGTGATAATCTACGGCTTACAACAACGTATTTCGTTGAATAGTGTGCGGACTAACACTGAAGATGCACCTGTAACATATGCATTATTACGCTGAACTAGGCCCAAGAGTTGCATAATTGTCATTTTAAATGAAACTCTGCTACATAACTTGTACATGTTTACCGCTTATATAAGTCACCTCTGTACGAGCGCAAGAAAATCCAACAAATTGTTACCGGCTTCTTCGCAGATTCGGATACAGCCTCTCTTACAATACATAAGTACGTGTTGTCAGTGAGATGTCAAATTTTACAACCTTATACGAACGAAATAGATTATCTGGGGGGTTATGAGGCTACACACTGGAACATTTAAATAGCAATATCCATTCTTTCAAACACGTTGAAACATAGAATATGTAGCACCGAGGGTTGAAACGATTTGTAAAATCACAATTTTGTTCGCAGCGTACAAAGGACTGACATGCTCTCCGAAGAAACCTGTTAGGAACGTACAAATGTATGTATGTCTTTTCGCAGCACTTACCTTCTCCTTCGCTCTGCCTGCATGTTTTTGCACTGTTTTCGCAATCAACGCACCCTTACTTTCAGCCATTTTCTTCACGTTACTTAAAAAACGATGACTTTGTTACTTCTCTCCGCAAAACACTAATTTCAACTTCGAAACCGACGTTACTAGCTTCCACAACGAACCACAACCTAAACGCACGAACGGAAGCGCGGAGAAACACTGAAGACTCGACACGAAACTGCGCGCCGAGCATGAATTACCGCACTTTCACAGGGCGTCGCCTATTGGCAGCACCGTACATGCTCTCGCGTATTTTACCTGTTGATACAGTAGAACAAAGGTAAAGATAGATGAATGAAAAAAATCCAATAGGATTAAAATTCACTTGAAACTGATTTTAGGATACTGAGTCGAAAAATTACTTTAAATATACATTAATTATAAGATTGAAAACTTTAGTACGAACTTCTCAAATATTAATTTATTAATCTACCATCCAAATAGATTCTTAAGAATTATAAATTTTATATACGTATACTGTAACGATATAAGTATTTAATTAGGTGTATAAGGTTACAATAATGTCAAAGCAAATATACTTATATATATATATATGTATATTAAACGTTATATGAGTAGTATAAACATGTTTATAATACATTTTTATAAATTAATGCACATAAAAATACCCTTTTTTAGATTAAAAACAAAATTAAACCTAAAATATAAAATTAATTGATACTTTAAATATTTCAACTATTAGTTATATAAATGATATTAGACACAGAAAGAACGAAAACGTTAAAACAAAATTGTTTTTATTTTGAATATAAAAGTCATAACTATATTTAAGATTTTAATTATTATGATTTTTATATTCAAAATCAAAATATTTCTTACTGCTTACATCTTCGTTATATGTATATATATAGATGCCATATACATATTACATGAATTACAGAGGAAAATAAAAGAAAAAATAAAATTCTTAATATTTTATATATATAAATATGGATTATGTAGAGAGTGGAAAACATATTAATAATATTTATCACACATCATCCTTGATTTGTAAATGATTTTATTAATAAATTATTTTTTCTTATTTTGTGATGAGGATTGCTCGAAATAAACAAACGTTATGATAAAGATCCACTTTAACAACGGAACAGACAGACAATACAGAGATGTAATAAATCTGATAATAGAAGGTGATAGATTCCCTTACGTAAATGGTCTATCCAAAATTGCAATTGACAAAAGTGTATGTGTCGCGGGACGCGCGGGATGTTTAATTATTTATAATTTAACTTTTTAATTATTTATAATTTAACTTTTAATACATCCGCGCGAGCCGCAATTACAAATTGCAGATTGGAAATTTACAGATTTGGACCTGTACATGTCATATACTCATTGTACCTAATATAAATTTGCTTTAGTCTTGGAAAAATTGGATAAGGCCATAACCAAACTGGCGACAAAGAGGCGCCAGATCCTCGACTCTACCATAATTTTTTTCTTATAAAACCGATCTTCTCTTGCACTCTCACTCGCTATTTCACTCCCATCCATACTCACGATCACGTAGTTAATTGGTAGTCCGTCCAGTAATCCACTTGCTACAGTCTCACCATTAACTACATCGTCTAATCCATCTTTCACTTTTACGCCTATTTCTCGATACTTTATCTTTCCACTCTAATCTAAATTTTGCGTTTCTGACTTTTTTTTAAATACAATTCAAAAGTGCGAAAGCGCAAGTGTAAATATTTGTTACTTTTTAAAAATCATAATTGTAATTTAATATTAATAATAATATTAATTATCATTACCCATTAACTTCGCACTTTAATCATCACGAGATGTGTCAGCGCTATGGTAACTTCAGAGACAGAAATTAAAGGTTATTATTGATTTACAGTAATTTTGATTCTTTTCTTTATGTTTAATATCATATTCCAATATTTAGTGACTTGTTGTTACATATAAACAATACACATCCATTAAGTAATTTAATCGTAATAATAAAAAATTCTACAGATTTTCTGATGTAAAAAAACATTTAATCATTGCAACTGAATGCTTGCAACTGTAAACGGGAAGATATTACAATGATGTCATTAATCAAATGAATTTCTCATATTAGAGCATAACACGTAGCACATGGAATGCCCAAAAGTAAATAACAATAATCTTAACAGCCATGTTATGTGCAGCTTAATGCCATTATATATAAACACCTGGAACTTAAAATTTACTAAAAATTACAAGAATACCACAATATCAATTGTGTTCTTATATTACTTCACAGTCCTTTCAAGATATCTTGAAAAATATCAAAACTATTTAACTTATATCAAAACAATGAAACACAGAAAATACTAAAATACCATTTATGTGCTAAACTGATTTGTTTTTGTTCATACCAATTATACATTTCAAACACTATTATTATTCTAATAAACGAAATGTACATACTTTTTTTTCTTTACTTCCTTATTCTTATGATGTAAATTCCTACCTTACGTCTTTCATAGATATAAGCTCAATGTATGAGCAACATATATTTATCTCTTTATTTTCTGTCCCAAAAATCACAGAGGCATAATGCACCTCAATGTATGGTGTAAACCTGTACAAAAGTTGTTCCTCATTTACTCTATACTTATTCATGGTACAATAATAATGTATTTAAAATGTAACTTATGTAACCTTAGTACTGATTAACGATGACTGCATTCCAGCGTGACCAGCCTTTGGCCGACTGGAGCTAACAGACAAATACGCTCCTTCAAGTGTAAAACTCCATTGTTGCCTTTTTCAAGTCATTCAATATGTGATCTTTCACCCACTATGCAACACCACTAATACTCTAACTATATACTCTATATAAAATATCGTTAGTATAACTAAAACGCGCTGTGCCCAGCTGGAATGCAGTCCTATTTTATCCCATCATTATCCCCCTTTCATTTTCATTCACATTCCTCTTCTCCATAATGGTAATCGTTTGTTGTTCCACAGACAATTCGTCAGTCAATGATTTACTGATAAATTCACACCACTAACTGTAGTCTGTCATTGGTCGGTCAATTAGTTTGATTCCCAGATGTTCACTCGGCGGCTCAATTATTGTTATTATTTATATGAATTTTACACTCATTCAACAGAATCAGAAGCCTGCTCTTTGTAATTCTAGTTTCCTGAGTCTCCCACATCTTCATGTTTTCTCTTCTTACCTCGAGCAGGAGATGACTCTATATAACGCGATAAAAAAGTAATAAAATTTATGGCATTATACTCTACGAAAATTATTTCCTTTTTAAATAACAAGAAAGACTACTTGAGACAGAATAATATAGTTCATTTTAAGGTGTTTTATATGACAGTTATAGATAAGTTATAGATAGATGACAGTTATAATAAAATATTTAAGATAGTAGATTAATATTTCAGTAACAACAATAAAATCAATGGATCTATCTGAATCAAAAAACTTATTTACCTTCTTCTTCATCCTGTTCGTCATCTTCATTGTCATCATCTTCTTCTTCTTCTTCTTCGTCACAGAGAAAGTCGTCTTCATCACTTTCATCCTATATTATAACGATCAAATAAATGCATCCATTAATCAAAAGATATAAAAAGCCACAACATTAATAATCATCTTTAAAGTATCTTTAAATTAAAATGTAATTTATAACGAAATTATTACATTTTGTATACAGTAAAAAGTCTAAAGTTTGAAACATGAATAACTTACTTCAAGACCGTCCTTGTATACAGCTTCTAATCCTACATCACCCTCCTCAAAGACAAATTCTTCTTCATCTGAAACTAGAAAGTTAAATATTTGTAATTAAAACATAAATCTCTTTCTTCACTTTGTTTTGTTATTTTAATAAATGTTTAACCTAATTTTCATCTTTTAACTAACCTTCCTCACTATCTTCTTCATTAGCATCTCCATCTCCATCTTCATTCCCATTTACTTCATCATCCTCTCCTTCACTATCATCTACTTCACAATCGTCTGTATCAAATCTATATAACATAATATTTTTAATTTTATCTTTTTTAATCAGACAAATGAAACAATTCTTTAGCAATACATACCCATCAAGACATCGAAGGCTGGGAATAAGGCTAAAAACTTTCTCTCTATAATTGTCCAAATTTGTCACTTCATTATTAAAGAGATCCAAATTTTTTAAATTTTTAAACTCCTTCTGCAAAGAAAAACAATTTTTAATATATCTATTGATACTTACAAAAAGCATATATATATATATATATATATATATATATATATATATATATATATATATGTCGGAGATGGAAGGACACCAGACCTTCCCCTGGAACTCCGGGAAAATCCGTAAAATTGTAATTAAAGTTTACTGTTGTAATTAAACAATTTGCCGTTATTCTGCCTAATTGTACTTGTTTGCGATTTGTGATAATAAACTTGGGCTCAAGGCGACCATCAGTTGCCAAACGTAGCCGCGGTCAACGGGAAGGGCGCTCTAACAAAGGTGCAGAGTGATGTTATGATCCTCATTAAAGGAAATACCCATAGAGGTACCCGACAGTAAAACATGCCAATGGTTCCTTCGGACAATGAATACCTGATGTTGAGGCACGTACACAGCACAAGTCTGGTTAGCCCGAGAACCCACTACAAAACCTGGGTTTTTCGGCAATTAAGATCTGTGCAAACAGACAGGCAGCTTTTGTCTCAAATCGACCAATCGACAGCGACGTCGATCCGAGGATCTTGTGTACTTAGACACCCCACCATAGTTGGCCTCGGTAGCATCATTGGGACGAAAATTCATTCTTTCTCGAGATCTCATCGGCGAAGGGAGTAGTACATGTTTGAGTTAGAGCAAGTATACCTATCCTCCCGTTGACCGTGGACTCGTTATCGAACCTAAGACCATCATCACTAGTGCCGCTAGTGCCTAATCGCCGCTGTTAATTGTCGGATCGGTAGTGTTCATACTCGTAGTATCAGGCCGTATCTTCGTTATAACACAACGCTGGCCAACTCCAAGGGAGGTCTGTCAAACGCCCACCACCCTGTTCCTGACTCTTCTCCGACATATATATATATGTACAGGGTGGTTGATAACTGGTGGTACAAGCGGAAAGGGGGTGATTCTACGCGAAAAAAGAAATCGAAACTTACTAAAGGTTGAAGTGTATCGAGATCTTTGATCTTGTTTCCACTAAGATTGAGATGAGTTAACTTGGGACTTGACTGAAGAAGATTTAAACCTCCAGAAATTCTGTTGTCACTAAGTTCCAGCTATAAAAAATAATAGTAATTTGTATTGATTTCAATTCATCTTTTATATTCAATATTACATTTTATTTAAGATATAAAATATGCCACTATATGTTATTCTTAAAAGTTTGCAAGAAATAAATACTTTGTAGATTACATTTAAGATAACAATAATAGATATGCTTTTTGCTTACCTTCTTAAGACTTGACAACTTTGGAAAGCCTTTTAGACTGGTAAGACCCACATTGATGAGGCTTAGTGATTCTAATGCAACAAATTCATCTGTCAGACCTACTATATGCGTGCTCCGACAATTATCAAGAACAAGTTCTTTGATCTGAAAAAATAATAACATTTTTATAAGTATCGTACTAAAATACAAGAGCAGGTAAATTACAAATATTACAAAAATAGTATATCATATTCTATTCATAATTGTACCACAGATACCATATGTCTCCGTTTATTGAAAATAAATGTGTATAACGATATTTTACAATAAACGTAACTTTATATACAAATGATAAAAGCCAAAAATAAATAAAAATTTCCTAATTAGAAATAATAAATTTCTATGTATGTAGTTTCTGCATTAACCACTTAAAATTTAATAAATTGTACAAAGATTAGTGAGATAATGAATATCAAAGATTAAGGAACAGCTTTGGTTACAGAAACTGTCCGTATAAACGACGAGACTATTGCATTCTTAATTACATTTGTAAGCTCAGTATATAGTGAAGGCGTGAATACGAAAAGTTGGTGGTATATGAAAAAGGTAATAGTCGCTAAAATTCAAACGAACGATAAGCTTTCGCGGGAGATGGGCTATTTTATTGATCGGAGAAAGAGAAAGGTGAAGAGAGAGGGGAGATAGAAAGGAGACAGGAGAAACAGGGAGGGGAAGTGTGAGGGGGCGCTCGGGATACAGGGGTGATGGTAGTAGAGTGCACGACGCGTCTTGTTTAGCGGCATCAGAAAAGCCGGCAAGCGATAAGTACTGACTGCGGCACGCGACAAGCGAATCCGAGTAGTTTCAAGTTCTAATGTTATCGAAATTCATTTCTTATCGCAAATTGAAATGAATTTCGATATAATTCGTTTTATCTAAAATTTGAAATTGCATATTAAAAATATAATTACTCTATATTCTATTTACTATAATATAATCGTCTGAAACAATTTTACATAGTAAATGAAAAAAAAAAATTGTTAATCGCTACTTCATAAAATTCGAATAAAATTCTGAATAAAGCCGAATATATCGCTGCGTAGCAAATTTTAGTGACGACAAACCGCTTTCACGCGAAGCCTCGTCGCATGTCCTTATCTTAGATTCACTGCCCGACATTCCGACCGGCCGGCTGATTGGCTGCGCCGTGCGTTGCACTGATCGTAGTGGAAGCGTTTACGAGAAGTTGTCGTGGCTTATAGGAGCGGATCAATGACAGCTACAAGTTAACTAAGAGATGGATAGAAGGAAATATTTGATGAAATTTTGAGATTAAATTAATTTAAAAAAGACATATGTTCTTATTTCATAGAAAATAGTTAACAGATTGTTTGATATGTACGTTAAAATGATAATTTGAAATGCAAAATTCTTAAAATAGTATAAAGAAAAAAAATTTCTATATAATGAAACTTTTAAAAATTAAAATAAAATCTTATATTTTCGTATCGTTGATAATAATTTGCAGTTTATTTTTCCTAATATATTTAAATCGATTATTAATAAGAAATATATTTACTATTGTTACCATCAATATTTAAATTAAACGGAAAAACTGTTTTTGAAAAAGATTAAGAACGATATTAAGAAATTTCACTTGATATTAATGAAACATGATATATGAAATCGCGTTGCTTTTTATGGAACAGCTCATAAAATAGTAGCTACGGCACTGTTGAATAAACTGCATCGCAACGCCGGTGGTTAACGTGATGCAAACGCCCACGCATATGTATTATACTCTAATGTATCGAAAAATCTAGATAATGGTGTCGAGTGTTGCTCAATTGTTGTAATGAAATTCGTAATGCAAGGTAAAGATGTGAAAAATAGTTATTTTGATTTTTTTACTGCTCGAGAACGTACGCGTGTCAGTTGGTGACAGAGTGGACTCGTCCAAGATGGCTGCACAGTGATCAGTAATACGCCATAAGACATTATCGGAGATTAGATACATAAGAAACCTTATGATCGGTTCAGCATCGTTCGTATACATTTTAATGGCTGGAAATAATCTTAGAACATATGCTATCTTACAAAATGTAGACAAATCTAATTGTCAATAAGAATACACTCGCGCGCACCGGAAGACAATGGCGACGTTCACTCGCACGCGCATCTCATAGCAGCACCTCATGGCACGCACAACTCTTCCCGCTGATAATTGATTTACATAATATACTTTTACCACTTGTGAAAAAATATGTAGACCGTGTAAAATATGGCACGGATTAAAAAAAAAATGTCACAATATTAATTTAACAATTCCAATTACGTTTATATGTATATCTAAACCTATATTAAAGGCGATGTAAAAGAATATTTATTGTTAAGAGAATTGTAGTGTAAAATACGATTCACGATTTATTGCTTTTTCAAGCCAGATTTCATGTAATAGATATACCTTTTGAGTTTTACACGATAGTTTATAAATAGTGTCACATTTTACATTAATTATATTCGGTTTTCGACTCATATTAACTACAATTCCAATTTTGTCACGAAAGAAACAAATCAACTGATATACGTAGTATCTGTAACGAAGAAATGAATTACGATGCAAAATACAATCTTCGGTTCTTATTGTCTGGTAAATTCTTTCAAGTTCAAGTTTCCATTTGACCTTGGTGGATTTAACGTTCTTGGAATACCGAAAATCGCGGTCAAAGGACTGTTAAGTTCTGACATAATACTTTATGTGTAAGCACCCATAACTTGTCAGCAGATGCATATGAGGTTGCATATGTTTCGAAATTCGTTCGAAAGGGGCACCATCTTGTCAAAGCCTTTTTGTACTTCACTATTGCGTTGTACATAAGATCAACGAAGAAGCACATTGCTAATGATATTGTAATATATTTGAAACAAACAATTTTCTAAAATGCCGTATAAACGATCTGCTACGACGTGGTTGCCTCTGTTAATAGGAACACACGTACGATGCACGGTAGTTTAAAAAGAGAGGCTCCTAGAGACAGCCACGCCACGCTATAATTTGATCACTCGACTTGCGTATAACATGGCATTTTAAATAAGAAACGATTATGTTTGAAATTACTTGATTCTCTCAAAGAAATTTATCGATTATGGAAACGTACAAATAATACAGTACTATATTGATAGAGGAACTTTCTAAAAAAACAACGTTACTTTCACACATTTTCCAAAATATTTTTAAGATAAATTTGTTATAGAAAAATTATTACACGAAAAATCGTCTAGAAAATATTTTATCGAATTTATTTTAACGTTCTAATTGAGAAACGCGTGTTTATACAACATTAGAACCTAAATACAAAAAATTAATTTCTCTTTGAAATTAATAATAGAAAGGTATGCTAGAAATTTTTTAATTCGAATACTTGTTCTCTAGAAGAAAAATTTCAGAAATATAGAACTGATTAATTACGAAATTATTGAATACGTTTTTAAAAATTAATTAATTATTGGTCCTGTAACCGAGGCAAACTATGTTATGAAAATAACAATGGAATTACTACCCGTTTAGTTGCTTAATATTTGCGTAAATATTTTTCGTTCAACTTCCTCAAATTGATCGAAATAAGCACAAAAAATCAGCCATTGCAAAGAGCAATATCTCCATTGATTAAACATGTTTTACTTTCTATGCCAACGACGCTAATTCTACGATGTATTACATCACAAATCAGCAAGATGTAGTATATATAATACTATAGGTTTTATAGTAAATAAAATAATTCAAGTTCAAATGTATTTAGCTGCGGGTTGTATAGTGCTTTCTCTATGAACGTAATAACATCTGCGGCGCGATAAGGGACACTTCGTAATTCAATAGAAAGCTCCGTACGCTAGAAAAACTTGAGAAAATTTGATAAACGATTGGTTGATCAACTATTCGTTGAATTCAGAGAACCAATCAGCTTTCGAGTTTCTCAATTTTCCAGCTTATACGATACAACTGGCAACTCGGAATCTTTCCTAACTGTATCAGTTTCTTCAAATTTTCCGGGAATCTGGTAAAAAGACACACGCGATAACAGAGTACGAACTCGAAATAAAATATCGGGACGAAGAGAGGGAAGCAATAGGAGAAAACGCGTCATGTCGAGAGACGAAGTAATGAAAAATGAAGGAGACAGGCCGTTTAAGCGAACCACGCCATGCCTGTTACTCTTGTGGTAATCGTAGCATCTCGTGTCGGCATCGAGAACACGTCTTCTTGCCCGATAAATCGTCGAAGCCACGCGGTCACCGTCAAGAAATCCGAGTTCTCGTGCGTCTTCGAGAAGCCAGTGGCGTGCCGCAGAGCGAGTGCGTGGTGTCGGTGTCGCGCGAGGGAACACAATTCTCTCTCTGCACCCGCTCTCAGACCTGTACACGATAGAACACCAAGCACGCAACAACCCGCTGTATCGTTCTCATGTCGAGCAAAGCAGTACAATAAAATAAAGTGGGGTTCGGCTTACTTCACCGGGGTTCCTTCCCCGTTTTTCGAGCTCTATCCGTTTCTCCATGGCCGGCAAACCCGTTTCTAACTCCGTACACAGATCACTACACCTTCCTGCGTCGCAACAACTCGTCGCAACCTTGCTTTCAAACCGGGAATATGACGGACGGACCACGGTCGGTCACTAGTCGGACAGAGCCACCACCGTACCGAGGAGCCAACCCAACGGCAGTTCGATTCTGGCCTAGGCCCTATGCTCGCTACACTCGACTCACCGGACTGGCGGGGCCCCCACACAATAACAACCCACGAGGCGGGAAACGAAACACATGTCTGGCACTACTTTCGAAGCGACCAATCCCGTTCTTTTGTTCGCTCACGGTACCGATCGACCTGACATCTCGCGGCCTTTTACGCAACTTCACTTTAGCGCGGCTAAATTCATTTCCTTTATATATCTAATTAGACCGAGAGAATTTTCATTCATACAACTCTCCAACGCTTTTCTATTTAAACGTTCGTTGCTTTATTAATCAATCTAGATACTCAATTTCAGGGCTAATATACAAATTGTCTCTTTTTTATTAATGATGGAAGAATTTGGTAGTTTGCACCCGTTACCGCAATCATTTTGAAGCTTCCGGCGCTCGTGTTAGACTAAGAGATTCCTTATGCTTACTTTATTTTACGTAACGTCACCTAAGAAAATCCGACGTAATTCTATGAGCAACTGACTATTTGGCGTTGGAATGAACCGATGCTCTTTGTTCTAGTATCCATTAATATTAACTGATATTAAACAATTGCATATGCGAGATATCGAACTTGACATCGAAATTCATATATCGATAAGACGAAACAATTTGAAATATGTTTCATACTTTCTCTTATTTAATATTCAATTTATTGCTATTTACTATTTTTATTACATATTAATTTTTTTGTAGAATATACACACACACGGCAAATTAATAATAACAATTGTGATTACAGTCTATAATATTATTAAAAGGTTTTATTTAATATACATATAATTTATATATGAAATTTGTATTGTCAAGGAAATATAAATTTAGAATTTCATATATTGCATACAATTTTTATATTTTTGTTTATTATATTTTTTTTATAATTTTTTGTAATATCGATATCATTAATACTATATCATTTAAATATGTAGACATTATATAAATATGACTTTTTAAAATTTATTACTATTAAGAGTCGTTAGATATTTTTAATAGTATAATTTTCATTATAAATTAATCGTACAACATAGTTATTTTAAAATGCAATACAGACAATTAAATACTGATTAAAGATAATAAACATATAACTTCATGACAGAACAAGGAGTTTGTTTATGATATAGTATGTCTCGATATATTTAATCAATTAATATTTTTAATCAAGTCGTGATATCTATGTTTGATGCTCAAGTGATCCGCCCCTGCAGGTGTAGAATCCGTGAAGGGTTGAGATCAATATGCGCTCATTGATTGCACTGTAGCTGCGCTGCGTCGGCCTCGTAGAATTTGTCTTCTTTGTAGCACTAAACATTGAGCATGTACCTACCTACTTGCTTGGTTAGATCTCAACGTGCACCTTTCACCGTGTGCACAACTGAATTACAAGACTAGAATAAACGCGTTATACGATGCCACGTAATGTCTTTCCCGTCGATACAGCCTCTCGTTATAAAATTTCGTGATAAGCAGGCGAGTTCGATAATAATTTCGAAACTACCTGTTTCATCGACCACCACACGTTATGTACAAACAAAATTCATGTAAGTTTAATGCGTCTTACAACTTTAGTGATGCTAATATTTATCAAAGGAGACAAAAGTTTTGTTGAAAATTTTTTTAAAATAGTTCAAGTAGTTATTTCAATTAATACTATTTTTTTGAATTATCATTTACCTTATATTTACGTATGAAAAAATTATATTAAAGTTTAATATTAAAATAATAGTGTTAAAGTCAGTGTTCTCGTGTGTTTTATCACATGTGTGGATAGGTTTCGTATATTATACGCTTATATTTTGTGTATGTATATGCATGATTATAGATTTAAATGATATGTGTTCCAACTAATTCATAAATTAATTAATTATCATAAAATAATTATAAAGTATTATATTATTTTATAAAGTTTTATAAAATATTCCCATTGTTTATCTGCTTTTATTCAAAAACATATGAAAACATATCCTATATATGGTGATTCTATAATACAGAAAATATTTCTAATCCTTCATTGATTGTGTAGAATACAGATTGTATATTAGTTATATATAAATTATTTGTATTAGCCTGATTGTATTTATTGGAAGTTAAATAATATTATTAACAAAATTGTTTATATAAAAGATGGTCTTCATGGATGTTAATTAAGCATTTTAATTTTTTTGATTACTCGTATTTTATCGACATATTTTGATAGTGCATTATATTGCTTTTTATTTCTGCTCTTACTTTATTGACTTCTTTTGGTACATCGGAAATTAGAGAACTAAGATAACAACAATTATACTTTACTTATATCGATTGTACATGTATCATAGTGTACATTGCACGGCCAATCAAATTACTAGTTATAAATAAACATGGCTCTCTTTCTTTAGTCCGTTTTCGTCCTCTGCGCAGTGTCAAGAGCATATTGAATACATATGTATATTATATGTTTCCGTACGGATTACACAGTCCCTTATTATGATTATTCTGGCAATATATGATATTGAATGTAATCTATGAAGTAATAAAAATGTTTAATAACAAGGATATGGAACACAAGGACATAACTAAGTACGCAATTCCATATAATATTCCGTTAGAGTTTCGTAAAATTGTCTTATCCGTAGAGATATAAATTTTGTATAAAAAAATGTAATTGAAATATTAGTAAAAATTGCAAAGATGTGTACATCAAAAATGTTTATTACGAAAAAAATATATATATATATTTCTGTATCATTGTATATGTATACATAAATTTAGGTAAAAAATATCTGTATATTATTGCAATAAACAATCCATTTATGTTACATTGTACAGCAACTGCTAACATCTCAAAATACTGTAAATGTTGTATAAATACAAATAATTTTGTTTAGATACAATTGCTATTTAAAAAATATAAACAATTATAAAGTACATACATAATATGATTATTATACATTTTATAATTTTGAAGCTTTATAGTTACTACTTTTACAGTACAAATTATTATATTGGGTTATTATGATTTCATTTACTTATTACATAGAACTAAAGTATCATAAAGTATATCATTAAACAAAGATATTAACCCTCTATAACATATGATATGAAAATTATATACTCATGTATCTATATTTTTTTTCATTAAATCTTATTTTGCTTGTTTACTGTTGTGGATTTGTAGTTTGTTAGTATGTCATCATACAGGTGCTAAATGATTTATTCAAAATTTAATGATTAAATTTCAAAATTTACGAAATGATAATAAAACACAATTCTGCTTTTTTTGTTTTCAAGAGGAAACAAAATTCTAGTTATAGAGGATTACAAAATATGGTAGTAATGAATAAGATTAGCAATAAATGATATAAAATACATAAGATTTCTTAAAAATGTCCATAACAGATCCTATTTATAAGATATACACGTTAATATAAATGATATGTATACATTTTTCACACACTCAAAGAAAAAAAGAAATTGTGTAAATTATAGTTTTACTTAAAAATAACAAACTAAGATCTTTAAATATTCAAATACATCATGAAACAACATGGGCATTGTCTGAAAAACAAAATATATCATTGCATGTATATACATAATATATTTTATGTGTATGTGTAGCCCCATACATGCACCAAATGTATAACATGCAGTTCCGTTTCATACATTTACAAATAAAAAGGTTTATTTCATATCGTTGATTAAATAGAACACACATTAATTAATAATCTTATCTTGAACATTATTTAAAAAATACACAAGGAAGTTTTATAAAAATGTAATAAACAAAAATATTATTTTATAACTATTTTATATTAATATCTCTCTCCTCAATTAAGGAAAAAAACTTGAATTTGCCCTCACAGTATTATTTAACACGTATAGTAGCATTTAATATAAATTAAAAAATATATGGCCAGACAATAAAAAAAATATATCTTGAATTCTTGTTGAAATCAAGGAACTATATAGTTTACATACTTCACATAGTTCGTCGCATATTCTTTTTCGGTATCTATGTTTTATATATATACAAGAAGTTTTATATTAAAAATATGTTCTCAAAATACAAAATTACATGCATAGAATTACGCGTTCTCTTATTTTCATTGATATTCATATTTAAGGATATAATTTTATTACTATCTTTATGTATTTCTTGATAAACATTAATAGCTATTAATGTTTATTGATAATAGTCGGAGGTTCCAGTGTATTTACATCTGTTGAAAGATACTTTTTACGATTTCGTACGTACTGCGACGGTGCTGTTCTAATCCGAATATGACAAACTGCTTTTGCATTTTCTTTCGGAGGATTAATGCAAGTATTTTGTTTTTTAGAATCTGCAACTTTACCTAAATGAGTACAATTCTTCCTCTTGAGATTATCAATATCTTGCCTTATTGGTGCTACCGATGAACGAGTTTTGCGAGGCTGATAATCTGGTGTTGCTTGCATTTTTTCCAGAGCAGTACGTAAAGGTAATAAACCAACAGCAAACGGAATTTCTGTATTAGGAGTACATTCCATTAAATTCACCTTATTTTCATAGTCTTCTGGAAAATCTGACATATCTCCCCACAGTGCACGATTTATATGTTCTATTGTATTTAATTTGGGTAGTGTAAAAATGGAATCAATTTCTGTTGCTTCTGATATGTCACATTTTAATTTATTTGTTATTTTAACTGTTTGCTCATCCTTTTCTTTGTTAGACAATGTACTTTTATTATTCTTCCTGACAATTAATTTTTCAGCATTCCTACGAGAATTGTTAAATGTCTTCCTAATGGGCTGCATTACATTGTGAATAGCTTGTTCTGGAACTTTACGATCTGTGACCTTTATTTTACGTTTTTTTTTAATACATAATTCTGCTCTATTTGAGAAATTTGATTTTTTAAAGTGTTTTTCCTTTTCTTGAAGATCTTTAACAGCTTCATTATTATTTATAGTTTCTTCCATTTCTTGTTGGTTTAATCGCAAGCTTCTCCTTAGTATTGGTTTTGTATAATTAGAAGCTTCACTGTTTTCAGTATCTAATTCTATTTTATTTAAACTATCTTGTTGGGTATTATATTCAATAATTTGTTCTATTTTCTTACATGTATTTAATGTATGCTGTTCAGTCAAGGTAGTTCCTACTACAGAGTGGATATTTTCAGTACTCAAACTTATAATATACTCAGCACTTTCCATGTCTAATGAGGTTAAAAGTGTAACTGGTATATCGTTAGTGGACGGCTCATCCAATAAATCTATACAATCAGTAGATGGTGGATTTTGAATTATACTGTTCACATCTGTTAGCTTGTTTTTTATGTCATCTATAGATTTTCGTCTCTTATGAGTGTAAACTTTGACACATTTTCCTACTTTACTAGGAACATCAGTACCTTCAAACTTATATTGTGCAAAGTCTTCTTCAATTTGTTGAAGGCAAGATTGTGACAATGACATAGAACTTTCTTCACACTCATCAATATCTGAAAAATCACAGCATTGTTCATATAATAAAGGTTTTAATTCATTATTTGTACACAATGTATCACTATTTATCATTCTATTTTCCAAGTATCTATTTGATACTTCTTTCATTTTATCATTTCTTAATACAATTGAATTCTCAGTTTCTATTAATTTTGTAGAATTTCCTACCGAAAATAATGTATTAGTTTGTTCTGCATTAGTTTCAAAATCTTGTGAATCCTCATATAACATATGCTCTAATTCTTGTTCAGGAGGATCACTGGTTGTATTACCTTCTAAAGATTGGTTTTCACTTGAATTCACATCACTGTTGCTCTCATTACAAAGTACAAAGCACTCATCGTTAACAAGTTCATCACACTGTACATCTATATGATCTGTATTATTACATGTACTGTTTACAATCTCTGATTCAGTAACTTTTTTGTCCATATTTGTATTAATTTCAAAATTTCCTACATTGGAACTCATCATGGCATCAACCACAGTTGTCAACTCTTTAACCTATATATACATAATAAATTATTAGTATATTTATGTGTATTTTTTCTAATTTTTTCTTGTTTGGATAATTTATGATGATTTTCATATCTACAGGATAATTTTATGATTGATTTCCTACATTTTTCAAAAAATGATGAGAAGTACATACATAATAGTTCAATAATAATACAATATAAAACATTTCATTCCAATGTACATCTTTTTTATACAATCGATATTTGTATCATAAAGCTTCTTATGTTTAATCTACTTAGTGAGTTTACACTTACAAGTAATTATGAAATTACATGCAATGCTATACTATATATACTAAAATAAAATTTGAAAATATTTGCAGCTACTGTCTCACTTTGTATATGAAATATTAAAATTTCAAGCAGTTAATAGTGAATTTGTGGCGAATTTTTAGAGGATCAATAAAAAGAATTTGCATTATAAAATATAAATAACACAAGATCAAAAAGAGAAAAGAAGATATCAAACATAAACGTAAGTTCTATGATAGATCACAAAATATTTTATCATCTTAGATAACAAAAATAATAAAAGATTTTTGAAAATATTATAAACATAATTATTTAGAATTCTTTTGTAATTTTATTTGGAATATCTTTTGGGAGCAACTTATGTTTATAATAATTTTTGTTAATATTTGTAATACTAACCTTAAAAGTTTTTGTGGCAGTTAATAAAGGTGATAACAATTGATAAGGAATTGTAGTTTCTCCGCAATACATAAATTCAACCATGGCCTTTAAGATTTCAAAGTTTAGATCTTTAAAAAATATAACTGGTTCCTGACCCAAATCTCGTTGTAGAATCTCCTGTTACATCAGACATTGAAGCAAACAAAACATATTAATAGATAAAAGAGTGCTGTATTCATAAATTCTGATAACAATGAATAAATGATTTTTGCTAACCTACCACTACCTTTAATTAAGTGTATTTAAACGAATTTTTAAAATTTATAATATATTTATAATATGTTACAAAATTTGATGCTATGTGCAAAGAACATTTTTAATAGTGTTAAATATTTTTTAAAGAATTGAGGAACATTTGTATTAAATTAATAATATCATCTTCAAGTAGAAAATTTTGGTATCTAAAATTAAAAATTCTAATTTTATGTAAATGTGAACTTTTATAATTGTGTACATGCACATTTTGAAATATATCTACATTTATTTATGTATATCTATTTGATACATAAGAAAGGTATAAAATGTATCCCTGAAAAGCTATTTACATTAGCATATACTTATTTCATTATTTTGAATTCATACAAATTATCTCTTTGATACCTTTATATTCAATAGATGTTCTTCACAAGTTGTAAAAAGTATGTCCATCAAACATGGTTTCTTCAAATGCTTGCAAATAAATAAGGAAATTCCAATATATAAGGCTTTCTTTAGTTTATATGAACATTACATAATCCCTGTAAAATTGTCCTTTCATAAGTATTCCATATATTTTTTGTATATAATTTTATAGATGTATATACACAAAGCAATAACTAAATAAAATTCGAAATTTTTATTTAATCAAAATATGTTATATATTATGATGTGATATATTATATATTACAATATTATAAAATTGTATACATATATATGATCATAATTTGATACGAGAAATGTTTTCACTATTGTATATGTTCTTCATAGACTTATTTAATGTAATATTAATTCATAATAATAATAATACAATAAATTCAAAACCCACAAAATAAATTTTAAAGAAAAACATACCTATACATAAAATATGATTATTTTAAATTATGGGATTTTAACAAACTTACACAAACTTAAATAATATTTATATATTTGAATTAATTTCATTGTTTTATAGAATTACTTTTAATTTATCTTTTATATAACCTGTTAATATAAATTTAAATTTATGATTAGATATTTTTGTAATTTATGATTACATAAGACAATTACCATTTATATGCTACTCAGTTATTTTTAAGGTATATTAAACTTTACAATTTAAAAAAATAACAGGATATAGATATTTATAGTCACAAGTAGTTTTAATATATAAAAAGCTAAATCTAACGTTGCTAATATTATTAAATATAATTTATACTGTATAACTTTTCTTTTTTTATATACTAGTACTGAATTTTAACTAACATTTTAAGTTAGCTTTGTTATATTTTTTAACAAAGTAATAAAATAATTTTTTGTAAATATCAATTTATACACGTTTAATAATGAAATAGATAATTATAAATAGATAATTATAAAACTCTAATGAAAAACATACTTTAAGTTGTTAATATTTTTTAAAAAACTATAGATATAACCAAGATATGTAAATATTTTTAACATGCAAATGAAAGATAATTTATAATTAATTTCACTTATAGGAAAGTAAATATATTTTTTAAATATACCTCAAAGTATGTACTATTTGATGCTAGGACCAGTTTGTGAACACGTAGCTTTTGTTCTTCACATACGAGTGTTACATCAACAAATGCCTGACGTTCCAAGAGCCCCCTAAATTTTTCTGTAATGTACCTTGCATGATCAGCCCATTGCAGGACACAGCATTTGGTACTCTCAACCATTGTATCTGCAGGAACAGAAGAGAAACAGAAAAAATAATAAGGTTATAATGTATCAAATCGTGAATAAAATCATCAAAATGGTACAACATATTTTAATTAACAAATTAATAACATTTTCTCTCGTAAAAGTACGTACTGAAATATAATTAAAACGTTAGTTTTCCTCTATCAAGAGTAGTTTGAAAAAAAGCACTGAATCCCTTGATTAAATGTATGCAATCAACCTCGATTAATGATGGATAATGACATAGCGCGTTCATATATTTTCTGGCGACTCTCATGAAGCACCACCGGGAGTGTCGGTTTATAAAAACAATCAGTTTACACAACATTTGCTCACTAACGTGTCGAAATGCACAAAATTAGGACGTAAACTAAACTCAAAAATTAGCCATCTTACATTGAGATATAGACTCTACTTTACCTACGAATATATTTCTCTACGTAGAATAGTGATGGGATAATCTCGAACAGTCTTGAACAAACTTGATATGCTGCCATCTTACAGCTTTAGATACTTATTGTTTTATAAAAAATGTGAGTTGCAAAACCCATGTTATGAAATATGAATTATTAATAATTTCATCAATTTAAAGTATTCATTAATGACAATATTCATAAATATTTAGTATTTTCAACAAATATAATTTCTATATTTAACGTAAAAGAAAAGCAGAGGCTGAGTTTGTTCCACGTCGGTATTTCAGAACATGAGACATGAAATTCCATACGAAGTCAGATCTGTCCTGTATTTGTACTTAATCAATGTTATAAAATATAGTAGGTTTGAATCTTTATATTACGGATGAGTGTAATGTAAAGAACTCTTGTGTTCTCAATTAAAATAATGCATGCACATTCGGTAGAAGACGCTTCTATGCAGCGTTCTTTCTATACTGTCATATCGCATCCATTTACATGGTAACATATGACTCGCTTACTCTATCTTTACATTTCTATGTATGTAGCAAGTAACCATTTAACAAATATTATTTTATTTCATTTTTAAATTAATTATGCTATTACTTTGTTTCAAACATGAACACAGAATTGTATTTATCCAAGAATCTTATAATGATAAAATTATCTTTAATTTATATGAATACAAAATTAACTGAAAATTTCTTTAATATTGAATGTAATATGTACAATTTCATTATGTAAATCTTTCAAACCAAAAGCAAATAATTGATTAACTATACTTTTCAGTTTATATCAGATCATTATGTGAATGTGGGATTTTTTAAGAAGCAACTTACTTTCATAAGTTTATTTATCGTAAGTAATATGACATTAATTTTATAAGCAGGATAGAAGTAGAATATAAACAGGAATTTTGATATTTTTGTCACTAAAAGTTAAAATTAAAATGCTAATCATTTTGTTGTTAAAGTTTTATTTAATTAAGCAATAATCAAGGTGATGCAAATGATGTTATTCTTTCAGACAAAAATTATTTATAAAATTTATCAAGCTTCAATTGTTCACAATTTATGTAATTGCACTATTTACTCAAACTTAAATACATATGTAGTAGCAATTATACATTAATAAAAGCTTTGTACCTATAATAAATAAAGAAAATATAAATTACAATGATACATTATTAAATCCAAATTATTAACAATCATTAACAAATCATTAAATCCGATTATTTTAACAATTTTACATTATAGTTATAATTATTAGAATAATTTTTAATCTTATTGCTAGCAGCCATCCTGTTAGAAGGCATGTTATTGCTGAAGTCAACAAGTTATTTATATTTTTAAACCAAGCAGTGTGTTACTGGTTCATGATATAGCTTGTAAATACTCCAGAAATTAAAAAACTTTTTTATGTTTCTAAATTGTTAATACTTTTGTTCAATTTCCAATTACGAGTTTACTTTTTCTAATTATTCCATGGTAGGAGCCATAGTAGTGGTAATCGGATAAGCTTTAATGGCTTCCAATTCTTCTCTTGGCAAATTTTCCATAAGCCAAGTATCAATTACTGGAAGATTCTTTTTGCTCCATTCTCTTATTTCCATCTTGTAAGGTTTTTGGTTTATAAGATCTGGCAAGAATTCTTCTGAATGGCTTTCATACAATTTACGAACTATATCCAAACCCTTTTGATTGCTAAATGAGGAAGTTGCAGATTCTACTATGCGGTACAAAAGATGTTTTTTATCTTCAAATCTCTGTTTCACCGTATCCCAGTTTTCAGTTAAAAAGTTGAAGAGAGTTGTGTAACCAGCTGCTCCACCACTTAATGTGACAAAAATTAGTTGGATGTCTGAGTCAGTAAAATTTCCATTCTGATCAAGAAATGTTACATTTAATAATCTGCAACATAAATGAAAATATAAGGCATGATGCTGTTATTGAATTTTCACTAGAAACAAGAAATTATATTAATTATATTAATAGTTACATATAGTTATGTTACTATAGTTACAATACAATTTTGTTTTCAATACAGATCAATCTGGATTCATTTAAAAACAATTAATAGCATTTATAAAAAGCCTAAAACAAATATTGAATTTTACATTCTAATGAAGATTATATAATAATTTCTTTTTAAACTGAAAGCTATTTAATTCTCATTCTGATAAATTAATTGAATAAAATTATGGATGATACCTTTCAATTTTATATGTATCTTTTGGACAACCAGCTAAGGATTTCAAAAGATATGTACGTTCATTTTGTTTTCTTTCTGGACTATTCTGAGGGAAATTTATAACACGTTGAAGTCCAAATTCCCATTCTTCTTCAGAACCCCACTTAAATACTGGGCAAATAAATTCATTGGCAACTCTAAAGTAAGAAACAGTAACAATAATTAATACAATTTAATCTCTACAAAATGTAATATAACCAGTTAACAAAATTGTAAGTACTAAATGATATGTAAGAGAGAATAACATTTATATACTGTAATTGATGTAATATTAGTATTATTTTATATATTGAAATTTTGATTCTCACACATGCATTAAATTTCCTCATTAAATTAAAATTTTTATGTAAGTAACTTGCAGAGATTTATAAGGTTTTGCTTTGATGTTATTAGTAACAATACATTTCCACGTGTATTACTGTATAATTATAATGAAAATAATTATAAGTTTTATAAATATAAAGGTAAGGGTGGCAAAGTTACGGACGGATTTCCTTTATCCGGTTCCTTATCAGTCAGCCACTTTTTGTACTGATCTCTTGCTTCATTAACGCATGGTTCGTATCCAGCACGACAAAGGAAATTTTTTGCCATTCCTCGCATATGAGTTTTCCAAGATGGTTCATTTGGTTCTACAGTTCTACTGAGTTCTTCATATAGAGGCTTTAACAAGGTACGTATGTATGCCTGAAATAATAATAATTTTATGAGCTCATAAGCTTTATGAATATTTTATGTTTAAATTTTGTTTTGTGTAGGAAACATAAAGATGCAATAAGGAAGAAAAAATTTTAACAAATAATATTTGCGCATTCTTTGATCAAAAAGTAAAAAATAAAGTAATATTGAAGATTAAATTTCGACTGCAAACTTATGATTTCTGAGAAATAAATACATTTATAAAATTGTAAATTTATAAAATCAAATTTATAAAGTCTTTTGAATTGTAAATTCAATTTTACATGATATGTGATTATAATAGAAGTCATTATGAAAATAAGTATCTGTATATAATATATAATCGTGTTCTTATTTTAATATACGTCAGTATTCATTTTCCAGAGGTACTCCTTTATATTTTAGTAATGGTAAAACCAAAAAGTTTGAAACCAATCATTTTAGTATACTGGGTATAGTAGTTGTGCCTTAGTAGCTGGAACGTTATGTAGAATAAATTAATGAATATTTTTCATTTTTTACTTTCAACAAATTATATAAAATTAATATAGAAATATATGCAATTAAATATACTTAAAAGAACACACAAACAAATTATCTATATTTCAGTTAAATAACAAAAGCACCTCTGAAATATATATTTCAAAGAATGAACGTAAACGAAAAATATTTACCTCGAATTTAGAGTGTACATGAGATCCCTCGATGCGTCTACCAACGTGATCGATCATCATAAAAACTGGTTCCCATACGACGTGACTCCTTTCTTCTTTTAAAAAGAGAGTCATATTTAAAGCAATTTTGAAGCATAGTTCTCCAGAATATGCTAAATTCCAAGAATCGTGAAGGAGTTTTGCTCTGGTTAAAACAGGAATCTTTTCTCGGTCTGGACTTTGCAAATACTGTGATAACATTTTCCAGTTACAGGAGTCATAGTTTACCGGAAACATACCTATAATCAACCACTCTATTTAATATTATATACTATAGAATTGTAAATCAATTGCTGAGAAAGCTAAGTAACTCCATTCCGTTTTGTTTTTTAACAAGAAAGCTTTAAAAAATAAAGGTTCTGTACATATTTCCCTTTTACTGGCTTTTCACCTTTAGCTACAGTTAATCTTAATTATAAAAATTAACTATCACTCATTCTTGAAAGCAAATCTGAATTTTTATTTCATTTAATTTATATACAATTGTAAAAAAAAGCTTGGGAAATTTACATTAATTACATTAAACAAAAAAGAGATACAAGATTAATTTTTATAATATAGTGATTTAATAAAATACCAAGAAATCTGTGAAACTACATGTTTGTAGATAATGAGAAGAATATGGACATCTTGAGTTAAAGATTAAGCAATTTTGTGAGCATTATGTTTTGTTTTGACTTGTGTTATTATTCTCATACCTATTTCCTCTGGATTGACAATGATAAACTGATTTTCATTAGCAATATCTGTCACATTCTTCATTTTATTTCCTTTCGTCAGCCATAGGAGACAAGACTCTTGAATATTTAATTTTTCTTGGGAAATCATTACTACTGGTATATCCCATTCATAAGAAACTTTAGGAGTGGAGGCTCGTGGAGCTTCCCTGAGGTAGACTTTCTATAAACATAGTAACACAAACATTAATTATGTATATTTAATAACTTTAATGTATTATATTGTTCCATTTTCTTTCTGAACCTCTACAAAGCTAAGGAATAGCAATTATAAGAAAAAATTTATGTATTGAATAATATTAGTACTAATAATTATTACAATTATACATTATTAAAAGTTAGTTTTCTCTTAAGAATGTAATTGTATCTAAAGAAATAAGAAAAGTAATAGGAATAAATTTAAAAAATTAGATTTAATATCTTAATTTATGGTATTGTGTTATATTTATTAACAAGTATAAGATTACTAGTAAAGTATGAAATAATGTTCATATACATATTGTATTTATTATAGGGAAAATATGGAAAGTGAGTAGTTTAGTTTTGGCATTATTCTCATATTATGATTATTACGCCAAGTATGCTATATGTACATATATACATAGACTGCAATTATTCGCTTTGCTGTTTCTTTAGCGATAATTGAACGATGTAACCTCAGGGACTAAGTATGTAGATGTATACTAACGTAATCAACAACGACCTACAAAAGTATATAAATGCACTTCAAAGGAAAGGTCATCAGCTCTAAAGTTTTTATTTCAATTATATCATACATCACTGAGATCGTTTAGATAGTTTCTCTAAAGACAGGGCAATATTTTTTCCGTCTTCAAGGCCAAAGGTTCGTCATTGTATTGCTACGTTTATACTATAAATTGCACATCCGTCCGACTTAGATTATATCCACATTTATATGACAAGAATTGATTGTAATTTTAATAAATAAATAAATAAAAAAAAACATTTATATGAGAAATAATTTTTTTAATAAAAAAAGAATTTGAGTGAAGAAACTATGATTTCAAAATATAAATATTTCATACAAATTTAAAACCAGATTACTGTATTATATAATTTTTTATAATATTTTTCATCAAATTTTGAAATACTAATAGTGCCAATATTTTCATCTAACATAAATAGAAAAACTATATTAAATACGTATATTTATATATTAAATTTTTTGTACAATATTAATTTACATTTATGTAATATAAATAGGTTAAAAGTTATAACAGATTAAATTTTGGCAAAGATGAAAACTAATATCGACTGTTCGTGATAACTCCTATTATTTTCTAGAAGCTAAGTAAAATCGATATAGGATGAAAAAGTTTCTTTTGTGCTCAACTTGGTCCTCAGTTTCTTTTTCTTTGTTAATATTTACATTTTGACATTGTATTTGCAATAATCATCATGTATACATACAGTCTCTCGTTTCGATCAACCTTTTCATAGATTGTCGCTACTTATGCAAGAAGAGAATCGACTTTACTCAAAATGCTCACAAATAAAATCCGCGTTTCTTCTTCATTGATGCTTTATCCGTGCGAAAATCATGTCATCGTTACGTTTTCCGCGTCCCTGAGGTGAACAGCGTTTTTGTTGGATAAGATTAAGAACGTAACGTGCATACATACTTGGCTAAGTGTAATTGTTTGAGTTTCATAATTGCGAATGACAGTGACCAATGGTACTCTATCTCGATTGGTCCACGGCCCCGCGATTGAGTTGACTGTCAAGCCTTTTGGCAAAATCTCCGTTTCAGCCGCGACATCGTTTAATCGGCTGTAAATGTCATCTGCAAAGAAGGTCCGTAAATTCCTGAAAAAATGATATTTAACAGTTGAGCAAAATTGAACAAAGGATGAAGTTGAGAAGAATAGCCGGGAAGCAAAGTTTCTGAAAAAGATTCATACTTCAATAAAATGTTTTCTTTAAATGTTCGGAATATCTAATACAAAATTTACGAGAAAACTATTATGCTATCGTTATTCTGGTATGTTCAGAAACGGAAAGATATTTGGAAATAAAAAAGAGAATAAAATAGAAATTTTATTATTTACGTGTTTCCTCTCTCTCATTGTTCGGAATTTTAGTTGGCCGTCCGTTTATGGCACGGACAGGCCCATTTCCCTCATTAGGAAACTCTGAATTATCGGTCCTCTCAGGGCAGTAAACGTAATGACTCGAGGCCAGGAAAAACCCAGATAAGAACCGACCGGAGGGGCACGAGAGAGTTGAGTTTTAATCATCGGACAGTACACACAGGACGGCAGAGTCCGTTATTCCAATATAATAATGTAAATTAGTAAAATCCATTTATAAAATTTGCATTTAAGAATTGCTTCCCGGCTAATTGATAAAAACAATTACTACTCTTCCGAATTTTGTTGTATAAAATTTCTAACGCCTTTCTGGAATAGATCTTTGCCGAGAGTGTAATTGAACATCCGGAATACCAGCTCCACTAGAAGAAGAAAAAAATGACATAATTAGTCTTATGTAATTAGAAGGAACTCGCTGAGTTAATTACACGATAATTTGCTTTCAATACCGTATAAAATTAGTGGACGTTTCAAACTGTTTGATAAATGTTACACACTTAATATTTCTTGTAGTTACGTTGATATCAATATTAAAAATCAAAATTTATTAAGTCATTTAAATTTTTCCTACTCTATTGATATATTATTATCTTACATTTTT
The DNA here is from genome assembly GCF_011952255.1 of Bombus vosnesenskii. NCBI lineage: Eukaryota > Metazoa > Arthropoda > Insecta > Hymenoptera > Apidae > Bombus > Bombus vosnesenskii. Next base: position 1,297,620 of record NW_022884350.1, read on the forward strand.
TTGTATGTATAATTTACCAGAAATGGTATAATTAATCAACACAATACATGAATATCGATCGTTTTTTAACCTGTAAGTATAATTTCTTCTGTATTTATGATCATATGCTTTGTAAGAATTATATTTACAAAGATTTAATTGTGCAAGGTGTCCTAAGTTTTAGTAGACAAACTTTGATATCCTACAGAAGGAAGTTTTCAGAAATTCATTTAAGAAAGTTCTACAGTAAAAAGAATACACGTAAATATGTAGTTATTATGTCCTTATTTACGGGAAATAGTAGTGTCACAAATTAACTAACTCTAGAGCATATTAGGAGAATGTATTTGAAAAGATTAAGTAATTTATCCGGATGGTATTCGAAAATATTTTCGACTAATAGAAATTGATATAATTATTAGAGAAGCTATTATGACAAAAATTACCATAACTTCTGTTATATTAACATCGAGCATGAAGTACAATTACATTATACTTAATAATTATTATGTAGCACTGTTTGTATAACTCCAAGAGGACAAGATAATTTAGTTAAAACATACTTTTCGATGATGTAGCTTCGTTTCTGATTCCACCGACCCTTCCGAAAGGTTCAATCTTTGCAAATTCATAATAAAGGGAATATAGCATAGTCAGTGGCCATTTCCCTTCCATTTCGTCCGGATTCAGCTGCAACAAACACATTACATTTTGAACTAGTTTCGTGCTTAATCTTCGTGTGCACGTAATATGATACGTACGTTCACCGTCGTCATTGAAGCTAGGAATGAATTAAGTGCTTTGTTAACAGGTGCATCGCTCCAACGGAATGGTGTGATATATTGACCGATCCATTGATAAATTAATTCATAAGCTGTGTCCCAAATGGACGGGCTACTCAGTTCACTTTCCCTGTAATCAAAGTTAAGCTATTAATATCATATCGAGATTTGTTATTTCTATCGTTCGCATGATAATGTTTGGTGTTAAATCGCAAGATGCAAAGTAGACAAATTTGTTATATCTAGTTTCGTACATCTTTTTTTCATAATAACATTGTATACATAATTACTGAGATTCGTTTATTTTATTAAAGACTAGCCGGCTCCTATTTAAGTGCACAAGGTAGTGATATTTTATATCACGAATCGAACGTAGATAATTTTGCATATCACAGCTTCAATTGCTGGTTCGTGTAAGCAGGTGTTGGTAATTAATCTAGGATACAGTTATCGATACATGTTATATTAAGAGCAAATTATGAATAAAACTGACAAACGAACAAAAAGAGTCTCAAGTTTTATAGATAATTTTTGACATGTTATTCTGCGAGTCTAATTCTTATCAAAATTCACATCTTATCTAAGTTTTAGACGGTCCATGCTGCATCCTACGATTCGGTAGTCGGTGATATCAAGTTCTGCGAATTGGAACCGCGCGAGCAATCTACCTTTCCATATAACGTTTATTGATTATTGTTTTATAGACTTCTGTAATAATTTCCCAAAAAACTTTTCGTGAAATTTTCTTTCACACTTTTTTTTTTATACTGTGTATACAATATTTTCTTCATTAATATTCTGCAAAATATGTATACCAATAACGTAGTAAACATACCATTAATATTATGTTGTGTTATGTATGTTGTGTTATGTATGTTGTGTTATGTATGTTGTGTTATGTATGAGAAATGTTATGTTATGTTTCGTGGGCATTGTAGCGAGAGGTTTAAGGAAAGTATAATGAAAAATCGCTTTGAAACATTTACACAAGCCTACCGACATATTCAAGGTCAGCCACGTGTTTTTAAAAAAGCATGTATAGACAGTGTGGGTAGAGGATACTTACAAAGTGCCGGAAAAATGAAAGCTGGCTATCTATGTAAATCCAAGTAAAGATAACGATTCACGAGTCGATAATATATATTTCTATCTTACTATCTATATACGATAAAAAGGTTTATGATAGTATTTTATAACTTATGATAGTATTTTGGTAAAGAATACAAATTCCTCACTTACTATCACAAATACTATGTCAAATACTATACTATACAAATACTATGTTCGTGACACTTTGCCTTGTTACATTTTGTAACACTATGGCCAATCACTGCTCCGTGTACATGTTCTTAAACCAATATGCAAGATATGCAAAACAAATGGACGTGATTAACATTTTCTAGTCATAAAAGTACTATCTAAATCTTTATCCACTTGCATAAACATTCACAATCTAATGATTAAGTAGTAATGAGATAGTAATTTAATTAGTAATAAAATAGTAATTTATCAAATAGTAATTTGGTTCTTTTTAAATAGTAATTTTTCCCTTGTTATTGGTATAAAATCTTGCATGCTTAACAAAAGTATAGTAAATAATATATACTTGAAGAACATCAAGCCCCAACTGTCAGATGCTTTGGTAGCACCGTACGAGGGAACGGCTACCAAGTCGAGTTTTGGTAAAACAATCGAGCTGTTGAAGTAATCCTGTAAATAGTTCATGATCCAGACAACCTTGTTAGGTATACTTTTTAGGGAGTCCAAGTATTCTTTTCGACCCCACACTTTAATCTCGAGCTTTCTCCCATCCATTTCATTGATTTCCTGAGTAGGCGAGATGCTCTCGAAGTCCGATATTATCAAAGCTAATTGGTACGTTGACATTTGCGGTGTCTTGGTGAAGTGATCCCAGACCAAATCCGGCTCATCGGTCCTAGGCAAAGAGAATATTTTTTAGTAATAGAATTACGCTTTTGCATACTTATGGCGTATAGATAAGAATACTTAGACTGTAAGAAATAATCAAATAACCGGTTAACCTCTTGTCCTACCTGTTAACTCCGAATTGCTCGGATCACAAGTCTCAAGAAGGTCGGTCACGCGTCGAGCCATTTAGCTGTTTAGCCGTGTGTTCGAACTCGCGCAAGATGTATGCGTCTTATGACATATTTATATTTCGGCGTAACGAAAGGAATTGTGAAATAATAAACACCTTTGGGCATAACTAATATTTTTTTAAGATGTCTGGCAAGTAATTATGATCGACTTATCAGTGAAGAAAAATGATTTATTGTTTCAAAGTGGATAATGTATCAGTAATAATTTGTAAATTAATACTTAGTTTAAATTAATAATGTTTTGAGATAACTCGTAGAAAATTAGTAATTTTCAACTGCGTCATACTTTTCGAAACAATGAAACACAATAGAAAACACAATATTGCTACCATCGCTATCGTTATCAGAAGGATCCAAGTCAAATCACTATCCGTAATAATAACACACTTCTCACTATTGTCATCAATATTAGATTCTTTTTACTGATATAATAGGTATAAGGGTTGTTTAATTCTTTTAGGAAATTATAACCTAAACGTGTGAACGTAACAAAGAATTACATGTAACTAAAGTAAGAAAATATGGACAATAACTGAACCACGAGTCTGACTAGTGTTGTTTACGTTTATCCCGAATGAAGTAGCACGAGCCAGGCTTGTATTGTTTACGTTTGGACCGAATGAAGTAACACGAGTCAGGCTCGCGTTTATTATTTTTGTCGCAACTATTTTACCACGAGTCTCAGTCGTTTTTGTAGAACAAGGGGTTAATCGTGCTGTGATTCAATATATTTTATTAATATCCTGTCAGTAAAAATTCTGAATGTATTTTTAATGTCAAAATATCTAACAAAATTCTTGCTATTTGTAGTACGACAAATATATTTCGCTCTATATGTATGGCTTTATTTTAGATAATCCGAGTTGTGCATTCTTCGAATTATTTCGAGTAACGAATATTTTATCTGTTAATAATTATTTGTTACCCATAACGAATCACTTCCTATATTTATTTGAGCAATGATTGCAGAATTAACACGAATAAAGGTTTGTTTCCACTTAATTTTGTACAAGTATATACAAATACCGGTAAGATTCATACTATTAATTTAACAAATAAATAATTTACTAAGCAACGATAAACTTTCTAAGCCAGTATTTTATCCAAGAAAAAGTTAGCTATAAAAGACAATGTTACAACAAATGGACAATGCAGCTTGAAAAGATATCTCACGTTCGGTACCATGTCCATCCTCCATGTAACACATAAATATTTACAAAAAATATATAATTTTATCCAAATAAGTTTTATCCAAATTCAATTAAATTTTTATCCAGTTATATTCTCACACGAATAATTTCTCCCTCGAACAATTTCTTATTTAAATAAATAATTGTTCCATTTTTTATTCATTTATGGCGAATAAAATTTTATTCTTTATTTTTATTAGTTATCTGTTGTTGGAATAAAATGTTACCATAATTAAGAGAATGCATTTTAACAGATGCGATTAGACAGTAGGTATCTATGGAACGAATATAATTAAAAGGTGGAACTTAGGAAAAAATATTAGAGAAAATACACTTCAGATATTTTGCATATTTTCGCCTATTATTCGCATTCTGTGCGTTTTTGAATCTTAAAATTTCCCACAGAAGCATAAAAATTCGCAGTCTATGTATTTCTGCTTGGTGCTGATAACGACATAATTTAAAAAGTGTAAAATTTGCATTTATCGAATGCAAGGTCTACATTACATTTCTATTTTTATCACGTAAAGCGCATATTTTATCAGTTTTGCGTCACAGGGCTATTATATTATAGTAAGGCCTTTATTTTGACTTTTCCAAAAATTTCAATTTTAAGAGGTCTCTCCCTTAAAACTTACATACTTGAAATCGTGCCACTGTCAACGCCAAGCAGCGACATGGCACACGCAAATAAAATCAACGAATATCTCATACTACTTACGTTTCTATGCTACTTTCCAGGGGAGTGTTTGAACGAGCAGTCATGTTCTTCGGACGCTGAACGCTGAGTTTGAAGGTCGCTTTGTAAGGAGGTTCATCCATACAAGGAAAGACAGTTTGCGCGTTGTCCAATCTGAAGTTGGTAGCCAGGAAGGGACTAGAGAAAAAGACAGACAGTAAATTCTTTTTCTTTAATCTTACGTCTGTCGCGTTGTAATTATATAATTACTGTTTTTGTCCATTGGCGTCGGTATATTCGTGTTTGAAGAAACCGCTGGTATCGTTGGTGGTGATATTTCCAGTGAAGGTGAGATCCACTTCGCAGCTGGTGCCTTTCTTTAGCATTTGTTCCAGGTGAATCGCGTAGCTAGATGGCCACGAAGAACGACGACTGACTCTCGCAACATTTACAGCCATCAGTGGCAGGCCTTTTTCCCTTTAATTTTTTAATAATCAGATATTAGTCTTAAGGAGGAATTTCAATTGATCAAATTGCTTTTAGAGAGCAACAAGATACAAGAGGGTCAACAAATTTTCATTCAATTATGTACAAGTTTATTTAATTGTGTGCAAATATTTCCTACATATACATATATACATGTATTTTCTCCCAATATGTAATTAGTAATTAAATTTAGTAATTAGTAGTATTTGTGAGGATATTTCATTAATATCCAGATTTCAATATAGAATGGAACCTTGATTATCAGAACAAAAGAGGAATTATTAGTAATCTTGGCTTTACTAGGGAAGATTAACAAGGGTTTATTATGGGAACATCGATGGAAAGAGAGGGATGCCTTGTTACGAGGAAGATTAGGAAACGAGAATAGAGAGAAACTAGAAAAGTCGATACACCGTTGTTAAGAAGTTTTTATTCCTTTGTTACGTGTTAACATCTACAAAATAGTTCAAAATAAATGATCTGCGTATGGGAAATAGGATTATTCGATTATCCGAATTAAGCACGCTATTCGGATGGTAATCGAATTTCTACTGTATTTTTATATGTCGGAGATGAAGGGACATCGGGCCTTTCTTTTGGAATTTTTGGAAGATCCCCAATACTTTGGTCTAAACTATTTATTATAGCTGTACTTAAATAATAGAACTTAGAAGTAGTTGTTGCGATACGATCTGTTTATGTTTGCCCGAGATTTGTGATAGTGGGCTTGGGTTCTGCCTAGTAACGGTGCCTGGAATTTTGTTGATAACCCCGGTCAATATGCAATTGACAAATGTGATCGTATCAGTCTTTTATTCTTGTGATCACCTTGGAGAGTTTACACACATCGTTTGATCAGTGAGTCAGAACGATACCGAGGGTCACAGCTAACGTCATTTTGTGTTTCAAAATATATTCTATTGAACAAAGAGTTTTCCCCTTTGACCGCGGATTCGTTATTGAACCTAAGAACATTGTCTTTAACATCTAGAGTGTCTAATCATCACGGTTAATTGTTAAACTCTGTAAAATCAACATTTGTACATGTCGGAGAAGGAGTCAGGAACAGGGTTGTGGACGTTTTATGGATCTCCCTTGGAGTTGGCCATCGTTGTGTGATAACGAAGATACGGCCTCATGCTACGGGTATGGACACTACTGATTCGACAATCAACAGCGGTGGTTGAGCACTTGCGATGTTAGCGACGTTGGTCTTAGGTTCGATGACGAATCCACGGTCAACGGGATGAAAGATGTACTTGCTCTGACTCAAACTCACTGATCGTCAGGCACTGCTCCCTTCGTCGGTGGGATCTCAAGAAAGAATGAATTTTCGTTCCAATGATGCCACAGAGGAAAACTATGATGGGGTGTGTCTGAGGACACGAGATCATCGGATTCGTCGGGTATAGCCCTCGTTCCGAAAGTAAGGGGAATTGACGTCGCTGTCAATTAGTCAGTTTGGGACAAAGACTGTCTGCCCGTTTGGAAAATCTTAATTGCCGGAAAAACTCAGGTTTTATAGCGGGTCCTCGGGCTAACTGGACTTGTGCTGTGTACGTGCCTCAACATCAGGTATTCGTTGTCCTCAGGAACCGTTGCAATGTTTTACTGTCGAGTACCTCTATTGGTATTTCTTTTAATGAGGATCATACTATAACTCCACACCTTTGTTAGGCGAAGCGCCCGTCCCGTTGACCGCGGCTACGTTCGGCGACTGATGGTCGGCTCGAGTCCAGGTATATCATCACAAATCGCAAACAAGTACAATTGGGCAGGATGACGGCAAATTGTTTAATTACGACTGTAAACTTTAATTACGATTTTACGGATTTTCCCGAGGTTCCGGAGGGACGGCTCCGGTGTCCTTTCATCTCCGACATACATATAATCGTAAATATAATCTTCATTGAACAACAACGATGGCTTGTCCTAATGAAGATACGTTACACGCCCCTGAGTCTAACGACAACCCGACATATATATTACGTATATTTTCATTATACATTACGTATATTTTCATTTTCTGTTGCGTCGCGTGAAATGGAATCTCAGTAGCTTGTAGGAACCTTTAATCCTGCAAGTATTTTCGGTTTATAGTTGGTACTTAAAACAGTTCTTAAGTCTATTGCACGTTCTTACAAATTACGGAGAAAGCAGGTGGATACCTAACGGAAAAAGTGAATATTTGTCTCACGGAAAAGCCGGCTTTTCCCATGAACAAGGTCACTCCCGAGCCACGTCGGTAGGAGGCTTCCTCCTCCAATCTTCATTTATTAACATTGGCTGTAATCAATGCGCATCGCGGATCGTTACCCTCACTGTTCTAACGAAAAGTGTGAACAACGAATTCATGTTCTTAGTTCAAAAGATACACCCACTCCGAGCTTTCCTCCGTAATCACATAAGGACGAGCTTCACTTGTTCTCGGTACTCCGCTGGGGGTAGCCACCCACATGTTATATTAGTATACCGCTATAATATTTTACCAAATGTCCTACTGGACAAATTGTAAAATTTAAGTAAATAAATAATAAAAAAAAAAAACTTGTTCGTGGCGTCGATTACTCAAATCATAATAGGAATTTACGACTCCCCATGGCGTGCTTCTTCGAGATCGCGTCTCCCCGCGAACGTCCGGAAGTTCATTTTCATTTCATTTTATTTCACATTATAGTTATTTATAACTGTCTATATACATTATATGTGCATAATGTATATATATATAATAATAATAAAGAAATAAATAATATATGTATATATATTACTCATTTCCAGAAATTTCATTTTCTTTCAAATTTCATTTATATAATTTCATATTACGTATATTTCCTGCAAGTAATATCCTATTATATGTATAGTTGTTGATATGAGGCTAAAAGTTGGTTCACATGAATGGTATGTATCTTTAACTCATACGTTATAGCAGAACTCGTAACATGATAGTAATATGGTATACCCATTTTTCTCCTTTCCCTAGAAAGTCCCAGGAACAGCGAAAAGAAAATAAAGAAGAAAGGGAGTGACTTCAACGAACTTTGTATGAAATATACTACATAATTTAAAACGTAATGGATCTTATTGTAGAATTTTGTATTCTTCCCACGGAGAGTTAGGGATTGACAGTCTTGGGATCAGGTAGAAAATTTAGCTCCTTAAGTTTAGCTCTTCCAGCCAGAAGAATTTTTCAACGAAATAGAGTCCATTTTTAAGTAACGTCATTTACAATTATAGCGAAGAGTATGATGCGATTTTATTCGCTTACCTTTCTTCCAACGATGCCTCCGTGATCCTAACATCGTATTTCGTGATTGCAAGATGTGGATGAGCATTTAAAACAATTATGTCACTGGTATCCATCCAAGTGACATTGATCTTAACTCGACCTTTGAATTTGTCATTCCCGATAAAAGGTTTAAGTTCCAGGTGATAGCTGGTCGGCACTACTTCTGTTGGTAATCTGCGTTGGCTTACTTTGGGCACGTAAACGTCGTTCAGGTCTATACTCCGTTTGATCTCCAACTGTAAATGATTTTCAAGCGTAATATTTACTGTGGTATTTTTACTGCCTGAAATACATTATGAAAAATATATATCTTCGTCTTTATACCGTCCGGAACAGAAGGGAGGTATCACAATTTGACATGTGCATTTTTGTTTTGTTTATCGTAACAGTTGATCTTTGAGATAAAGAACGACGCTGAAGATAGACGACAGTAATATTATTTTTTAAAGGCATTCTCATTTTATATCCTATCTATCGTTTCTTTTTAAATTTTCATTAGCTGCTACTTCCTTCTGCATAGATAACAACTATCTTCTGTATTGAAATTAACTTGGCTTACTAAATCTTTTGTATCTTTACATATTACAATCATTATTGATTATGATGATTGATATATGATTTACAATCATTTGTATCTTTACAATATCTGATATTTGTGTCTATTAAAAATACGGTATAAGGCATTGCATATTACGTTTAAATACCTTGAGAAATTTCTTACATATTTAAAATATTTCTGAAATATAGAACATTCTACATAAAACAATTGTTTCATAGAACTTGCGAATATTGTAAATTCAATGCATGTGTTTTAGTCTCATCTAGTTTTTTTATTAATATTATTATCCTCTTGATAAAAGTCGAATTTACGAATTTTTGGGAATATTTCATTTTGATAACAATCGTCAGAAGCTCATATAATAATAATATAAATAATTTGAGACATTTGAAGACATTATCTGTAAATATCTCAACTGGCTCGCAATTACTCGTAGAAATTAACGTGTTTCACTCCGAAACGTCTATTAGAGAAACACGGAAAGCAACTGCAGCTTTAAAACAAAACCAACCAACACAAGCGTGTACTCGTTAATTATTCACTTATTTTTAACTCTTCGGCTTATTAAAAAGCGAAACTATCTCACCGAAACGCTTTACGATATTTAAAACCGTTTTTCATACGTGCGTATATAAAATCACCTAGAAGAATCGTACTTACATATTTCATAAGGATAAAATAAATTAAGGAGCGATTGCTTACGTGTGCTTCGATATCTGGGAGAACGAAGATCAGGAAATATCCAGCGATGGCTGCTATGAACCTCATAGTTCTCCTGCGGAGTAATTCGAAACTGATTATTCGGCCGAATATCAGGACGTAACTGAATAAAACTGCTAGTTCACATAAAAATTATTCAACGAAATATTAACCGTTCCAACGATACGACTATACTATCGTTTGATCGTTAATTACGTGCAACTACGAATGTTAAAAACGCCGGAGAGAAATTTTGTTTCAGAGTCTAAGATCTTTCCAAAGACGATTCGCTCCACTGTGTTATCTTTTCATGTTTGGTAGCACGGGATTCGCCGAGACACTTGTATCGATCGTCAACGTATAATCAAACTACACAGTATTATCTTGAGCGGTTTGCGATCACCGATGCTCCACAGCGACTTACTTCGCGATCCTTATCCAACACGTCCGTACTTGCATGCTGTAGGCGACGATCTAACCGATGTAATTCGTGTATTTCGAAGTGTCGTCGCTTACGACCACTTCAATAGTTTCGATCGAAGCTATCGTCGTCGCTTGACCTTGATACCGGCAGCCAATATTCGTATCGAAATGCGAAAGTACCGCGTGCCAACGCAGTCGTTCGCCAACTGCCCTCCAGCTTTCTGCTCTTTCCGACTGTACCAGCTTCTGTCGGATCGCCTGAAAGAAACGAAGAAAAGCGTACAAAAAGAAAAGAAAAAAAAAAACAAATGTTAAACGCGAGCAGAGAAAACGTGAACGACCACGTGATAGGGGTACGCCGCGGCGGATTGGTGTCCGAAGCACGGATTCAAAGCGCTTAGATCCACTTAGCCGCGTAATCGGTGATCGTCCATTATCCAATTCCATCGAACAGACGTCACAAAAGGGCCTAATCGCGGCGGTACCCGTCGGTGACGGATGGGATGCACAGCGTCAATGGCCAATCCCGAAAGCATCAATGGAAATTGAGATGCCACGAAGCTGCTCTGTGAATCTCTGCGAATGTCCTGCCGCTGATTCTGCAACCAGAAACCATTGTGTATTCGTTTAATGCATGAAAAGCCGGCAGCCAATTCAGGTCTCGGCTTGGCGTTCGTTTCCGATTTGGTGTCAATTGGGATTGATAGCAGGTTTTGTGTATGTTTTCTTCGCGCGTTTATAGGCCAGCTAAGGCCACTCGTGCCACTTGTCGACGTGTTTCCTTTAACTTTCAAGCTGCCTCGGAGGAGGCATTTGCCAGAGAGACCTCGGCGTCGGCCTCTTTTCATTCGGCACATCCCATGATCTGGAACAAGATCTTCATTAGTATTGCGATCCACTTTAACTAGCTGGCGTACACATTGTGCAAATGTTGCTCGTGTTTAATATGGTAATAATATGGTAGGTATTTACCATTTTGCAAAGTATTCCTAATTCTTACGATTGTGAGATAAAATGCTTCTGTTAGAAAAACATTCGATTCTCCTTCAAACAGCATGGATCTGAATTTCAAAGGTGACGGGATTGTTTTATGAAGTAACTTATTAGCGTTATTATTATTAGTCCTTTGATAAAAGACAGAGAAAATATATTAAACGAGACTGGAGAAGGACTAATAGAATCGAAAACGATAATGAAGAAGAGTTGGGCAATATAAGACGGGGAGGAACGACAATAAGGAAGCATGGCAAAGAGGCAACAGCCCAAAAGTTGCCATAATTTTATAGACAGAATATATAATGGAGTGCAATATAATAGAGTGGATAAGAGGGGAGGTGGACGTATAAAAGAAAAGAAAAAGACAAAGAAAAAAGTTTAGATAGATATAAGGGAGGAGGCAATAAGGTGATAACGCCATAAGATTGATAGAATGTAAAAAGCGGGTAAATAAAATAGGTAAAAAATAAAAACGCAAATTAAGAAATAATAATAATATTAATCCTTTGATATTTCCATTTTACCTTTTTGTTGGATAAATGTAACACTGTACTCGTAATATTACTGTGTTTATGTTTACTTCTTGTAGTTCTCTCTTCTCCAGAGACTCAGTTACATTTCTCTTTGGTTTAGACTTTATTTTTATAAGCACACGTGCATCTTAAGACAGGGGAATTAATGCTAGTAGTCAAGCAGATGATAGAGAAGAGGAAGAAACTCGTATAGGGTTGTATAGGGCAAAGGAAATTCTATTAAAGGGGGGGGGTAAGGTTAATTCGTACAAAAAAGGCATATTTTTGTGAATTTTTTCTGACGATGCAGTTAAAATTTCTTTTTTAAAACCAATAGTACATTAAAGTATGACATTCGAAGAATATTCTATACAATTTTCACGGAGAAATATTAAAAAATACGGCAATGGCAACAATTATTCGGACGTGTCTCGGAAAAAAGTATAATTGCGGTGCCCCTCAGAACTTGATGCTGGATCATCAGAAATCAAAAAGTTAAAGTTCATTCGTTAGGTAATAATTTTCCCCAGGTAACGCTGCGAAGGTTTTTTCGAAACTTCAATTTTTCACTTTTTTGAAACACTTTGAAGGGAAAAACGCGATTTTGTGTAAAAATTTGCGGCTAATTCGTTATTTTGAAATAAAAATAATTAACAAATTTGAAAAAACTCTACAGCGTTACCTCGAAAATTATGTACAGAAATAGTTTTTAAAATTTCAAAAGAATCGGTGCAGTAGTTTTGAAGTAATTGGGGGCACCGACTTTGAAAACGTGAGTTGTGGGGAGAACGCTCTAAAGTTTTGAACACTAAGAAATCTGGTATAAAACGTTCATAAGCGAATTTTATCGGCTTACCTCTTCACTGCAATCGCGACCAGGCTCTCCGAAGCAGACTCGCAACTACCCCGCGCTACCTCCCCCGTGGCAGAAGTGTAGCAGAACTCTCCGCACCAACGACGCTAATACTACCAAGAAACGGAAAATAGAAACAACAATACAAATAAACACTCACAACAGGTTCGCCGTATTGGAATCCTCAAACGACGCCATGGAAATCGTAGAACCGCCACCAAACCAACACTCACAGAGAATCCCCCCTCCCCCACCAATATTTGTGGACGACGTCATTGACATACAGACAATGATCAAGTCCCTATAGTTGCTTAAGATAAGCAACAATAAAGTAAAAATACTGCCGACGAACCCAGAAGCTTACAGAAAACTCACCAAGATACTTAGGACCCTGAACGCCAACTTCCACACCTACCAACTCAAACAGGAAAGGCCTTTCCGGGTGGTCCTACGAAACATCCACCACTCAGCAGACATAACAAACTCTCAAAACTCGGCCACGAAGTCATCAACGTAAGTAATATAAGGCATAGAGTCTCGAAAGACCCGTTATCCTTATTCTTCCTAGACATAAAACAAAAGCCGAACAGTAAAGAAATCTACAACATCAGTCGCCTAATGAACGCGATAGTAAAGTTCGAACCACCGCTTGTGAAAAAAGAAATAGTGCAATGCAAAAGGTGCCAAAGGTACGGTCATACGCAGAAATACTGCAACCATACTTTCCGCTGCGTTAAATGCGCAGGCTCTCACTCCACTGACCAGTGCGCCAAATCACCGGAAACCCCAGCGAAATGCATCCACTGCCAAGGGGACCACCCTGCCAACTACAAAGGCTGCCCAGCATATAAAACACTATACACGAACAGGTACCCTAAGCTCAGAGCAAAAGAGGTATCCAACCAAACACCCAGCCCGCCGAAATTCACGACTACCCCAACCCCCTCAACCAACCAAACACCCAGTCCTACCAAATTCATCTCCACCTCAACCTCCTATGCCCAAGCAGTACAAGGCATCCAAAATAACCCGAACAGCCAAAGGAACCTTCCCCAAAACAGTGTCCCCAACCCACCTAACACAGACAACTCCTCAAGGCTTGAAAAGCTAATAGAGAAACAATCGGAGCAAATAAATCACTTACTAATTACTAATTACTAACACTCATCGTGGAAAAATTAGCACGCCCCGACTCAAAATAAAACCAAGGCGCATAGCACTCTGGAACGCCAACGGTCTAGCGCAACACAAACTTGAACTAGAACTCTTCTTAAAACACCAGCAAATCGACGTAATGCTCGTATCGGAAACTCACTTCACCGAAAAGAGCTACCTGAAAATAAATGGTTACAAATTCTACCATACCCAACACCCCTGCGAAAAGGCCCGCGGTGGCACCGGAATAATAATCAAAGCAAGTATCAAGCACTACGAACTTCCATCATTCCAGAAAGACTACCTCCAAGTAACAAACGTAGCAATAGAAGACTGTCATGGCACAATCACCACCTCAGCAGTATACTGCCCTCCCAGACACTCCATCGCCAAAGAAGACTTTGATAACTTCCTGGACACCCTGGGCAATAGATTTATAGCTGGAGGAGACTATAACGCCAAGCACACCTAATGGGGCAGCAGACTGGTTACAGCAAGAGGCAAAAACCTCTTAAACAGCATAATAAACAACAACCTCAACTACCTTACCACATACGAAACCACATACTGGCCCACTGACACTAACAAAATACCCAACCTTTTCGACTTCTTCGTAACTAAAAATATCCCATCAAGACACGTCCAGATCAACTCCTCGGCTGATCTCTCCTCTGATCATTCTCCCGTGATAGCAACAGTCAGTTCAACAATCATCGAGAATACACCTAATGGCTCCATTCACAACCAACACACCAACTGGCAGCTCTTCAGAGAAGTCTTTACACACTCAACTTCAGCCTTAACTCCACTAAAAACAAAGGAAGAAATCGAAGCAGCCACGGAATACTTAAACACGAGCATAATAAACGCAATCCGCCTCTCCACACCGACAAAGCCATCTAGCAGCAAACAAGAATATCCCCAATACATACTAAAAAAAATAGCAGAAAAACGTAGACTAAGAAGAGTATGGCAGACTCATAGAACACCGGAGGACAAGCGCAAACTTAACAACGCAACTAGAAAGCTATCCAGAACCTTAAGAAACTATAAAAACGACTGTTTGCCAAACACTTGTCAAAAGTATTCAAACCCCATTCCCCCCAAGCCGCCGCGGACGTTACTGAATACCTGCACACCCCCTTCCAAATGTCCCCTCCTATCGAACCCTTCTCCTCTGCAGAGACTATAGAAACAATCAGTCGCCTAAACCCCAAGAAAGCAGCAGGACACGATCTAATAGGCAATAGAGCAATCAAGGAACTTCCCACAAAAGGGATAGCACTCATCACATCGATTTTTAATGCTATCCTTCGCCTGGAACACTATCCTAAGGCCTGGAAAATCTCATTGATTACCCTCATCCCTAAACCCGGTAAACCGATATACGAAACCTGCTCCTATCGCCCAATCAGTCTTTTACCTACCCTGTCTAAACTATTCGAGAAGATGCTCACGAATCGACTCCTTCCACTCCTAGAGGACGTGCAAACACTCCCAGATCACCAATTCGGCTTTCGGAAACAACATTCAACAGTAGAGCAAATCCATCGCATAACCCACATGATCAGACAAACCCTTGAAAAGAAAAAATATTGCTCAGCGGTATTCCTAGACATCCATTCGACAAAGTATGGCATGAAGGGCTACTATACAAACTGAAAAAGATGCTACCACACCCCTACTACTCCATCCTAAAATCCTGCTTAACCAATAGACAATTCATGGTTAAATGCCTAGACTCCACTTCCACAACATTCCCAATAGAAGCCGGCATACCCCAAGGTAGTGTCCTCGGACCCCTACTGTACTCCATCTACACTGCCGACCTACCTATATCAAACGATATAACAATAGCGACATTTGCAGACGACACAGCGTTATTAGCTACCCACGCAGACCCGGTAATAGCCTCATCCACTCTCCAGCGAAGTCTCGACTCCATGGAAAAGTGGTTTCACAAATGGGGCTTCAAAGTCAACGAAAAGAAATCCACACATGTAACCTTCACGCTCCGAAAACAAACCTGCCCCCAGGTCACCATCAACAATGCAACAGTTCCTAGCAGGGACACAGTCCGATACCTGGGCATGACCCTGGACAGGAGACTAACGTGGAAGACACACATCTCAGATAAAAGGAAGCAACTAAAGGACAAACTAAAAAAACTCTATTGGCTCACGGGCCGACGCTCCAAACTAAATATACAGAATAAAATTACCCTCTACAAGACCGTAATAAAACCTGTCTGGACCTACGGAATCCAACTATGGGGAACAGCAAGTAACTCCAACATTGAAATACTCCAACGCTTTCAATCGAAAACGCTAAGATCCCTAATTGACGCACCTTGGTATGTAACCAACGAAACAATACACCGCGACTTCAAGATACCCACCGTCAAAGAGGAAATAGCAAAATATAGCGACAGATATAGCAAAAGAATCAACAAACACCGAAACGACGTTCTTTTTACACGGTAAATTGTAACAATTTCCACGTTAGGTCGCGAATACTATGTTAAGAACATGTTTCTACGTACTTGCAGCATTTTTTACGATCGCTCTTTGATGTTGGCAAGTTAGAAGTAATATATCGACAAACACACGCAGTGCATGGATAGAGAAAATGAAATGCATCTCGATTTCTAAGCTCAGCATCGATTTATCTTCGTTGATCTGATCTCTTATTGAAAATTCTTATCGACAGGATCAAAAAAGCTAGACAAGACGCAGCACAAGGAAATGAAAACTAAGAAAAATCGAAGAACCGTGGGACGTAGCGCGAGGGAATGAGAGATAAGGAGAGCAAAGGATTACACACGGCTGAAAGAATGGAGCGATTCCGAGGCAACGATTGAAAAAAGTGGGGGCACCAACGTGCATTCGGAGTGTTGGCCAGCATTCACGTATTGCATCGTACGTAGAACGACTAATTGCGTTGCACCTGTACGAACGAGGCGCGCAAGCAAATTTAACTTTGTCATTTTCCAAACAATTGAAATTTCGCCACAGATCTTTCTTCCACTCTGTCTCGTCCACGTGGCTAATTTTCTTTTCGTTATCTGTTGCCTGTCGCACGCGATCGGTAGTTTTTAAATCACAGAAACCAGAAGCTGTTCACATGAGCCGAGGATCTATTTCCAGTTGGCAGGACTATGGACGCAGAAGTTGTAAGTGATTGACGATTGCCTTTCGTTGTTTCATTCAATTTCCACGTCGTTACTTTCCATCGATAATATACGCGTATGTTTTTTGTTCAATTCTTTAACGATTTAGCACAACCGAGAGATGTTCGTCATTCAGCATTGTGTCTGCGGTATCGGATGAATTATTTCGCGTTTTAAAGTATAAAATCACGCATGGAATAAATATATGTCACGTAGGAGATTTCTAGATGGAACGTTACAACGTGTGGATTGCGGATGTTCACTTATTTTTACGAAATTTTATATTCCAGAAGTTTACAGAATGCATGTAATACGCAGAGATACATACGATATTTAAATTATGCCGCTTACTATGATACTTAGTAGACGAAAGAAAATTCCCTTTAGATTCCATTCCATTAATTACGTTCGTGGAAATATGAAATTACATAAACATCTGTAGTCTAGTTACAAGGAAAGATAAAACGCGTGTAAAATATATTGCCAACAATTTCTTCCAACAATTATTGATAATTTTGAACATGAAACAGTATATATCTCGAACCGTAGTTTGTTCTTACGAATTCGTGTTCATGTGCTCGTTTGTGCTCATTACCCAGCTATCGTTAGAACTTTTTCATTGGTATTTATTCGTTTCTCGATAGTAGTCATTACATTCTATTAGCAGATAGTTAAGAATCCATGTGTGAACGCTGAATAATATTTGCGCGGTGTCGCGTAATACGTAGGGGAAAACTTTGAAATTAATTGAAGAATGGAAAAGTCGAAAGAAGGTGGGAGAAGATAAACGTGTATGTTAACGAGCCGATAAGAACGCGTGACAATCTTCTAGTCGAATAAAAATCAATATGCTTGGGAAGTAACTTCGAAAGAAAGATAACATTTCACTCGTTTGCAACGAAACTAATTGAAATTATTGTAGTTGTATCAAGTATATTCCCTCGAGTACATGTGAAAATAGAGTCAATCTAGTTTCTGATAGCTCTTTACAAATTCGTTAATAATACCAGACAGCCTATAAAATTGTGCGACAACTATCCTGGACTTCTAAATTGAAAAATATATTTCGTACTTTTTGTTGAAAGAAATGCGTCACATTTTATACAATTCTATCGTGCAGTTCTATTTAGTTGGAATGCTAAACTCGTTATTTACAGAGTTGCTTTAAAAGTAATATATTATATTCAAATGAATTTAACGCTTGTTTGCATTGTTTTACGCTTGTCCAGCATCTGCATTGAAACAATACGACATTCGAAAGAATAAAGTTGTATTTTCTTGAAACATATAATACGAAAGCCCAAATGCTATCAACGCTAAATGGTTTCATTAAAACATTTTCTTTCGTGTAAATCAATTTCCTCGTAAATTCCTGTTCTTGTAATGCCACATTAAACGTACATTGAAGTTATCGTACTAACACGTACATCACATTTTTCTTCAAACTACTGCTACATATAAAATAAACGGTATATAAAGACACCAAATTTACTTTATCAGAATATTTTGTATATCGCATTGATATAACAAATGACTGTTTCCAGTATAGTAAAAAGTAATTAGCATAAAGTTAGTAAAACTCGTAGCGTATTTCTAAACTATTAATTACCAGCAAGTCTAAACTTTTCTTTGTCTATTGCAATAATCCCATGCTTTCTGTACTTCAGATAGCCAAAGATAATTCGCATAACGAGTATTTAAATGGCAGCTTATATCAGAATTATTTTGTTTCTTTGCTGTGAGCTTTCTAACGGGTGTCCGCGAATATCAGGTAAAATTGCACGAGTTCCTCAGATATGATCGCTTAAACGCGTTCCCGTTGTCGTGAACATTAGTAAGAATCCGCATTGCTATTTTCCACGATTGTAATTGCTTGATTGTCAGAGACGTTCGTGTCTCTGAAGCGTAACCGATGTGAGTGCGCGGTAGTTGGCATTAAAAATTCGCTTCTTCCACGGAGCTGATCGCGTACATTTCCATTTCTTCTTCTATGAAAATCCCAATGGTTTATCCGTGTGTGGAGAAGTCGTGAATCGATGGAAGCAATCGGATTACGCGTAACACGAGTCGCGTATAATTCTAAGAGGAAACGTGCGATTGCAGTGATTATGTGACAGATGCGATGATTTACGTTTCACGTGCACGCAAGTGTGATTGCGATTTTAAGTTTGCATCGAGTATCAAAGTATTTTAATGCACGATACGATCACCTCTACGGTTTCAATCTCTTCATCAAAGTATTTCTTATCAAAGCATAAAGTCTAGGATAGTAATTTGAAGCAAACTGTAATATAGACATTGGTACAATAATTGTAGTAATTAGCAAAGACAAGCAAATGGCAATATTCTTATGGACGTTTTGCTCGAAGATTATGTATCATACACGTTTGATTAACTGTAAGCATTTGCACGAATTGCTTTGAAATTGACGATAGAATCTAAGCGATACATATGGACGAACGTATGAACATACAAATGTAACTGTTACGTTTCAATTACATTTTTCTAATATTTCACCTTCGCACTAAAAAATCGCTGAAAAATATTAACGAAATTTTGGCTTTAAACAATAATTCCAACTAGCGCTTAATGATACAAATATCAGAAATTCCTGCCAACAAACTAAGAGATTTAAATAAAGAGATGCAATTCTGTCCCATACTATGTTTCCTTATAAAGACTATTACCGACTTCGGCGAATTTTTCCTTTCGATTAATTTTCCCATTTACTGTTTGCTGTTTATTGAACTGCTTAATATACGACTGATATACGATAGTTTAATAAACGACTAGATGAACGTGGATTAGGTAGATTTTCAGTTTCGTTTTGTTTATCACGTTGATCACGCACCATGTGACATAACGTGTCACACAATCTTGCAGCGTATTATATCGCCGTGAAAAACTACACGTCCAATTCGCATACGTAATCCTACTGTTAGTAACCTTCGGCCACTTCGCGTGCGCTATCGTCGTTGATAGGTATATTTTTATTTTCCTTTAGTTGAAACGATTCAACGTGTTGAGCGAGCACACGAATTAGGTCAATCATAGTGGAGACGAAAATTAGTGGCGAACAAAGCAACGCAAAGTTCAAGCAAGCGTAGAACACTTCAAGTTAAACGATTCGAAGAATTTCATAGAACCGCGAATCGAAGTTTACGAGTATGTGGTACGTACAATTAGCAACGCTAACGAGATTAACTATGGAAACTAACGAAGGGAGAGAGGGAGGAGCACTGCTAATCGCAGCTGTACAATTTACAACGTCCGATTTATGCTCGCGTTTATGCCTGGTCGTAACGATTAGGACTAGGTCATATGGAACATTCAGCAGTTTAGAAAACTAAAATTGCTCAATACTTTAGTGAACAAGTGAACTTGATGCAAACGATAAACGTAGGGTATCAAACACTTTAGACGTATTGTAGCGTAGGTTATATTAATCTACAGTGCCACATGTCAAATTAATCTCGTGTCACTAATATCTCGTACTAAAGTGCTCGACGTAACGCATTTGCTATAGGGCTTTTTTATGGACTACGTACTTGCAGGTTTCTCGTCGATAAACTTGCTTGTGTATGTATTTATATATTATATATTATGTATTACGTGCTGTATGTTATATTGTAATGCAATATACAATATGTAGGCTGGACCGTTTAAATGGGAACACCTAAATATCTGCGTTATTTGAGGTTTTATGGGAAAAGTCCTTAAGACAAAGTTGAAGCATTTCAAGAGGCGCATGTTGCGGTTAAGATTGTTTTCTCCCGGTCATTTTTTCCACATATTTCAAGGTAATCTGCATTTTTAAAACGGAGTATTCGTTTGACTCTGCTCCCGGTACGAGGCTCAGTCTGGGACTTAAAAGTTTCTTGGGAAGCGATTAGTGATTGGATAGTTTCATCAACTAATGGAGTTTGGTCTAGTGGACAATAAAAGGTGAAAAGTGGGAGTAAAGACGCTTAAAACTATCTACATCGTGGGATGACTGGATGGGACGTCGGGAGAGACACCGGAGGATCCAGCCGACGGGGTAGACCGTCGAAGGAAGGAAAAAGAAGACAAGGGATGACTCGAAGATTGTCCTTTACTCAAAAGGGAGCTTGAAAGATGTCTCAATATTTCCAATTCCTAAGAAAAGCTTAAGAATAGAGAGAGGCTCATTTAAACCGGCGCGAAGTCCGACTAAAACTCAAAATCATCAAGAAGATAGAGAGAAATGAATGTGGACCCTCAAAACGAATCCACCGACCAAAGTCTACTTACTTTCTCCTAGCACCGAGAGAGTAAGGACACATAAACCTGTTAGGCTGGTCGTAAGGAGCAACATGTTTGAAAAATCAGAGGATGAAGATCGCTGGATATTGGAGAGAAGGATGAAGGAATCTTCCTCGTCCTCGGATAACGGGGAAAATCATTCACACTCTGGTCCAGCGATATAAGAGAATCAGTAAAGATACTGGAAGTGTTAATGATAAACACAAACATGATTAAGGATAAACTGGAGGACTCCTCCGTAAGAACTCTCGTAAAATTCAACATGAAAAGTATCAAACACCTCTAAAGCACGAAGGAATGGCTGGAGAAATTTGTGAAAAGGGAGGGCTTGTACAAAGGAGCTGAGAAGCCCAAACACACTACGAATGCTGCTACTCAAATTTCCCTGTCGTTTGGAGGGGAACAAAAGAGTGATAAAAGGGGATAAGTATCGAACGCGGGCACTCAGACCGATAAGGGAATAACTGAAGCAAGTTGGATATCGAGAAGAAAGGAGATCTCGTCTTTGGAAGGCAGACGAGTAGATAGAAAAAGACCCAGGAGAGGCGAAACTACATATGCGGAGGTTTGCCAGCGCGACGATGATTCTGAAGACGCAACTTCTATCAGAGAAGATACTGTGTTTGAAAAGGTAAAAATAGGAAAAAATGTACAGTGAATGAAGAAGGACCAGACAGGCACAGGACTGTAATGCTAATGAATAGCAGAGCCAAAAAAGGAGGCGTAGTAAAAGAAACAAAGTAGAAACAATGGAATCCTTGAAACTATTGCGGTTCCTAAAGCGGATACTAAAGCGGCAGTGAACGCTCTGTGTAACCAGACTCTGCCGAATGATACGTATCGTGCGTTCTGATCTTCTTTTCGTGTCAAGTGCAAAGTGCGAATTACTGATCAACGACGCTGTTGAGGATTTTGGATCTTAACAGCCGAAATAATGGCATAAGAACACTAAATTTACACCTAGAACTTATATTAAAGTAGTTATATGTTTATTCGATAAACGATTTCAAAGATATTCATCGATACATACTTGCACGTGTCATTACCTTAGACCTCATTTTATTCGATGTACATAAATGCGTAAGTTGAAAGCGATGGCAACTATGTACTCGACTGACGAAATAAGAAGCTTTCATGAACATGATTCTGATTTATCCATTCGTTTCTATTCGAAGATGGTATCCCACTGGAGGTATCCATCCACATGTTGTTTAGCAAATAAGTTAAAGAAATTTATCAAATGTCCAGCTGCACAAATTTTAAAGTACAAATTAAATAATACAAAAAAAAAAAAATAAAAAAAAATGACTCTGATCGAAGTGTCCAGAAGTGAGGATCCGTTTTCTGTCGTCTTACGTTAACTCGACACAATAATAACCGTTGGAGGAAAGGTGGCAATAAAGGACGATTGGTCTCTCATATCTTGACACGCAGCGTTGATAAAACTTCGACTTCTAGAGGCAAACTTCGACCTGTAGAAGTCGAGCTGTTATAAATTTCAGTTACGGAATTACCATAATGCATCTGGACATGTCACAATAATTCGAGTTATACCAGTCGTTTTGGCAGCCGAGTTGGAGAAGGCGATGAAATATCGCAGTAGACATCTTCGACGAGGTTTGCCAGCTAATGAATCTGAGCCGTGTTATAGACCAACATCAAAAACATTTTTTGGAGGTTTTCGAGTTACTGAATCTGGGTCGTATTGTAAATGAAACAGAAGAATTAGGTTCTGCTTGGGTAGTTAAATCCGCCCACCTCAAGGCTACCGGCAACCATTTTTCATTCTTCTCTATTTCGAAATCATCGAAAGGCATCCCCTCTAGCCTCTAAAAGCAGGATGCGTGATAATGTGGAATTCTTCCTCACTGAAAGCCTTACGGTGGCCTTCTCAGCTGCGACGGGGAAGCTCGGGGAACACTGACGTGTAATATTAAGTCTCTACTTTGGGCAGTATCAGAGACCACTCTTGGCGGAGTCAGTCTTTGTGGTTGCGTGTTATGGCAATCCGGGGCGTCTGCAGCTGCCGTAGCTCCGTAAGTCGTCTTTCTTCTGCACTGTAGTTCTTCAAGACACGGGCGTTTGATCAGAGTGACCCGCATTGTCTCCGACTGATATTCATCCGTACGCGGACTACTTCCCAAATGGTACTTGCTACTGTGTCGTCAGACTACTCGGTACTCTGCTCCGGTGTTTTCCATTAGTAACCGTTCGAGACTCTTTGCTCCGAGTTTTCCTTTTCACATCTTCGGTTCTATCTTCGTTGTTGCGCGGCCTTTCACATTTACGTACGCGTCATAACATGGTGATTTAAAAACGTTTTGTCAAGATTCACGAGTGCGTCATCGACAGGTTCATTAAAATTTCAAAGTTCACTAAATTTCAACTTCACTAAAATTAACAAATGCAAAGAAAGAAAATAATATTTCCAAGACATAAACGTTTCGTTGCAAATGGATGGAGATGCAATTAGTTTCAAAGTTGTTGTCAGGATTTGCCCATTAACAAAAAAGACTCCACAAATGCTTAGAAGTCTCTGCAATGATATTCACGCGAAAGAAAACTGAAATGCATCTTGAATGTACAGTATGATCGTGAAATGCTTCCTTGTTATCTTATACGGAGCAGTTTCCTGCATTTTTCAACGAAACAAACAATTCTATAACGTTATCCCATTAGTGCGCGTGTTTTAAGTATTTTCAACTCCTTTTTGCTCACAGGCACTGACACCAATCACTCTTTCTTTCCTTCATCATCTCTTCTAACCGTAGGAGAAATATTATGAAAAACGTGAGAGAAATTAAACAAGAAATAGCAGGATGATTTACAAATTTCTTATATATGTACAATTGGCCTTAGTTTTCGAGATATTCGCAAGAAGTTGTTGATACCACGCATTAATCAATACGATGTCCTTGACAACATATTAAAAATTATATTAGAGATCGGGAGCGGGATCTTTTTTGTAGATAAGAATTTTTATCTTATGTTAATTAACACAGTAACAGTACGTCGTAACAACATTTATCATTTCTTTTTTATTTCTCTCTTAATTTTCCTTTTCACGGAAATGAATGTATAACATAAATAAAGATGCATAATCAACGATAGCACATGCCGGCGCAATAATTGTCGGCAAATATCGGTGGGACGATTGTCGATGGTTTCAACGGATCGGCAAATAAACATACTCGGTGTCGGTGAAATCACGTCGATGAAAACATTGTCGATAATATCAAAACAATTCAAGTATACGTTTTTTGAAAATACTGAAATTTCCTAAATTTCTTCTAAAACAAATATTAGAACAACGTGTATTAATTATTTTGATCGTCATCAAAATATGAACACAAGTATAGCATAAACATTACTTGCAAACACTGCATATAAATATTAATGTTAATACTGAGCGTATCGAGTATTAATTACTTCGTTTTATTACGTATGTCTCATATGTACTATGCATGCACAGAGTTGTCAGATAATTACTGCAGGATATTAAACTCGACTATGTGAATCATAATTGATAGAGAGGTGAACAGATTCTAAGATATAAACAATTGTCGCTAACTCTGCAGAGTCACAATTGTAAAATCTGTTTGCTATACTATACTACCGGATTTTTCGATAATGACATTTATCTTTTGGATACTTTACTGGTATAACATTCGTATAATCACAGAGATCAAAATGTATAACATCGATGATGAAAAGTATTAAAACGAAAGGATTTCCAAACATAAAGCAAAGTGTAACTTAGAGTCGTTGAATGTTATCTCGCTATCCTTTAATATCCGTACTTGAAATGCAAATGAGATCTCAATTACGTTATTCGTAACATGTGCTGCAGTTCTCACGAATAAAGAAAATTTCTAACAGTCGTTAAAAAGTTCCAACTGAGAAGCACTGATTCGTAACTTCGAGCGAAGTTTCTTGTATCGTTGGTGTCGTATGGAAAACTAGGAGGAAGCGAGTATTGCCGGTCTTGAAAAAGATTATGCGAATGGTAAAGTTAATAGCTCACCAGTAACGTGTAGTACGTATATGGTGGACCTTGAGGAATCGTTTCTCGAGCCTATTTACGAGAGTATACAGCGGTCTACCTGGAACGTGTGTGCACCGCGAGAAATCAATTCCAGCGACGTCACGTCACGTTCGCTCCGAATGTTATGATAACGTGAATTCGTCACGATTATGACAGCGTCTACGTCGTCTCGAACTGTCGCTGTTATTTCTGAATATTGATCGTTCACGTAACATCAGGTCAACAGATGCAAATTTCAAGTATAATATTTCTATATATATAATATATATATATATATATATGATAAACATGAATATATATGTATTATCTACATATATATTGCATGAGATATATATCATGTTTTATATTATTTAAATCATTTATCATTTGGCAGAGAGTTCTAGAATTATTCTTTATGATCTTGTATCTATGTTTCGCTTTTGGAGGACGTTGGTATAGTTACAAAGTATTTCTGACAAATTACTATATTTAATTCAGAGAAGCTATTTATAGAGTATAGCTGGCGGAAAAGAAATAAAATAATTTGTTTTTATCGTAAGTTGCGTATGTGTAATCTGTCATACGATAATCAGCACACACTGCGATCATTAATTGTGATTAAATTGACACGAATGCGAGTACAGTGACGTATCACTGTGATTTTATTTATTTTATATCATGGTAGATGTAAAAAAGTAACGTATCCTTAATTTTCCGCGTTCTCCTGTGGTATGCAATAATTTTGCGGCCAAACAAATTGGAATTTAAAATAGTGAAATAATTAGATTCAATATTTCGATATTTTTTACATAAATTGGAATCGAGAAATGTAATATCTGTTTGTTTATCGCGTTGCTATATTAATATATACAATTTACTAAATTATTACTATCGTTGTTATACAATTTTGGGGCTTCTGTGTTAGTCGTATCTAAAAGGAATTATTCTTTGTGAATGTCTTTTTACTATTCCAACTATAGTCTTTGCAACGAATCGAATAATACGGATATTGTTTATTTTTAACAATAACAATAATTAAATTAATATTTCAAATTATTGTTATTAATAACAAAAAAAAAATTGGCAAAAATCGCCAAAGGATTAGTCAAACATTGCGTTGTAGCCAAGAACACGTGGACCAAAGGAACGAATTTTATGTACACGAAAGACAAATAGCGTCCCTTTTGTTTCAGACTAATTTGATACGAGATTGTCTTTTAGCTGTTATTTGAAAACCATTTAAAATTTGGTAGACTATATTAGCTGCATTTACGATAGTAGCGAACAGTTGGACAGGTAGTGGATGATCTGACCCTTGTCGCGAATCATTCATCACCAACTATTTAGTCCCAACTATTTGGTAGATCAAAAAATTGAGGGGATGTGTAGATACCACGTGTGTTTCAATTTATGACAATATGCCTAACTGCGATGCTGGCTAAACGTAGAGATATAATTCCTACTTGACATAACTTACGCCCGGAAATCTCAGATTGTAACAACGATATAATAGAAACACATAATTGAATTGTTCAGCATTCATGGGCCGTGCACACGGTCCAATCTGAGGCTACAAATTGTACCTGATTTTTCCAATTTCAAACATTTCAATGATGCCAATAAATTCTGTCTATTCAGTTATTTTACTATCTTAATTGAGTGATTTATCGCATATGGAATTATCATATATTCGCGTCTACGTATACCTGCATCGTAATATTATTTTATTTAGAGGCTTCGACACTTTCGAAGAGTTCACATTTTTCAAATGATTCTTGTAGCTCAATGCATGCCACAGTTCAGCGGCGGCCCGGTGCAATTTATGACTTACGATGACATGGAATATAAAAGAGGCGATGGTTGGTTCTTATCGTATACAAAGATAGCAGGAATCATCGTGGTCTTTATTATCGGTGTCGTAGCCGCAGGATTTCTCGGATGGTATATCAATTCCTTACCAAAGAAAAGGGTAAGTAACAGTTAGGTACATGAAATATGGAAATCATAGAGTCAATCCATTATTTCGTTTCTGGGTAAAGTAGATTTTTGAAGCAGGATCTGTCGGTGATAAGTTACCAACTAACAATATGTAGGGTACAGCCTCTCTTATCCAAACAAACAGGAAAATAAAACTGTTCCGATAATGAAATTTTCAGATAATAAAACAGTCACTTTCCCGATATGAAATTTCATTCGCTTGAATACAGATTAACCCCTTCCCGTGCTTTAACGAGTCTGACTCGTGATGAAGATTTTGGCCCGAACATGAATGAACGCGAACAGACAGTCAGGGGCCAAACATAAACATCGTAATATATATATATTTTTCTTTTCTTTCCATTTGGATGTATTTTACAGTCAATTCTCATCGAGAATATAAGTCAATTTTTCTAGCGTGGTACTATGTCGCAAATACCAGGCATGTAAATATGAAACCGGAATTTTTGTATAGAAAATACACGTTTATCGTGTGAAAATGATTAAAAATATTTTATTCAAAGTATTGCCCATCGCTAGCTATACATTTTTTCCATCTGTCTGGCAATCGGTGGATGCCACGTCAAAGAAACTGTCGCTCTTTTGAGGCAAACCAGTCATCGAGCCATTTTCGTACATTTTCGTAAGAAGCGAAGTGCTGGTCAGAAAGTGCGTGTCCCATCGATGCAAATAAATAGTAATCGGACGGAGCCAAGTCTGGTGAGTAAGCCGCGTGCGAAAGTATTTGCCAACCGAACGCTTCGATCGTTTCCTTGAACGGTTTTGCTGTATGCGATGGTGCATTATCACGAAGCAAAATTACTTCGTGTCGCCTTTTTTGATATTCTGGTCGTTTTTCACGCAAAGCTTGATTCAAGTCGATCATTTGTTGTCGGTAGCGCTCGGTATTAACGGTTTCGCCAGGTTTTAACAGCTCATAATAGATCACAACCTTCTGATCCCACCAAACATTGTCTTCCGTCCATAGTGATTTGGTCTTGTAGTCGATGTCGGTGGTTAGCCTGGAGCTACCCATGATCTTTTACGCTTAGGATTCTCAAAATATATCCACTTTTCATCGCCAGTCACAATTCGGTGGAGAAATGACTTTCTTTTGTATCTGGCGAGCAGCATTTCGCAAGTGGTTTTTCGGTTTTCCTGCTGTCTTTCATTCGGTTCATGTGGAAACCATTTTCCCACCTTCTGGATCTTTCCCATGGCTTTCAAACGTACGGAGACGGCTTCTCGTGTCACGTTTAATCGATCAGCGAGTTGTTGTTACGTTCGAGCGTCATCCTCGTCCAACGATGCTTGCAATTCGCTGTCTCGAAACTTTTTCGGTGGTCTTACACGTTCTTCGTTCCTCGCGTCAAAATTACCACTTCTGAATTTTTTAAACCACTCAAAGTACTGTGATTTACCAAGAGCATGCTCACCGTAAGCTTCGACGAGCATTCGATGCGGTTCTGCGGCAGTTTTCTTCAAATGGTAATAGAAAATCAATGCTGTCCGCAAATCGTAGTTTCCAGGCACAAAATTTGACATGTTCAACGCTATTACAAACTACGCTGTTGTATGAAACTTGTATTGTTCTGAGTCGAAAATGTTTGTGAGATGTCAACAAAGACTTTTGGCATCAATGACGCAGTTTAGTGACAACTACATTATCAGCTAGGGCCATCTATAGACAAATTCCGGTTTCATACTCACAGACCTGATAATAAGTGTTTATGATTTGATTCTAATTGAATCTAGTGATCGTAATATAACGGGCACGGGAAGGGGTTAAGATCAATTGGTACTTTCTTTAAATATTTATGGAGTCCAATGGAGTATGTAGGTCACAATTCTTCTAACGTAACATTCTTTTTCTACTTGGAACCGTCGAAGCTTTTCCGAATGTTACGAATCTTACGAATATTTTGGCACGAGAAAGCATCTGTTTTATTAGTATTTTCGTTGTTTCCGATAAAATTGTATAAAATCGTTATTATTCTCGTTTTTATTGCAACGAAACCATTTCATTAGATCGGTACAGTTAATATTTTTCTGCCTACTCAGGAATTTACGTGTCTTTAATGATCCTCAGATCACGTCTTTATTTATATATATATATGTATACAATACATCATATTTAAGATGTAACGTAATCGAAGAAATAGTTTATAACGGTAAATATAAGGAAAAATGACAAGATCGCGAAACAATTTACTTATTTAGTATTTTGAAAATACCGTATCCGGAATACTATAATAAATATTCTACGATTAGTATAATTTTGTAACATAGATTCTTTAGAAACATCGATTTTCTTATAATCAATCAAGTTGGGAACGACAGCTGGAAAAATCGAGTTGTAAAATTAAACACAGGATTAATAATATTTTCTAACGACTAATCTCAGATCTATAGAAATATTTAATATAACTTTTCAATAACTATCACGATTTAGTGTGACATACTAAATTTAGTACGACCTAATCATAATCTTCAACGAAAATTAAATATCTATTGACCAAAATCTCCATATCAGCAGTTGCTCGAAACTTTTAATTTAATTTTTAATGTCACAAAATTTCTTTCTCTTAGCCATACGAGATTCTAGACTTGCAGAACGATGGCATCGAGGATACAGACGATGTTGACGAAAGTATTTCACCTTTCATTCGTCCCTTGAAGTATCGCCTCGAATTAACGCCGATTATCGACATGAACGGCCCATCGAGATTGATAGGCCACGTGTACATCGATTTTCAAGTAAACGACACGATAAGTTTAAATAAACTTTCGCTAAATGTGAAGAACATTACGGTGACTAGTTATAAGCTGTCTTTGCTGGATCTGGAGGAAAACAAGAAGCCGTTAAGGAAAAGACGAAGAAGGGGAACCACCGACGTAATTAATAACGTTAATCGAGGGAACGATACAACTTCTGGTAACGTTACTAACTTTAACAATTTTTACGTTTATAGAAATACTGTGAATGAATTTTCCACGTTTACAAACTGGTCGTTGTATCGCAATTGAATAACGGAACAATTTGTTTCGCAATTTGTACATTATCATTATAGTTAATTACAGGTATTTCGCGTTTACGTTTCACGAGCATTTGCAGCACTTGAATTATTTACATTTTTCTTTTTACCAGAAGAACGTGGAAAAAGAATATTCAAATTCGACAGAAATGTTTTTAAATTACCATTTAAGTAACACGTTGTTTCTTTCTAAATTTAGAAATGGTTCGAAGCTTTTGAAATATGAAATTTATTGTGCAATATTTGCTCGCATTGCAGTGCTAATTATTTTGTTTAAACTATCCTAAGGTCCTACGATGAGCGTTTTAATATATTAAAAACAATTAATTCAATAACGTTATTTTATAAATGAATAAATAATATCCAACCGTGTCATCCACTTACAGTTTCACGTACTATGTGTTCTATAGAAAATGACGTTGTGATAAGCCTGAGCGAAAACGAGACACTGGTATACGACGAAAATGTTACAAACTCATCGGAGAACAGGTCCTCCGACGAAGAAGCCAACGTTACATTGTCAAATTACGCTTTGGTTTCTGACACTGACAAAATTGACGACTCAAACGTAGATGAAATTATACAGTTCGAATCTGTGCCACCTGCTGTATCTCCCGGAAACGCATCTTCGCAAATACAGATCACACAGTACGATATAGACGCGGATAAGGAAGTTCACACAATTTATTTAGGAAGTCGAATACAGCAAGGAATTTATCTGTTGGAAATCGAATATGACCTGTTAATCGATGAACATATATTTTTCATTGGAAGTTACAATTCATCTGGCGAAGGAAAGTAAGTGTTACGTACGTCATTTATTTTCAATTGGTACTTGAAAAATAATTAAAAAAATAGTTAACGAAACGTAATTCTTTAGATATCTGTTATGTCATGTTCCCTTGCTTCTTCCACGATTTAACATTTGCAGGATTTTAATAGATTTACGAGACAAATTTTTGTAAAAGTTTTGCAATATTTTCCTATTTTCATATTAGATGGCTAATGGGAACGAAATTGAAGGAATCCGGTGCTCGATGTCTGTTTCCGGTTTTCGACGATACGGTGAATAAGTCGGTTATTTCCGTATCCGTGGCACGTCCCAAAGAAATGACAGTGCTCTCAAACATGCCCCTCAGGAGTTTAAGGGATACGTAAGTAATTCACGTCATGTCTTTTCGCATGAAAACTCGTAAATGAAATCGATCTTGCCTGATGACATAGTTAAATTAAAAACAGAAATCTGATATCATATGTGAAAAAGTTCGATAAAGAAGCTTTCTTTATGTAATACATTTATAATTTATAATTATAGTTGCACGATAGAAATGTTATCGATCGATTTGAGAAAATGAACTCTGCTCTATTTATTATATTTTATTGAATACTCTGATAAGATTATTAATATTCAAGTATGAAATAATAGGAAAAGATTTGTAGCAACTTGTTTTAATTAGAACTTCTA
Source organism: Bombus vosnesenskii (assembly GCF_011952255.1). Taxonomy (NCBI): domain Eukaryota; kingdom Metazoa; phylum Arthropoda; class Insecta; order Hymenoptera; family Apidae; genus Bombus; species Bombus vosnesenskii. The sequence continues at coordinate 1,329,293 of NW_022884350.1, forward strand.
TGCTGTCAGATATATATCGTGCAATTTTTGTCTGTCTTTCTCGTTCTTCTCATTTTTAATTTATACACTTTCAGTTTATAGTAAAACATGTGATAATTGACACGAAAACATGGCAGAAAATACACTTTACGTGAGATACGTAGTTTAAAATAGAATTTTCGATAAATTGATCAATATTGGAATTTTTCCTGTACAGTTGAACGTCATTCAGTTTCAATTTTTTTTTGTTAATTTAAAGAACTATCTTTACGTATGAAATTTTTTATCATTTATCAGCAGAGTGCTGATATTTATGCAAAGTCATAACTTCATGGATATAATTTAAAAAGTGGAGCCTTTTGCATGAACAAATGTTCGTGAACACTCCGCTATTTTTTTAAAAGCTATTTTTCTAAGCTTTTCTAAAAAATGGAACCTGGACAGAAATTTACCTATTAATTAAATATAACAAACACTATACTTCGGATATTTGATTTATTTTTGTGTATTCTATGCATTCACCGACCTTCAAATAATAAAATAATAAATCATAAAAATCCTACAGTTTCTGGTTTATCAGAAATTAAGATATTCATCACAGAGTCGATCGATCTCGTTTTTCAAAGTCTCCCTTAAAAATAGAAATAAGATAAATTGTTATTCCCGTTTTAAGCTCGGACAATTCGATGGTGGTCGACACTTTCGACGATTCTCTGCCTATTTCTCCGCACAATTTGGCTTTCGTAATGGGCCATATCGAAGCCATGAACACGACGTTCGTAGGCGACACCGAAGTAGTTGCAACGTTCTGGTGTGAATCGAACAGAAGCTCAGAGGAGATTTACCTGTTCGACAAACTCGACTCAGTTGTCGTTAACTTGATCGACGTGTTTTTGACGTCCTACCCCTATCCTAAATTGGATGTAGTAAGCCTGCCTCCAGGGATCGACGAGAACATGGGAAATCCTGGATTAATTGCGCTGAAGTAAGAGCTATTATTGTTCTTCTACAAGACAAACGTTCCTTACATCTCCTACGATTTATAATTATAATCAGCTCGCACATATACGTAATATCAGCGTATTAGCTCTATTACTCATATAATTAGAACCGTTGTTTTTCATTCAGAAGACTATCAATGTGATTTTTATAATAATACAATAGCGTGCTTTTGCAAAGTTATTTATTTAACTTCGTTTAGTAATAATAGTAACTATGGAAATACTGTGTACATCTATATTAAACATAATCGCAAAATTTCAGGAATAGTATGACAAAAGTCACTCGAAAGATCGTATTTTATTTTTTTATTTTATTGTGAGGAAGATTTTTAAGACTTTTCCAAAGTAATAACTTGCAAATGACGAGAACGTACTCGTAAATATAGTTTAATCAATTCCATTTACACTACCCGCTAGACCTAAACGCTAGATTCATTTGGTATTCCAAATTAAGCATATTCACTTATTTATAATACTTATAAATTATATTTATCTATAATAAGTATTAACTTATTATAAATAAACAGCCATGTCACTGCGCCACGCCAGAAAAATTACTGAAAATTCTCAACGCGAGAATTGTAATTTCAACAAATAAATAAAAAAAAAAATTCCATTTACTCAGTTCAATGAACGAAGTGATATTATCAAAGATATAGTCCTTTGCACACTTTCAATTACGTCAATTTTGAAGCAGGGGCGCGATACAATAATTTTTTGTTTAAACAACCACCTGCTAATTTACAATCCGTTTGATAGTTCAAACAGTAGGTAAATCTTTCGGGCTACCTTTGGCCAAATCTTTGGAGATTTTACCTACGTGATGCAATAAATAAAAGCTATTTATCTATTTATTTAGTAGAAAGTTGTTTTAAATGCTTTAATCCTCTGTTTTCTTCTAACTTCGTTTCTTAGCTATAAAACAGTTTTAGCGTTTGTTAACTTTTTTATCAAAGTGACGCGATATGCTTGTTCCTCTCTCTATCACATCATCCTCCTTCTCTTATTCTTCCATCAGAAATTAAGAAGTCTCGTTAAAAGTCTTATTGGATTTCTTCATTATCTCTATTTATTAGATAGCTGATAGATGTCAATTATTAGGTGATCCCATAAGTTCGTGCCGACTTTTGTGTATACATTTCATGTGTCGATTTATAAACATACGGCGATAAGGGACCAATGCACTTGAGCTTAGCTGATCGAGAACAGGCTAGAGCAGATTTTCGTGGGTATAAGATCGTAATATAGCGAACACAGTGACTTCTAACAGTAAAAAATCACGAGTGAAATGCGTATCCATTTTCGACATCTCGTGTTATATGAATTTCGGAAAGGAAGTTCTGCAACAATTGCCACGAAAAACATATGTGCTGTTTACGGAGAAAATGCGCTTTCATCTCGCACCTGTAGGAAGTGGTTCCGACGTTTTAGAGCTGAGAATTTCTGTTTAGAAGACGAGGAACGCTCCGGGCGTCCTCCTCAGACAGACGAAGATAAAATTCGGGATCTTGTTGAAAAATCACGAAGTTTGACAGTTCAAGAGATGTCAAATGTTCTGAAAATACCTAAGACAACGATTCATGGGTGTTTAAAAAAAATAACATATATAACCGCTCGAAAAACGGCACGAACTTATGGGATGACCTAATATTTGTCTTTGTATCTGCGATAATACACCGCACAGAATCCCTTATTTCGCCATTATTTAATAATTAACCTACATTTTTATCGAGCATTTTTCACCAGCAATGTAATCGAAGGGCGCTTAAATGTTCAAGGCAGTCGTTGTTCTACACCAGCAAGAAATCGCCACATGTCACGAAAGCCGACGCTCTGAAGGTCCTGATCAACCTAGTGGGACAGCAATGGCTCGATGAATTTACGAATGTGAATCGAACGGACGCGTGGATCTTCGAGAGTCTGCTAGTTTACATCCAACACGTGATCGTTCAACAGGCAAGCGACTAATTTCGCATCCTCGACAAACACCTTGGCAAACCGTTGTAATAGGATTCCATTTTCAGATAGACTCGTCATTGGACTTGAGCGACTCTTTCATCGCCGATGTCCAGCTGCACGTGATGGAGATCGATGGCTATAGCGTTTCAAGACCTTTCCATGAAAATGCCAATTATCATCTGTGGCAATCTCTTAACTACGAGCACGCGAAAGGTAAACCGGCTCGATGTTAGTCTTAAGCTGCGTCTTCGCTGAGGCAACAACGAGGAACTTTCCGTTACCTGTTGTTGTTACACGTTCCAAGTAACGACAAGTAGCAGCAAGTAGCGAAAACTATACACTTTCAAGAGACATTCGCTTCATCTGCACGCGTTGCGCACGTGTTTCTTATCTTTCGTTCATCTTTGTCACTCCAAACGGAGACGAACAACGAGCAGCAACTTTTGTCACCGGCAACAGAAACGCGGAGGAACATGGAGGAACATTGTACAACCAACAAGTTCAAGAAACGCGGAACATCGACAGAGAGGGCCGACTGACAGTCAGAGGTTCTGAGTCTGTCGCTTCTCTCAGCAATTACTGTTACACATGGTGATAATTGACTTTACTTGCTGACAGCCTTAGCTATACAGAAACTACCTTCTCATTTTGTGGTATTAACGCGTGCTGCTGGCACAAACGCGAGAAAGACAGCGATGAAGAAATTAGACGAGAACTGAACGAGAAAATGAAAGTAAAGGGAAACCGCGAAAGAAAGTGTTCCGAGTTGAGCAAATAGGAGTAGATAGCTCGTTGGGGAAATTGTAAGAGGAAAACACGAACGTAGAAACATCAACGGAAGATTGGTGGTTGTTGCTTTAGTGAGGACGCAGCTTTAGGTTGCAGGATATCGGGTAGATCTAATGCCTCTGCATTTTTCGTTGCTTCTTGTAGGTGCATGTCTGATACGCATGTTGCATGGCGCGATAGGCGATACCGACTTTAGGAACGGCTACAAGAAACTGATAACCAGGTGGTGGGTATATTATTGGCGAGGAAATGTTTTATGCCTGCAATGGATCGATGGATGGATCGTTTTGATTAATAGCGATTTATTAAGGATTGACGGCTGTATCGAATTGAAGCTAATTGCGATTAATCATCTTCCTCGTGATTATCCGGTTTTTCATTTACATATGTATTTCCTCTTTTTTCATTCGCGTTTTTCTTCGCTCAAATTCCTGCATAATTTAATAATTACGTCTTTATTGCTAGTAAATATGGATAATCAAGATACTATCGAGTAGTTCTACGAGATTTCAGCGGAAGCAATGTAAGCGATGATAATTTTATTGCTCGTTCTCTGATCTTCTAAACTGGGTCGGTTTTTCCAAAATTGCGAATTTTTCTAAGAAGTTACAAATCGTTTAATTGCAGTGATTTTTACTCCAGCAATTGTAAACAAAGCACAGCTGGTTTCCGTGGTGCGCAGACATCGATACATTGGAAAACAAACTACAGTTGAGATCGTTTCTACAGAATTAAAAATTGCTAGAAAAGATGTCAATTTTAATCGAATCGATTTTCACTCTAGCGAATGTAAATAAAATACAACGCGATTTTGATGTATATGGAACGATGCGTTGAAAAGCGAAGGTTTGCTAAGACAGTAGATTATCAGATAATAATTTATTCTGCCAGATACGGATATGATACGCAGGACACTGATAATCTTTCGCGACGAGTTAACTCGTCCTTCCTCTCTAACAGGTCGACTAATAGAATCTTCAACGTAATAAACGACGTTTTATTATTTGATCAGGAAGCATAACAACACGGATATAACCGATTTCATGAATATTCTGGCGGAAGAAGCAATGGAACTTCCGTCCGGAGTTTCTTTGCAAGACACGATGAATTCTTGGATTTCTCAAGGTGGATATCCATTTATAACCGTCGTAAGAAATTACGAAGAGGAATCCGCCACTATTTATCAGGTATACCGTAGCAAATAACATTGTATTAAATCCTATGATTATACAACTTTGAACGGTTTATGCTGTAAATAAGGAGATAATTTAAAGAAAATTTACTCAAGTTTAGACGTAAGAGTAGAATGAAGGACGAGCTACCGAATATCATAAAGTAAACGAAATGTCAGTAATGCCGTGCAATTCTCATGTCAGAAAACACGAAATCTTGTAACAGGTTATTAATATAAAATCAACTGCTATTCGATTGAATGAATTAACTATCGCGTCAAATGAAATTAAATGAAATGGAATTATTCTAGCGCTAATTTTAGAAATTTTTGTTCACCAATGATAGATAATAGATAATGCAATACGCCACAAAATTGAATACGATATTATACATCGTATGAAGGCAGAGATTTTGTTGCTAATATTCTAAATCTATGAGATTTGTTGTTTTAACGAAGTAGTTCTGATCAGGTGTGAGAAAGTATTAGGAATTAAATAATTCTTTTAGGAACAATTTGCGCTCGATCGTCCATTCGAAAGTATCTCCAAATTTTGGCACATCTCACTGAGTTACGCCAACAATAATAGTAATTGGTCGTCACCTGCTACGATCTGGTTCCCACCTGAACCTAAAATTACGCTGGATGGCATTGGTTCCAATGAATCTTGGGTTCTTTTCAACGTAAATAAGACTGGTATGTGGCAAATTTAACTACGATATATATTTATTATATTTTATTGAATACTCTGATAGGACTATCAATATTCAAGTATGAAATAATAAGAAAAGATTCGTAGTAACTTGTTTTCATTATAATTTTTATACTTTCAGATATATATTCTGCAATTGTTGTCTGTTCTATTTGTTCTTTTCATTTTTACGAATATCATACTGTCAATCTGCGGTAAATATGCGACAACTGACACGAACATATGATCCAATGTCAGATATAAATATTTTTTATTTTTCACTCTTTCTAAATTAATCTTTCACGTGAGATCCTTCTGCTGAAAACGAGACCAAACGTGGTATAAGTTGAGTTATATTTGCTTATGGATACACGTACTTAACTGTTACTTATTAAATAAACAAATATGAGCCGAGCTATACCGCGTCATTTTGATCGAATAAATGGTACAAGATTCATTTATAAAAAATATAAAATAAGAAAGTGTGATTTTTGAAACTCTAGCTTAGCTTAGATCTCAGTTTATCGCGAGCTTTCGATAGTTGCCAAACCTTCGGCACGTCTAAGATCTTAGCTTGCAGAAATAGAATCGTTTCTACCTTCTGTGCAATTATCGAATTTTTTCTTGTATTTTTACACGTAAAATAATCTTCTTTTCCTCGTCACGCTGTGAATTTGCCAGACACTTTGCTTCGTAAATTAATGGAAATAATTGTACCATTACATTTTTCAAGGTTTCTATCGCGTGCACTACGACGAAACGAATTGGATGCTGTTAAAATTGGCACTCACGGAGAATCACGAGCTGTTTCCGCCAGAAACCAGAGCATCGCTCGTAGACGACGTTTTTAGTTTGGCTGAAATAGGCTTGATGAAATATGACACCGCCTTTGAATTCATTAAATATATGCAAATGAAGGAAAGACATTACCTTCCTTGGGGTGCATTTATGCGACACATGTTCAAATTAAACAGGCTTCTGTACGAGACTCCGGTCTTTACTGATTTCCAGGCGAGTAACAATGTTGACACGTTACAAAAATTACAATTTTAAGCAAAATATCTATTATGTGTAATTCAAGCTTTTGAATTATATTTCGAGCTGAACGATTCGTCACCGCTCTGGTAGCATAATATTTATAATTAGACAGTTTTTAGAAAACGATAAAGTTGAAGTTAATAAAGTTAAATTTTAGGAATTCATAGCAAGATTCGTATCCCCGTTGTACAGCGAAGTAGGGTCGAAGTTGGAAGAAGGATCAGCACTGACAATGACTGCTGTAAAACTTGCATGCGCCTTCGACCATTCGCAGTGTCTAGACTGGTCGAGAAACGTTTCCGAGGTAGTCAATAGTATTCACAAAATGTAAGTTTCAGTGAACTCTGTTATGAATATAATTTGAACGTTCCTGTTTTCATATTTTGAATGTTTTAATTGTGCTGTACATATGAGATGAAAAAATGAGTCACTTTTGCAATATAATTCATGAAATTTTGCAATTACTGATTATGCTTCACGCAAATATACAAATTCGCTAGAATATATTTTTCGGCTAATCTCACGAACCTGTGGGAGCATTTTGATGAGAGTTTTACCATTCTAGAAATTATGATAAGGCTTAGGCGCGTGAAACGTTAACGCACGATAAAAAGGAAAAGAAAACGACAGTCGAAAATACACAGAACAACAGACAGTTTACGAATATTCGTAATGTAACAGCGATCTTGTGTTTCGCTGCGATCGTATTTAGCTTAGAATCGCTGCCACAATATATACGCATAGTAGGATAATTCAGCGAGCAACGTGTCAGAAATGTCGATAACCACGATTTCGCTGTGTGACAATCGGTGTTGATTCACGGATTTCAGAACGTTTATCGAGCCGATAGAAATTTGCGAAATTGTCAGTCGTATTATTAAAGAAGATTATATAAGATCCCGGACAAAGACACAGTTTTGTTTCTATGAAATTCAAAAACTCTTAATCATCTTTTCTAATTTCATTCAAATGAAATTTAATGCAGATCAATTTTTACTATGTAACATATGTGTCGTACCATTATGCCATATCCTTCCGAAATGGTATCGATCATAAAACATAAAGAAAGCGAAACGTTACAACAAATAAACCATCAATCCCTATAGTATCGCTAAAAACTCATCAAATTATTCTAAAACACAAATCGCAGTTAATATAAATGTGTGCAGAAAAGTGTGTATACATAAATAATCCCTAGGTTCGTATTCGTATGTCCTTCTGTCGCACATAATTATATGTGCATGTAATTATACTATTACATATTCGCTATACTAATATTTCTTTGTCTCGTATTTCTTGCTAATTTCTTTGTATATCAATTTTTCAAGGATTTAACAGAATGGAAATTGTTACAGAGTTCCTTCCTACATTCGTGACACGTTTTATTGCACTATCGCGCGTTATGGTACGCGAAGGGAATGGAACTACTTTATGGAACGGATAAAATCGACCGAAGATGAGGAGGAAAAGAAGCGTTTGTTATCGTCATTCGCTTGCTTCCAAACTCCTTGGATTTTACAATTGTAAGTGACTATTCACAGAATCGTAATTTTATCTTTGATTATAATCCTTAATAACGAATGACTATAAGAATAGTATTTTGAAACTTTCACGTCAAAAACATATACCTACATACGTGCATAAATTAGAATCTATCGGTGCAGGAAATAATAATAACATCTGTCATCTTTGTAACATCAATTGGAACGTAATTGAGACTTATGACCTTTACAAATTTAACAAACAAAAAATATATATGATATCACGGCATTCGAATATTTTTAGAAAATTGTGTATAAGTGAAAATGAGTGAAAATATTTATGAGTACTGTATTAGAAGTATTTGAAGAAGTATTAGAAGTACTTAAAGCTGTATATATTTGAACATTTTATAGTTTTTTAATTTGCATCCTTGTGTTTCTTATGTATCCTTTAATTTGTACCCTATTATTTATAAATTTGAAAAACAGAAAGTATATATGATATCATGGCACTCGAATATTTTTGGGAAATTGTATATAAGTGAAAATGAGTCAAAATATTTATGTTCATTGTATTAAAAGTATTTAAAGTATTTGAAGAGGTATCAGAAGTACTCAAGGCTGTATATATCTGAACATTTTCTAATTTTTTAGTTTGTATCCTTATGTACGTAATACTAGTCACGTTTTCCTTTGATAACAGTATTCTCAATGATATACTTCACGAGGAACGATTCGAGGAGGACGAAATGTCGGTAATTTTGAATGCATTTTCACAAAACCCAGCCGCGGCTCAAGTCGCATTTCGGTTCGTTCGAGCAAATTGGCAAGAAATTGCGCAAAGGTACTTCCGATTTTTGTTGCAAAAAGTTCAGTGTACGAAAAAGGAAGCGTAATGGCAAAATGACTTTCCCGATTTAGGTTTCTAGGATCTTATAAGGTATTGAAATCTTTCGTGCTGTCCATGATGAATGGCTTAACGACTGAACAGGATTTACAAGACGTAAGAAACTATTAGTATCATGTTTGCATATCTTAAATATTTTTTATCTTCTATACGAATTAAATTTTTGCAGCTTCAAATGTTCAGGGAAAACAATTACGATAGCATGAAAGGAACAAGATATGCGGCAGCGCTTGTCGAAGCAAATGGAAATTTCGAAACAACATGGTTGAAGCATTCTTTACCTCAAATTGAATCTATGTTAAAAGAAGAAACACAGAGATTTGCAAGTCCGTGAAAATAGCTGATAAAAGCGAGGGGATAAACACTTTCAAGAGTTGTATTTCGTGAAGCTGGACAAATAGCTTTTCGAAGGGTCACACGTACTTTTTACGAATTCCGGCGATTTACTTAAAATATTCGAGTTCTAAGCTTTTTTATTTCGCTTCATTTTTTATTCTCCTGAAAATGCAAACTTGAATTTTAAAATTGAAATTGTGACAAATCTTAAATTAATTTTTTCATTTGACATATAGAGATGTATTAACATATTCTCTCATTTATAATTTATTAATGTAACATATAAATCATTTCGAATAAATAGTATTGTAACTTTTTAAAATATTGTAGCGGATAGAAATAACTGTTTCTTTTCAATTATTAAATTCAAAACTCGAAATTTCTTAAGATAAATATCTTTATCAAAGTTATCTTTCTAATTAATTATTACGCTCATGCATAGACATAAATATATAATAAATATGTAATAATAAACCAAAACTAGTAAGAAAATATTATGAACTTGTGACGCTTATAGAGAAACTATATTAAATAGTCAGGAATATTTCTAAAATATCTTAGAAACAAGTATTACATTTAGAACACTGATTTCCATATAGAAATTATTTGCCTTTGAACCAGCAACACATTCTGTTAAACATTCTATAAAAAATCATGTATATATTTAAAAACATATCTTTACCCATTTTTGTTACAGAATATTAATTTATCTTCATGCGAAATATAAACATATGAAAATGAACAGATAAATTATGGAATTTGATTTCCGATATTGTAATCAAGGTTCTGACATTCATAATGTTTCTCAATTTTATGCGCCGTAGAATTATTGGATACCTATGTAATATATAACAGCAATGATTTACGATATTTTAGTGATATTGCATCGTACTGCGTTTCATTCGTTAACACAATTTTTACTTCGGCCACGATGGCCATACGAGCTCCGTGTGCGTAATTCTTAGCCCAAAAGACCACAGCCGTTGGCTGACAGCTCTACCGACGAGTCGATTCAGCTCGGGTAAGGATTTCGCGACGAAGCCTCTCTTTTTAATCCTAACTTTCCTCCTGACATAAACATTTCTATGACATTGCCAGCTGGGAAAAGGAAAAGAACGACAAATAAACACATTAAATTGCGACACGATCGCTAGCGCATTAATTTGCAACCGACCAATTCGGCACGTGACACATGCAAATAGAACCTTCCGCGAGATTTCTACATTAGAAAAAGCCGTAAGATTCAATAGTTGACAGGAATACATATACACTTGAATACGCTGAAGTGTTCTAGTTCGAAGCAGCAACCACAGACAGTACAAATCCAGCACGCTTATATAAAAAGTTATAGAAATAATTCTAGATCGTTCCAGAAAAAGGGACACAGAAGGCGACAAATGATCCAGAACGTTAAAACTGGACGATTAAGCCGGGTGCGAAAAGAGATTGAGTCGAAAGAAAAATGGTGGGAAAAGAAACTGTATCTTTGGGGAAATAAGAAAAGATGGGGGTCTCAATAGTTTGAAACACCAGAGACTACTTATATATTTTTATTATGATGTAATGGGAAGTTTAAATAATTTGTATAATGGGAAGCTCGGAAGATTCGTTTGGATGTTAAAAAAAACCGGTCACCCGAAGAAAGGTTGAAATGTAAATGCGAATGAACTTTTCGGAGGAACACAAAAGGCAAAAAATGACCCAGCACGATGAAACTGGACGACTAAACCGGGTGCGAAACGAGATTGAGTCAAACGAAAAATGGTTGAGAAAAAGAACAAAATTCGTGGAGAAATGAGAAAAGATGGGGGTCTCAATAGTTGAAAACAGCAAAAGATACTTATATACTTTTACTATGACGTAATGGGGAGTTTAAATGATATGTATATTGGGATGCCCGGAAGATTCGTTTGGATGTTTAAAAAATCCGGTCACTTGTTCAGGACTGAAATGTAAATGCGAATGAACTTTTCGGAGGGTCACGGAAGGTGAAAAATGACCCAGCACGATAAAACCGGACGATTAAGCCGGGTGAGAAACGAAATTGAGTCAAACGAAAAATGGTAGAGAAAAAGTACAAAATCTTTGGAGAACGGAGGACAGATAGGGTTCTCGACAGTATAAACAGCAAAGGATATTTATATGAATATTATGAAGTAATAGAGTGTTTAAATAATATGTATATTGGAAAGCTCGGAAGATTCGTTCGGATGTTAAAAAAAATCTGGTCAGACTAACACTATAGAATGTAAATGCGAATGAACTTTTCGGAGGGACATAGAAGGCGAAAAATGGCACAGCACGATAAAACCGGACGATTAAGCCGGGTGCGAAACGAGATTGAGTCAAACGAAAAATGGTTGAGAAAAAGAACAAAATTTGTGGGGAAATGAGAAAAGATGGGGGTTTCAATAGTTGAAAACAGCAAAGGATACTTATATGTATATTATGAAGTAATAGAGTGTTTAAATAATATGTATATTGGAAAGCTCGGAAGATTCGTTCGGATGTTAAAAATATCTGATCTGACTAAGAGTATAAAATGTAAATGCGAATGAACTTTTCGGAGGGACATGGAAGGCGAAAAATGGCACAGCACGATAAAACCGGACGATTAAGCCGGGTGCGAAACGAGATTGAGTCAAACGAAAAATGGTTGAGAAAAAGAACAAAATTTGTGGGGAAATGAGAAAAGATGGGGGTTTCAATAGTTGAAAACAGCAAAGGATACTTATATGTATATTATGAAGTAATAGAGTGTTTAAATAATATGTATATTGGAAAGCTCGGAAGATTCGTTCGGATGTTAAAAAAAATCTGGTCAGACTAACACTATAGAATGTAAATGCGAATGAACTTTTCGGAGGGACATAGAAGGCGAAAAATGGCACAGCACGATAAAACCGGACGATTAAGCCGGGTGCGAAACGAGATTGAGTCAAACGAAAATTGGTTGAGAAGAAGAACAAAATTTGTGGGGAAATGAGAAAAGATGGGGGTTTCAATAGTTGAAAACAGCAAAGGATACTTATATGTATATTATGAAGTAATAGAGTGTTTAAATAATATGTATATTGAAAGCCTGGAAGATTCGTTCGATGTTAAAAAAATCTGGTCAGATTCAACACTATAGAATGTAAATGCGAAATGAACTTTCGGAGGGACATAGAAGGCGAAAAATGGCACAGCACGATAAAACCGGACGATTAAGCCGGGTGCGAAACGAGATTGAGTCAAACGAAAATTGGTTGAGAAAAGAACAAAATTTGTGGGGGGAAATGAGAAAAGATGGGGGTTTCAATAGTTGAAAACAGCAAAGGATACTTATATGTATATTATGAAGTAATAGAGTGTTTAAATAATATGTATATTGGAAAGCTCGGAAGATTCGTTCGGATGTTAAAAAAAATCTGGTCAGACTAACACTATAGAATGTAAATGCGAATGAACTTTTCGGAGGGACATAGAAGGCGAAAAATGGCACAGCACGATAAAACCGGACGATTAAGCCGGTGCGAAACGAGATTGAGTCAAACGAAAATTGGTTGAGAAAAAGAACAAAATTTGTGGGAAATGAGAAAAGATGGGGGTTTCAATAGTTGAAAACAGCAAAGGATACTTATATGTATATTATGAAGTAATAGAGTGTTTAAATAATATGTATATTGGAAAGCTCGGAAGATTCGTTCGGATGTTAAAAAAAATCTGGTCAGACTAACACTATAGAATGTAAATGCGAATGAACTTTTCGGAGGGACATAGAAGGCGAAAAATGGCACAGCACGATAAAACCGGACGATTAAGCCGGGTGCGAAACGAGATTGAGTCAAACGAAAAATGGTTGAGAAAAAGAACAAAATTTTTGGGGAAATGAGAAAAGATGGGAATCTCAATAGTTTAAAATAGCAAAAGACACTTATATACTATTACTATGACGTAATAGAAAGATTAAATAATATGTATATTGGGAAGCTCGGAAGATTCGTTTGGATGTTTAAAAAATCCAGACCACAGTGAAAAATGTGATATGTAAATGCGAATGAACTTTTCGGAGGGTCACGGAAGGCGAAAAATGACCCAGCACGATAAAACCGGACGATTAAGCCGGGTGAGAAACGAGATTGAGTCAAAAGAAAAATTCTGGCGAAAAAGAACAAAATCTTTGGGGAAATGAGAAAAGATGGGGGTCTCAATAGTTGAAAACAGCAAAGGATACTTATATGTATATTATGAAGTAATAGAGTGTTTAAATAATATGTATATTGGAAAGCTCGGAAGATTCGTTCGGATGTTAAAAAAAATCTGGTCAGACTAACACTGTAGAATGTAAATGCGAATGAACTTTTCGGAGGGACATAGAAGGCGAAAAATGGCACAGCACGATAAAACCGGACGATTAAGCCGGGTGCGAAACGAGATTGAGTCAAACGAAAAATGGTTGAGAAAAAGAACAAAATTTTTGGGGAAATGAGAAAAGATGGGGGTTTCAATAGTTGAAAACAGCAAAGGATACTTATATGTATATTATGATAATAGAGTGTTTAAATAATATGTATATTGAAAGCTCGGAAGATTCGTTCGGATGTTAAAAACTATGGACCACACACTGAAAGAAATGTAAATGCGAATGAATTTTCGGGGGACACCGAAGACAAAAAATGAGCCAGCACGATAAAACCGGACGATTAAGCCGGGTGCGAAACGAGATTGTGTCAAAAGAAAACCGGCGAAAAAGAACAAAATCTTTGGGGAAATGAGAAAAGATGGGGTCTCAATAGTTGAAAACAGCAAAGGATACTTATATGTATATTATGACGTAATAGGAAGATTAAATAATATGTATATTGGGAAGCTCGGAAGATTCGTTCGGATGTTAAAAAAATTCTATGGACCACACACTGAAAGAAATGTAAATGCGAATGAATTTTCGGAGGGACACCGAAGACAAAAAATGAGCCAGCACGATAAAACCGGACGATTAAGCCGGGTGCGAAACGAGATTGTGTCAAAAGAAAAATTCTGGCGAAAAAGAACAAAATCTTTGGGGAAATGAGAAAAGATGGGGGTCTCAATAGTTGAAAACAGCAAAGGATACTTATATGTATATTATGACGTAATAGGAAGATTAAATAATATGTATATTGGGAAGCTCGGAAGATTCGTTCGGATGTTAAAAAAATTCTATGGACCACACACTGAAAGAAATGTAAATGCGAATGAATTTTCGGAGGGACACCGAAGACAAAAAATGAGCCAGCACGATAAAACCGGACGATTAAGCCGGGTGCGAAACGAGATTGTGTCAAAAGAAAAATTCTGGCGAAAAAGAACAAAATCTTTGGGGAAATGAGAAAAGATGGGGGTCTCAATAGTTGAAAACAGCAAAGGATACTTATATGTATATTATGACGTAATAGGAAGATTAAATAATATGTATATTGGGAAGCTCGGAAGATTCGTTTGGATGTTAAAAAAATCCGGTCAATCCCAGGGGTCACAAAATGTAAATGCTAATGAACTTTTTGGAGGGACACAGATGGCGAAAAATGACCCAGAACGATAAAACTGGACTACTAAGCCGGGTGCGAAACGAGATTGAGTCAAACGAAAAATGGTTGAGAAAAAGAACAAAATTTGTGGGGAAATGAGAAAAGATGGGGGTCTCAATAGTTGAAAACAGCAAAGGATACTTATATGTATATTATGACGTAATAGGAAGATTAAATAATATGTATATTGGGAAGCTCGGAAGATTCGTTTGGATGTTAAAAAAATCCGGTCAATCCCAGGGGTCACAAAATGTAAATGCTAATGAACTTTTTGGAGGGACACAGATGGCGAAAAATGACCCAGAACGATAAAACTGGACTACTAAGCCGGGTGCGAAACGAGATTGAGTCAAAAGAAAAGTGGTAGAGAAAAAGGTAAATAATCTTTGGAGAACTGAGGGCAGATAGGGTTCTCAATAGTTGAAAACAACAAAGGATACTTATATATATATGGAAACTCCCTAGAGTTCAAGTATGATAGGAACTTTCCCTGTTTCACGGAGGCACGACTTTCTATGTTTGGCGGACAGAGCGACTTTCTTTGTTTTACGGACAGCTATTTTGAAAGAC
Source organism: Bombus vosnesenskii (assembly GCF_011952255.1). Taxonomy (NCBI): domain Eukaryota; kingdom Metazoa; phylum Arthropoda; class Insecta; order Hymenoptera; family Apidae; genus Bombus; species Bombus vosnesenskii. The sequence continues at coordinate 1,344,764 of NW_022884350.1, forward strand.
AGTTATTTCTCAAACGGATGGTTAGAGAGCAACATCAGAGATAGACAAGATCACAGAAGAGAGAATACTTATTGAAAACATTGAAGATTGGCGAAGATCGGTAGAAAATCGATTGTCCATTTTCAGGTAGACATTGCACAGAACTTGTTATTGTTTACGTGTTATTGAAATGTAAGACTTGACAGAAAGTCAGATCCACCACCCAAGAAACAACCGTGTGTGGTTTGTGAAGCACTGAATTTCCCAGACCGATTTCACCCAATAGAGTTATATAGAAACAGGATCAGAAATCCAAACAGAGGAACTCCAAACAAGTAAATTGACTAGAATTATTTACATCAGAAAATGAAAAGGCAATAACACCAGATGAGAATGAAAAAATCTAAAACGTCCGGAGAAGTACGAACCACTGATAAGGCTTCGAGTGAAAATCATCAGAAAGAGGTTGAAGGTGTCTACGACAGTGGTGTCAATGCAAGCTTCATTAATCAAAAAATCATTGACCAAATAGAAGCAAACATAACACAAGACAAGAGTATGTTCAAAAGTATCAGTGGTAAAGACTTCACGAGTGGCCGGGTGAAACTCAGAATGAAAATAGATAAAATAGAAAGGAGATAGATGTTTATATAGTACGCAATGATAACTTCATATATGACCTTGTCCTAGGACTGGACATCATGAAGAAGTTCAAATTAAAACAGGACGAGAACTTGAGAGTCCGCCAAAAAGTAGGCGACAAAGGAGAAATAATATTTAATAGAAGAGAAGAAAGAAAGAATATTCAGAGAAAAAAGATAAACGTTATCGAATACATGGAGACGGGCAACCTTGGACACCTAAGTAACCTACAAAAAAATGAAGTATGTCGACTTATAGAGAAATATAAAGACGTATTCGCTAAGCACAAATTTGATGTGGGAACTAGGAAATCACAAGAGGCTTCCATTAAGCTAACTGAAAACAGATACATATGAAAAAAACCATACAGGTGTAGCATTCCAGATCAGAAAGAAATAGAATTTCAGATCACAAAATTACTAGAACACGACCTCATAGAGGAATCAAGTTCACCATTTGCAGCACCGATGACACTAGCTGTTACGCCGGGCGACTCTCTGCCTGGCCCAGGTCACACACCGCGGGCCAGACGGACACCAGATGTCCGCTTTTCCGTACGGCGTACCCTCAATAGCCTTAAGCACCCATCATAAACCCGAGTCACTTGCCTGCTAAGGTCCTTCAAAACAAACAAACATCTGTGTCCGAAGAATTTCTAAAGACTATTGTCTACCACAGTTCGCTGTGGAGTGCCGAAGCGTGCAGACGTGTCTCTAGTGCCCAGCGTAGTCCGAAAACAACACGTGTCGCCCAACCGTCGAAAGAGAACACAGCTAAGTGTCCCTTACCCTTTAGGGAGAAGAAAATCCCACGCACCTAACCCCAACTCGAATACTAGCCTCACAGCCTCACGACTAGTTGTTCATTCCAAATTAACTAGCTCGATGATGGCCTAGCAACCGCGACCAGGCTCTCCGGAGCAGACTCGCAGCTACCCCGAGCTACCCCCCCCCCGTGGCAGAAGTGTAGCAGAACTCTCCGCACTAACGACGCTAACACTACAAAGAAGAGGAAAATAGAACCAGCAACGCAAATAAACACACACAACAGGTTCGCCGTATTGGAATCCTCAAACGACGCCATGGAAATCGTAGAACCGCCATCAAACCAACACTCACAGAGAATCCCCCCTCCCCCACCAATTTTTGTGGACGACGTCATTGACATACAGACAATGACCAAGTCCCTAGAGAGAGATACCAGCAAGGAGGAATATAACCTTAAGATAAGCAACAACAAGGTGAAAATACTACCGACGAACCCAGAAGCTTACAGAAAACTCACCAAGACACTCAGGACCCTGAACGCCAACTTCTACACCTACCAACTTAAACAGGAAAGGCCTTTCCGGGTGGTCCTACGAAACATCCACCACTCAGCAGACATAACAAACTCTCAAAACTCGGCCACGAAGTCATCAACGTAAGTAATATAAGGCATAGAGTCTCGAAAGACCCGTTATCCTTATTCTTCCTAGACATAAAACAAAAGCCGAACAGTAAAGAAATCTACAACATCAGTCGCCTAATGAACGCGATAGTAAAGTTCGAACCACCGCTTGTGAAAAAAGAAATAGTGCAATGCAAAAGGTGCCAAAGGTACGGTCATACGCAGAAATACTGCAACCATACTTTCCGCTGCGTTAAATGCGCAGGCACTCACTCCACTGACCAGTGCGCCAAATCACCGGAAACCCCAGCGAAATGCATCCACTGCCAAGGGGACCACCCTGCCAACTACAAAGGCTGCCCAGCATATAAAACACTATACACGAACAGGTACCCTAAGCTCAGAGCAAAAGAGGTATCCAACCAAACACCCAGCCCGCCGAAATTCACGACTACCCCAACCCCCTCAACCAACCAAACACCCAGTCCTACCAAATTCATCTCCACCTCAACCTCCTATGCCCAAGCAGTACAAGGCATCCAAAATAACCCGAACAGCCAAAGGAACCTTCCCCAAAACAGTGTCCCCAACCCACCTAACACAGACAACTCCTCAAGGCTTGAAAAGCTAATAGAGAAACAATCGGAGCAAATAAATCACTTACTAATTACTAATTACTAACACTCATCGTGGAAAAATTAGCACGCCCCGACTCAAAATAAAACCAAGGCGCATAGCACTCTGGAACGCCAACGGTCTAGCGCAACACAAACTTGAACTAGAACTCTTCTTAAAACACCAGCAAATCGACGTAATGCTCGTATCGGAAACTCACTTCACCGACAAGAGCTACCTGAAAATAAATGGTTACAAATTCTACCATACCCAACACCCTAGCGGAAAGGCCCGCGGTGGCACCGGAATAATAATCAAAGCAAGTATCAAGCACTACGAACTTCCATCATTCCAGAAAGACTACCTCCAAGTAACAAACGTAGCAATAGAAGACTGTCATGGCACAATCACCACCTCAGCAGTATACTGCCCTCCCAGACACTCCATCGCCAAAGAAGACTTTGATAACTTCCTGGACACCCTGGGCAATAGATTTATAGCTGGAGGAGACTATAACGCCAAGCACACCTAATGGGGCAGCAGACTGGTTACAGCAAGAGGCAAAAACCTCTTAAACAGCATAATAAACAACAACCTCAACTACCTTGCCACATACGAAACCACATACTGGCCCACTGACACTAACAAAATACCCAACCTTTTCGACTTCTTCGTAACTAAAAATATCTCATCAAGACACGTCCAGATCAACTCCTCGGCTGATCTCTCCTCCGATCATTCCCCCGTGATAGCAACAGTCAGTTCAACAATCATCGAGAATACACCTGATGGCTCCATTCACAACCAACACACCAACTGGCAGCTCTTTAGAGAAGTCTTTACACACTCAACTTCAGCCTTAACTCCACTAAAAACAAAGGAAGAAATCGAAGCAGCCACGGAATACTTAAACACGAGCATAATAAACGCAATCCGCCTCTCCACACCGACAAAGCCATCTAGCAGCAAACAAGAATATCCCCAATACATACTAAAAAAAATAGCAGAAAAACGTAGACTAAGAAGAGTATGGCAGACTCATAGAACACCGGAGGACAAGCGCAAACTTAACAACGCAACTAGAAAGCTATCCAGAACCTTAAGAAACTATAAAAACGACTGTTTGCCAAACACTTGTCAAAAGTATTCAAACCCCATTCCCCCCAAGCCGCCGCGGACGTTACTGAATACCTGCACACCCCCTTCCAAATGTCCCCTCCTATCGAACCCTTCTCCTCTGCAGAGACTATAGAAACAATCAGTCGCCTAAACCACAAGAAAGCAGCAGGACACGATCTAATAGGCAATAGAGCAATCAAGGAACTTCCCACAAAAGGGATAGCACTCATCACATCGATTTTTAATGCTATCCTTCGCCTGGAACACTATCCTAAGGCCTGGAAAATCTCATTGATTACCCTCATCCCTAAACTCGGTAAACCGATATACGAAACCTGCTCCTATCACCCAATCAGTCTTTTACCTACCCTGTCTAAACTATTCGAGAAGATGCTCACGAATCGACTCCTTCCACTCCTAGAGGACGTGCAAACACTCCCAGATCACCAATTCGGCTTTCGGAAACAACATTCAACAGTAGAGCAAATCCATCGCATAACCCACATGATCAGACAAACCCTTGAAAAGAAAAAATATTGCTCAGCGGTATTCCTAGACATCCATTCGACAAAGTATGGCATGAAGGGCTACTATACAAACTGAAAAAGATGCTACCACACCCCTACTACTCCATCCTAAAATCCTGCTTAACCAATAGACAATTCATGGTTAAATGCCTAGACTCCACTTCCACAACATTCCCAATAGAAGCCGGCATACCCCAAGGTAGTGTCCTCGGACCCCTACTGTACTCCATCTACACTGCCGACCTACCTATATCAAACGATATAACAATAGCGACATTTGCAGACGACACAGCGCTATTAGCTACCCACGCAGACCCGGTAATAGCCTCATCCACTCTCCAGCGAAGTCTCGACTCCATGGAAAAGTGGTTTCACAAATGGGGCTTCAAAGTCAACGAAAAGAAATCCTCACATGTAACCTTCACGCTCCGAAAACAAACCTGCCCCCAGGTCACCATCAACAATGCAACAGTTCCTAGCAGGGACACAGTCCGATACCTGGGCATGACCCTGGACAGGAGACTAACGTGGAAGACACACATCTCAGATAAAAGGAAGCAACTAAAGGACAAACTAAAAAAACTCTATTGGCTCACGGGCCGACGCTCCAAACTAAATATACAGAATAAAATTACCCTCTACAAGACCGTAATAAAACCTGTCTGGACCTACGGAATCCAACTATGGGGAACAGCAAGTAACTCCAACATTGAAATACTCCAACGCTTTCAATCGAAAACGCTAAGATCCCTAATTGACGCACCTTGGTATGTAACCAACGAAACAATACACCGCGACCTCAAGATACCCACCGTCAAAGAGGAAATAGCAAAATATAGCGACAGATATAGCAAAAGAATCAACAAACACCGAAACCCCCTAATCACTGGACTACTCGATACGACGGACCAGATTCGCAGGCTGAAGAGGCACTACCCGCTTGACCTAAACGTTAGATTCATTTAATTATCCAAATTAAGCATATGCACTTACATATAATACTTATAAATTATGCCTATCTATAATAAGTATTAACTTATTGTAAATAAACAGCCATGTCACTGCGCCACGCCATTGATTGTAATTTCAACAAATAAATAAAAAAAAAAATTGTCTACCCCAGGTTGGGACAAGGGAAAGTTAGTTTTTTTCACGTACGCTGCAACTTTCCTCCCACTAAACACTTTCTCTCGAGGGCGGTTAAGACCCTTCGTTTAACCAATTAACAGCGAAGCCTATTTCCCTCACTCTCTTAACTAACATCGGCACCAACAAATCCGATGGTCCCGTGCGCTAGACACACCCATCCTTAGCTTTCCTCCGACACAGCATCGTCACTCGACTTCACTTCTTCTACATCGTTGGAAAAGTCAACTACTAAGTATACCGCTAATGCCAATCGGGGCAGTTTAAGCATAACGCGAAAGTCGGTCTCGGTATTGTCGAGCCTACATTTCCTCTCCTAAATATCTTATAGTGCTACGTCCACTAATACACTAAATCTAATTATAAGAGCCCAGCTCTAACGTACCTATATATATCTTATCTTCGTGCGATAAGTGATTATCTATCCATCTATGCTCATCAGTGTAATCTAAGTGTTGGAAATATATAATTTATAATTCTGTGAATCACAGTGTTATACAACCTCAATCACCCCTATTATCTCAACGGAAATCAGGGGATCGATCAATTCGTGGTGTCGATTGGTATACTCGTAACGGGGATTTACGACCCCCGTTGACGTCTCTCCTCGCGATTACGTCTCCCCGCGATTGGTCGAATAAACACTAGCTTTTAAAAAAGAGTCGAACCGAAGAGATAGACCGTGTATCGATTTTTGGGAGATAAACAAAATTGTAGTTCCGAAATCACAACTGTTCTCAAGAATAGAAGATATCATAGTCAAAGCGGGAAATTGCCATCTCTTCTCAACGTTTGACATAAATTCAGCATTCTGGTCAATTCCAATAAAAAAAAAGAGGACCGAGAGAAGACAGCCTTCATAACACAAAACGGACACTGGCAATGGAAATGTTTACCGTTTGGACTGAAAATCTCTCCCGCTATTTTTTAGTGCTTGCAAATATTCTTAGAAGAAATGAATTAACAGGATTCTGCATAAATTATATAGACGACATCCTAGTATTTTTCCGAAACATTCAATCAACATACCAGACACATAGAACAGTGGATGAAGGTTATGGAAAAGAAAGGTTTCCGATTAAAACTGGCCAAATGTAAGCTAGCAGAAAAGTCAGTAACATATCTGGGTCACATCATCAAAGTTCCTTGTGTTGACGTGTCATAGAATTAGTGAGGAACGAATACGCGAAACGCGGTATTATATTCGATTTTGTAAGAGTGCAACGATATTGTTTTTTCTGCTAACTTATAATATAACATTCCTATAGTCGACAGATAGTATAACAGTCGACAGATTCTGCAAACAATGAGAAATTTGCATCAAGAATAAAAGCAGAATGAGAATACCGATCGGATTCATATCGAAACTAGAACCAGCTAAGGGACCTTTTGAAATAATGTCATTCGATACGATCGGAATTTTTCTAATAACAAGTCACCAAAGAAATATATGCACACTCTCATAGACCATTTTTCAAGGGCCATTTTTATGTCTACGTCAAAAACACAACGCTCAGACGATATCACAAAACTTATAGACTCGACGGGAGAAACCGATTCCATAAAAATTATCCTCGCAGACCGATATCCAGTAATAACATGTAAGGAAGCCCAAGAGTACGCAAGGGAAAAGAACATTAAATTGATTTTCACCTTAACAGACTGTCCATCCTTGAACGGATTGAACGAAAAGGTAAATCAAACATTAGTAAACAGGATCCGGTGCAAAATCAATTCAAACAAACAGAAAAAAAAAGAGAAACTGGACAAAAATCGCAGAGGAAAGCGTGGCAGAGTACAATAACACCAGACACAGTGTCATAGGATTTGCTCCGAATCATTTGCCGTATGGAAAAATGATGGAGATCGTCCTTAAAGGAATAATTGAGAATAAGATAAACTTAGAAAAAGACAGAGAAGAAGCATTCAAAAACTCAACAAGCCACGGTCACGGGATGAACGTTTTTACTTAACAGTAGAAGCGCCAATATTGAGGGATACACGCTGTATTAACGAACAAGCCCCGGGCAGGAGCAACGACGGCACTACGCGGGTCTGCCTAGTAACGGCAACTGGAATTTTGTTGATATCGACTGGGATTTTGTTGAAATGAGAAAAGATGGGGATCTCAATAGTTTAAAACAGCAAAGGATACTTATATATATATATATACAAGGAAGCAAGTGAGGTGTGCAAATCGGGAAATTGAGAAACCACGAAAGGCTGGAAAAGAAAAACTCCTCGCGTTGTGAGAATTGCAGATTGTAAATGACTCCATATCGTATCAAACATGTCACTGTAAATACGAGAACAGGATGCAGGGTTTGCAGGAGTATATATATATATTATGGAGTAACAGGGTGTTTAAATAATTTGCATATTGGGAAGCTCGGAAAATTCGTTTGGATGTTAAAAAAATTCGATGGACCACACACTGAAAGAAATGTAAATGCGAATGAATTTTCGAAGGGACACCGAAGACAAAAAATGAGCCAGAACGATAAAACTGGACGACTAAGCCGGGTGCGAAACGAGATTGTGTCAAAAGAAAAATGGTAGAGAAAAAGTAAATAATCTTTGGAGAACTGAGGACAGATAGGGTTTTCAATAGTTTGAAACACAAGAGGATACTTTTAAATTTTTATTATGATGTAATAGGAAGTTTAAATAATTTGTATATTGAGAAGCTCGGAAGATTCGTTCGGATGTTAAAAAAATTCGATGGACCACACACTGAAAGAAATGTAAATGCGAATGAATTTTCGGAGGGACACCGAAGACAAAAAATGAGCCAGCACGATAAAATCGGACGATTAAGCCGGGTGCGAAACGAGATTGTGTCAAAAGAAAGATTCTGGCGAAAAAGAACAAAATCTTTGGGGAAATGAGAAAAGATGGGGGACTCAATAGTTGAAAACAGCAAAGGATACTTATATACTTTTACTATGACGTAATGGGGAGTTTAAATGATATGTATATTGGGATGCTCGGAAGATTCGTCAAAAATTCCGGTCACTCATTCAGGATTGAAATGTAAATGCGAATGAACTTTTCGGAGGGTCACGGAAGTCAAAAAATGGTCCAGCACGATAAAACTGGACGATTAAGCCGGGTGCGAAACGAGATTGTGTCAAAAGAAAAATGGTGGAGAAAAAGAACAGTATCTTTGGAGAACGGGGGACAGATAGGGTTCTCGACAGTTTAAAACAGCAAAGGATATTTACATGAACATTATGGAGTAGTAGGGTATTTAAATAATGCGTATATTGGGAAGCTCGGGAGATTCGTTCGGATGTTAAAAAAATCTGGTCAGACTAACAGTATAAAATGTATTGCATTATTTCTTCAATAGAAGGGGTTTTTTCAGTTTACTTTCAAACGTAATACTTCATAAGTATTACTTTTTCTTTCCTTTTGTCTGCACAGATTGTATCTTTGTCTGTGCAAAAAGATGTTGATATAAAGTATCTAAAAGGGAAATTGGAATATCTGGAGATGTTTTAAATAAATTACTTTGTCCAAATGGTTCGATTGTGTTGAACGCTTGAGGTTATAATATACATCAATTGGATTGTTTGGATTTTTATTTAAAAATTAGGTCTTTTATATTGCACGAGTCATCTAGTGACACAGAAAATAATAAATATGCAATTTTATGAGTAATTTCTTATTTATATCAAAATACACATATACGTGAACGATTCCGAAAGAAGTTAAGTAGTTAATTTGTATCTATTATATTCACAATTTGGAATCATTTGCTAATTTTGTTATTAATTCTAAAGTAATATTATAAGTAACAATAACGTTCTTACTTTTCACTAAATTTTTTACCAGTTTTCAACTTTCTCCTTCCATTCTATGCCTTCTATAAGACACATAATGATTGCAAACATTTGACAACAGTAACAATGTACGTTTTGAGTGTATATATGTTATGAAAATTTCTTACTCTGTATCTAATGCGTCTAATGAATGTACGTATGTGTCAGCGTTTTTTTTTTAAATTTGACAGTTTTACTTTTACATGTCTTCACTATGATTTTTATAAGTCGTTAATCTTGGCCTTCTCACAATATTTCTTGCATGTGTCAGAGTAGATTATACTTTTTTCGTGCCTTATAGGATTTTTTTAACGATACTTATATTTCCTTTCTTTGCAAATATTCATGTAGTGCAGTTCACGTGTAAATTATCACAGATTATGTGGTAAAACGTGACATTTGCGAGACTATGTCGTAAACTATGTGAATTTTCTTCTCCCCTGCACCAATTATATTATAATTCAATTGTCACATAACTGTGAACAATAAAATTAATAAAGATCCCTAATGGATGCAAATTCTATAGCCGTGGTACATATTGTAGTAAATAGATATTGTATTGTCGAGAAACAACATCATGCATCCAATTTGGCGATGGTTTCAGAGAAGGAAAAAAAAGTATTGCAGCGGATGACAATATTATCTGTTTCCTCGTTCTACGTTTTATTGCAGTGGATGACGATATTCTTAATGAGTGATCACTACTTCTTACAAAATAGAATTCTGATAAAGTGTTTTTATACATTCTTCAGTATACATTTTATACATTATTCTTATGTCTCCTTATTCGGTTCTTGAAACAATAACATTGTTCGATATTTGTTTGTATTGAGTTTAATGGAAGAAAATTCTGCATTTGAATTCATATAGTATGCCATTTAATGTTCTTAAAAGATTGTTTCATAACGTTGTTCGAGACGAAGATATTTTACGTTACTTGTTATAGATGGATGTAAAAGCCATGTGTGTAACGTTACTTATGTGTTGCTTTACCATTTACCAAGAATAAGAAGAGCTTTAATAAGTTGCTTAAATCGTACTAATGACATCTTTTTCATTGAAGCATGTATCTGCAACTAATATCTTGTAATTTTTATTTACTGTATTACGTTATTCTATTTTGGAATTGGAGTAATATTACATACATTATTTTACAATAATATTAAGAATTATTCCACTGATTAATAACTTCTAGTGACTGTGACGCAGCTGCCATAAGCGTAAATTACTATGCCGCTCGTTTACAAATGACTGTGGTACAAATCTCGTAAGTGAGAAAATCAAGCTACGAAAATTATTCCATAATTAAGAATTTCATCGTAATAGGAATACTTCAATGATCATTATCTTGTTAAAGATGTAATCGTTTGAAAATATACATTGCACTTATTATTACTCGAGGTTTCCGGGTGTATATTCAAAAGAAATATTATCCCGATTTAAGGTTTCAATTTAAAGTTTTCAACTTGAAACTTTAATTCATCGGTCTTATACTTCGGTGAAAATTGGTATGCAGAAGTAAAACAGATTAAAATTCCGTCTGCAACACTGTTAATATTGTACCAAGTCGCCTACGATGCTTCGTAAATGTAATATAAATTGAAACCATCTAAAATTGACTTTTTATTCCTTTTTATTTCTGAATGATTTAAAGAATCTTGAAGCATCTTGAAGATCCAAGAACGAAACTTCTTATGGCCAAAGAAATTAAGACTTTCGTATCTTAGTCGAGTGTGCTGATCGAAATGCGGTGAGTGGCCAACAATACAATTTATCTTCGTTATTAGCTGGTGGTAGTTGCAAACTGAGGATTGAACTTCTATTATAGACGTAGTACGTATTTTTGAAAAACTTGACTTGAATGCAACAAATAATTGATTCGTTTAATGGAACTGACTATGCGTGTACATGTCTGTGTGTACATGTAAGAACATTTAAATATTGCATCGCTAATTGTTCACTATATTGTGCAATATGAAAGCCTGTGCAATTAACCGCGAGGTTACCAGAGCCTGAATCGTTCTTGAAACTAATTAAAATATCCTATAATACAGTCATTTATTTAAATCATCTCGTAAAGTGATACTTTTCGATCACTTTATTCCAAAATATACAAAAAATTCACGAAACCTTCAACACTTTACAAAATCTGCGCTTCCATTAAGAAGAAATAATGTAATATTGTTAACTGCACACATGTACAAGTAAATATCCGAATAGAATCGTTAACTTGGGAAGCATGGTGACAAAAGTAATTGAACTGCAAAAAAAGTGGAATGTAATTCTGTTGAGGCGAATTTTAATCGACAACTCCACATGGCCAAATCTGCGCACTTTTCATTGTGTACAATATATGAGCAGCTAGAGGCACAAACATAAGAAGGATAAGAACATTGCTTTCCACGTTTAAATAAAAATGGAACAACAAGCTCTATGGCCTAAGTTTAAAGCAGTAGGTACAAAGTCAACACGTCTATATAAACGGTTACACGTAAAAATAATTTTTAGTCATTCTGAGAAAAGAAACAAAAGCGCAAGAGCCTAGAGTAGAGAAATCAAACATCTAAACGTCTAAAATTTTACACTCTAATTTACATACCATTTTCCTGAGATCAATTGATGCTGGCTAGCGTCTATTGCGTAACAATATTATGCACATTTCGCTTTTAGTTAAGTATATGCGAATTTCAATGTTAATTCAATAAATCAATATTATAGTGAAAAGCAAGAACAACGTCATTTCACAGCTTAATCACTCGCACACAATGTGAGAACCAAGTCCTACCGACCAATCTCACTACTTCCGGTGTTCTTTAAGATACTAGAAAAAATAATCTACGACCGGATAAAACCAATAATAGAACCATCTAATACCGGATCACCAATTCGGATTTGGTCGCAAAACCAAAACAATACTGCACGGCACTCTTTATGGATATCGAAAAAGCATTCGATAAAATAAACCACACTAGCCTACTACGATCAATCAGAAAACAGTTCCCGAGGCAGATATACCAACTAATCAAATCATACCTAAGCAGCAGAAGCTTCATAGTAAAAATCAAAAACACACACTCGAAAGCTAAAGAAATCAAATGTCCTACTGGACAAATTGTAAAATGTAAATAAATAAATAAAAAAAAAAAATTAGGGGGTATAAGCCGGAGAAGACGCGGGACGCCGGGGTAACTTCAAAAAGCGTTTCGAAACGCGACAAACCCGTAACACGAAGACCGCGAAGACTGGCGCCGTCTGAAAAAAGGGAAGTGGACGATTTGATGGAGTTGTGGACAAGCGAAGGCGTCGTTAAACCATCAGACTCGGAGTATGCAAATCCGATAATAGTAGTACCAAAGGTTATGCAGATTCAGGTAGTCAGGCATGCGCACGAGGGTGGGCATTTTGGGGCCACCGTAAACAGAAACACGAGAAAAACTCCTTTCCAGATACTGGTCGGGGTCGAAGAACAATCAAGGAATGCACAAGTTAGAAAGCTGATCGACGAAGAGTGGGCCGCGAGGGAGAAGAAAATCAAAGAAATTACAATAAAAGAAGAAAGAGTGCGAAGTAGTACCGAAGGGGGGACCTAGTCGCCATAAAGAGAACACAGTTCGGTGCAGGGTTAAAACTCGGGGACAGATTTTTGGGTCCGTACCGGGTAGTGCGAGCCATGCGGAATGACCGCTACATCGTGGAGAAAGTAGGGGAGCACGAGGGACCCGCGCACACCTCGGCGACTGCCGATTTCATGAAGCCTTGGGTCCTGAACGCCAAAGATGACGCATCCATACTAAGAATCCATACGCCACTACACTAATTATCAATCTTATTTCACATAATTATCATTATGTTACTGATACAAATTCTTTATATTATAATATGTAAATATTATATTCATATATTAATGCCTTTTAGAAAGGCGACATGCAAGAAAACTTACCATAAACTGGTAATAAATAAAGCACAGACAAGAAAATGTTAGTACTTACGGGAGAAATAAGTACCCGCGAACACCATGCCCGTTGAAAGTTCTGTGTCAAGTTTAATGACCAGAGGAGAAATACATTCGACTCACTATTAGATGCGACGTTGTCATTGATATTGCTATGATGCAAGGGAAGTCATTATGAAGCCGCTGCCAAATAAGAATTCTCGAGTCCCGTGAAAAAAGCGAAAACTGGAAGAAATCTGTAAGAAATCATAGAATTTTATATGTGATTGATTTTTAAACACAGTGTTAGTTATTTGTACAGTTTGAAATATTGAAAGAGTGATCTGTTTTAAACATAAGATTTTAATGCAATAGCCAATTCAGGAATTTAAAGCTTGTCGAATTTTCAAAAAGATTCTCTTATTTAATAATAATTTACATAAAATACAAGTAATAAAATTAAATGAAGCACAGAATACAAAATTACTTACATTCTTGTCTTTGGAAGCTTTCCTAGGTCCTTTCCAGGCATCAGCAAGTGGAGGAGTAAAGGAGTGAGAAACCTTTAATAAAATATGAATTATTAAAATTTGTTCTAAAAAAAGACCAAGAAATATTTCTTTTTTTTTAAACGTTTTTGTCGTGATGGACGGCCCCGTGGGTGACCGACACCTCCTTTTAAGGAGATGATGGTTCCCTACTGGGAGTCCCTTATGACTAGCGCACGGGATGCTGTTCGCCAGAGACCAGCCTGAGCCTGTCATCGGCTCGCTTTGGTCTCTTGTGTCTCTGTCCGAAGTTCGAGATGCCTTGCCAGAACGTAATACCGCACCAAGTTCTGTCGGTCCGACGGCAAGGGTCCTTCACAAAACCCAGCTCGAGATTTTAGGAAGGATTTAACCTTTTGCCGTGGTGCCGTTGTTTGCCTCTACACCGTCAGATCCGTCAGGACGGTTTTGCTTACGAAGGGGAACGATTCTGCGTCCCCAGCTGGCTTCCGGCCCATTACCGCGGCTTCGACGTTGGTTTCCACAAGATCGTAGCTAAACGAATGAGTCGATTGATCAGTCTGGACGATAGGCAGAAGGCATTTCGAACGACTGACAGATACATCGCATCCATTGATGTTGTGAGGGCCTTCGACACCGTATCAAACAGGGCGATTTTGCAGAGCTTAGGGCTGAGAGGCTGTCCACCATTCATATTGTAGTATATGGAGTCTATGTATTCCGATGCTCTCACGACCATTGCGTCTGATGACTGGCAGTTTCATGTCATCAACCCTACGTATGAGATGATGTAGGGATATCCAATGTCTCCATATATCTTCAATATGGTGGTGGATAGAATTTAGCGTAATGAAACATATGAAATATTCCAATTTGTTCTCAAAAACACATTGTTAATTGTTTAAAAAGTTGAATATAATGAGAAGTTAATTTTCCAACTTGTAATTTTAACAAAAAGAAGAATTGAAATTGTCAAAGCAAATCTGATTATATTTAGTATAAAGATTAGGACTCTAACATACAAATTTAGAATTTAGAAATTAAGAATCTAATGATTTTTTAAACAATGTTCAACGTTTTTATTGTATATTTCAATATTAAAACTTAAAGATTCTATTCTAATAGAAATTAAAAATATTGTTGACCATCGAGCAACATGGAGGTTAGGGGCGCAGACATTTCGCTTAGTCGAAAATCCGTTTATAATTTTTGGCTCTCAGAAAACTTAACAGCGTATGTGCATATTTGTATATGTACATACGTGTTATTACTGTATTTCTACAATAAAATAAGTCAGAGGAAAGAAAATGTTATTAAGAAAATACTGAAAAGAACACTAGCGTAAGGAATGCAGATCTAGTTGGTTATTTCGTATAGACTCAATATAATCATACAAATAAGCACGCGTATTGGCCGGTAGTCTCACATACACAAACAAAACAGTACACCAGTGCAGCCTGTCTTCTTTCCAACACAACAACGCACAATACACATAGGCATGTATGTACTAATATGTATATATTTATATTATTTATACGTATATTATATTTGTATGTCATATTCTGATGATCGACATTCGATTGACCTCACATCGTCAAGAATACGGATATTGTTTTCTTGGTGGCCTTTAAGATTAACGATATCTTATGTTTTTTTATTCACACGACCTTCGTTTGCCTGCTAATTCAAGTTACAAAATCACGTTTAATATTATTATACAAGTAAATACACAGTACGTACTTGTGTACTGTGAAAGTACATAGAACGAGAAAAAAGTCTGTGTACAAAAATCCTTGTTATTCAAATATAGTTCAAAGAGAATACGAATAATAAAATAAATACAGATATAATATATAAAAATACTCACTTTCTTGAGATACAGGAGAGACTACGATTCAACTACCGAAAGCAAATGTTAAAAAAGAAAGATAAAAATAAAAATCCACATACTGATTTTAATTTCATGTATTATTAATTTAATTAAATTGTTTTTATGTTCCAAGCACTCTAAATAATATTGAAATTAATACTAAATATTATTATATATTATTAAAATGAAATTTTTAATATTTTTCTTCCCCTTTCTTCGAGCAACTGTTCATGAAAATAATGTTTTTGCAAAACTGCAAACTAGTTATTATTCTACATATTTACGTATAGGATAAAGAAACATCACATTGTACACAAGAATACAAAAATGTATAGTTGTTATATTTAACGCTAGAACTACCGCTAGTATTTTATAATTTTATTTTGAAATTCCTACTTCATGTTATATTTTTTTCCCGCAATGATATAATGATTTTCGCAACGATAACCAAAAGAATAATATAATGAATTTTATTTTCTTTTTTATGTATTCAAACTGAAAATAATTTTGTATCAAGGCTACTTATAGCAATAGCAGTCAAAATGGCTGGTACTTGTCAAAGTGTAAAAGGGTGCTACAACCTGTTTATCGAACCCCAATTAACCAGTTTCCTCGTTTCGTACAACTTCCCGCACGTTTTTAAAATTTTTACTGCGTGTCATTCAATATTATGATATCAGTTATCAGGAAAATTCCGGATCGATCGCTAGATGCTAACACTAGAAATACCAGAGCAGTCAAAATGCTGTGGTATTTTTATAAATTTTATAAATGTGTCAACCCTCGTTTAGGGATCATGGTCCCAGATGAATTAATAATACCAAAAATCTACTACATAACATGGAATTGCTTCTGTAAGAAAATAATAAATCAATAAATATAAAAGTATTCTATTATTACGTATTTTTTAAAGACCGATCATTTTGACTGGTTTTCGTAGAAAAAACTTCGTATTAACTATCGGTAGTTCCAACGTTAAGATATAACTGTATCGAAAAATTGAGGGCCATATTGAATATTCGTCGTTATAGTTTCAAATATATCGTACGTGACTACGATGTAATTAAATGTAACATGTATATATATTTTTTTATTTATAATATATAGTATATACCGTGTACGTGACTTTATAACAATAAAGCATGGCGTATTCTCTGTACGTTAAACAGAGCTGCGCAATAAGAGAAATGCCGATGCGCAGAATGTGTTCAAACCTAACTGTAACGTCTTTTCGCAAATAGGAAAAAGCTATCGAAATCTATTGTCGAGTTCAAAACAAACTGAATTTTATCATATCTGCATGAATAGTTTCCAGGTCAGTGATCGATCATCGTAATATGTATTTGAATACATGTGATCAACCAATAATTTGTGAAAAAGAAAATACAAAATGTTAAAATAAATGGGTATAACGGACAAATTATATAAAAATGAAACAATAATCAATGTTACAATCTCATTATACGTAATTAATCAACGTATCATTTGAATTTGATGAAGTTTCCTCGTAATCAAGCAATAATTTATAGAGAAGAAGACACAAAATGTTGAAATAAGCGTATAGAAAGAACAAATTGTATAAAAATGAAACAATAATTAATATTAGATACTCACGAAACGAGTTTACTGGCAAATGTGTCTACGACGTAACCTAACGTCTAACCGCTTCGATCTCCAAGATTAAACTGATACCTCGATTTATATATCGTCGTGGTTTATGGTGACGAGGAGTGGAGGTATAGGGATACCCGCCGATCAAGCGTGTACAATGACTCGACAAATTCTTGAAAAACACATGTTTTCAGTAGCGACCTTATTACGTCCCAAACAAAAAAAACGATATTAAACTGAACAAAGATATGTTCGTAGAAAGTAACACGCATCAGCTAATATCTCGAGATATTTCGATAAATTGCAACGAACAAAATATAGAATTTAATCGACTTTTCAATTGATTACAAATTGCATTATTAAAAATTTCCAGGAAAGTCTTGATTCGTTGGAAATTCATGGAAATTACTATTTTTTAAGCTGGTATGTTATATTTTTTTACATTATTTAATGCATTTTTCTGTAGTTCTCTACAAAAAGGTATTAGGATATTTAGGTTAGGCACGACAAATGACCAGTTTAAAAGATATTTTAACTGCAATGTCGTAAAACATATCGTATGAGAGAGACAAAGAAAGGCAACGGCTTTTGTTTTGTTTATGTTTTCGGTCGGACGAAACAGTTTAAATTTGTTTGATTTATCAAATTTATTCATTTCGTTTTAAATTTTGAAACTTTATTTCGTATTTTCTAAATATATTTTATATTTTAACGAATTTGATAGGAAATGAGTTTCTAGTAGAAAGACGAGAGAAAAGATTTCTACGACAACAAGTTTTATTCTTCGAATGCTTTTATCAAGCATGATTACAAAACCAAGCAACAAGAATCTCGTCCTTACATCGTGTAGTCTTAGAACAACGGTCGTCAATAATTTATAGGTACATATTTAACAAACGATATACATAGTAGTTGTATCTAACGATAGTAGTCAATACTCGGATAATTTTCTCCCTTATTATTTTTTCTGCTCGTTATTTTTCTCATTTTAAATAGCACTATCGCTATACAGTACATTCGTTTACTATAATTATCGTTATAATGTAACCATATCCTTACTCATCCTTAGCCTACGTCACTAATATTTCTCAAGTATGGAATTGTTAAGCTACCTTTTATTAAGTTACGCATTAAAACGTGTCAAGTGGTCAAAGATCGGGACGCGGGTGTCGATATAAATGAGTCTCGGACAGTCAACTCATAATGAAGTGATAAGAAGAGAAATTCTGGCAGTTCTGGAAGTGACAAGTTACTTTTCTCCCTTTCAATCGTTCCACGTTAGCCGATCGCTTGACTCGAATGGAATTTTTCTTCTTTGTCGCTCCCAGAATATCATAAATGACTGAACATTTTGGTACGTCGTGTCGAGTTTTCGCGAGTCGATGAGATAATCGAAAAGAGCAGATTTCACGATGACTGATTGTTTGGTTGTTTTTCAACGTTTATTGTCATTATACGATTTAGGCTTGTCGCGCGTTTACTTGGCACTGTAACATACGAAGTAGGAGATACAAATGAAGAATGTAGGTTGAATTTATCGAGAATCGATGTATCTGTTTCATGGTATTACGAAAAATTGTATCGTTTTTAAGTCAAACGATGTACTACATTTAGACTGTGGATCTTTATGCAATTTTCTATTTTTATTAACATAACAAAATGTAACCTACTTACATAAAGTTATTATTTCACCTGTGAAATATCGCAACAAGTAGTTTTTCGCTTCAAATATCTTTTTTCTTTTCGCGTGGTACATGCATTTTGTACATTTTCCTAATTTCACACTTTTGCTGAATGCACAAAAATCCGCGATCCAACTGTAATATATCGTTACGCTGAAAATACGTGTACAATATGTTTTAAGTTCGATTTCTCCGTATCTTCTTAAATTTATTACATATTCCGTTTATTTAACGATGGTTACGGTACATGTAAAGAGTTTCGATTGATTTTAATTAATTCCTCGGCATTTTGCGCAATGCTTTTTTTTTTTTTTTTACTTAGAAGTTTGCAAGCCTTCAAGAAAAACGTTCTTCGAAACTTTTTGCAAATCAACCCTTTCCTATCATCGCCGAATCTTTGCTTTTTGTCGATTCCAATTTTATAACACATAGAAAAAGACGTTAAAAAAATACCAGCGTCTTGGCGAAAGAACAAGGTATTAAAAGGTGAAGGTAATTTGTTAACATCGAATTTTGTTTTGTATCTTTTTTCAGAGATTCTTGACGAACAAAGGTCGCACGAGTATCTTCCGAATTTCAGTAAACAAATATACACGAAATTCACGAAGATTCGATACTAAAATCCATTCGTGTTTCAGGTAACACCCGCATAGCGATCGCTCTCAGAATATATGCAGTTTTATTTAAATATCGATCAAGATACGGGCAAACAAGCACGCTCCTGTTTCTTCCCTTCTTCCATTTAATTCTGTATAAATTGTGCATCGAGGAACGATTTGAATCCGCGTTGTTTTTGCTTGTTTCGTCGGCAAAACGCCACTCTATACCGCTGGGAAAAACGTTGAGTAGAGTTCCAGGCGAAGGCCACGATGACCAATGACTCCACTTAGCAAGTTATCGTCTGCAGCATTGCGATTTTATCCTAAGGTTAATATAGTTAGACGAGACCCGTTAACGTTTATATATATATATATATGTATTTGTTGCGTGAATGAAAATATTATAAACGTGAATTATCGTTATCGAATGAACTAAAGTAGAGAAGTTATCGCGAGGAATACAATTAGACGCTTGAACAAACTGCTGTGGTCTAGAATCTCCATCGACGAGAAGAATGCATTCTCTTTTATCTTTCGCTTAAGATCGAGCAATTGTGTATAAAAACTTGAAAATATTACATCCGTAACGATTAGTTGAACGTCGATTGAAATTTCACACGCGAACACAGAAATCGTTTACATTCTTATGAAATATTAATATTATGACACAATCTTACGACAAAACACGATCGTATAGCATACGCCATGGAAAGAACAGACAGAAACAGCACGGAACTTACACTCACACTTAGCGTAACGAAGCAACGGAGAAAAACGAAATTACGTCGACTCGTTCGTTGTCATTGATCAAACAAAATGACGTTTAATGAATCTCAACTACCGACCATCTTCGCGTTACAACGATTTTTAAACAGCGTCGTGGGACCCTTTCGTGCAACGCGTGATCCCAGTTTTTTGCAATAGTAAAAAAACCTCAATCGCTTTATAATATCTGGCTTACGTTATCTTTAGCTATGTACATATTATTTACACACCTTAGACTTAATATATATATATATATATTTATATATAATATCTGTTCTATGCCGCTAATTACTATCTAAATACCGCGCTCTGGTTCTCGCTTTCAAGAACTTTTAGCTTTCCCCTTCGTGGCTCTTGGACAATTACCTCGACCGCTTTGCTTCATCGTCAACAACAACTAAACAACTACAGCGACAGGTTAACAACTGTTAAAATATCAATGTAACAATAGCCGATCATCGTTGGAATAATCTACTATTGTCAAAGTGAGACTTTAAGACTCGTAGCTTTGCGGGGCCGAGCTTGCGATCCGGTACAACTGCTTCGACGCACTAATGCGTAATTACAATGTTAACATGTAAATAAGTAACTGACTCTATCATAGAAAATGTGTGCGTTCTTTCCTATCGTTTTAGTGCAAAGTAAACCTCTTGCAAGTCTCGTTCGTTCCTCTAAGGGAGAATCGTGGCCTCTGGAACATCGCGGCCAAAACGTCGACGTTGCGACTTCCCGTTCGTTCTAACATTCGTTCGGCGTTCACTGGACGATTTTTCAATCAGGTAGCAAATACTTTTACTTGTCTTCCGACACTACGTGTTCCGAGATCGGTTCTCCATCAATCAGAAACTATTCGTTTATCGTTTACATCCGTTTGTTCTCCGACATTGAAATTTTTACGCGTTGGTCAATGTTGAACTTGATGCCCCACTTTTTGTTAATTTTTATTTAATTTTGCACGAGGCTAGGTCGATAAATAACGCATGCTCGCGTGTAACTGGAGAACAAAAGCAGCGGGAACGGCACCGGCTACGTTCAGTTTGTAGCTACATAGCTTCCTCTGTGTTTACGACGAGCTTGAACGCTCGTTCAACGTTGAATGCAATGTCAACGAGATTCGAGCAGCGTGCAGTAATTGAATTTTTAACGGTGGAAAACGTTACGACTAGGGAAATACGTCGGATTTCGTTCGTTTGAAGCGCGACGATGAAGTCAAGGCAGCAGCGAGTCCTTTTATCGAAAGCAGAATCCTTCGCTAACGGAATGAAAAATCTTGCGATTATATGGAAAAATAGGTACGTTAGTTCGTAGCCAATAAATTGCTTTTTAATTTCTTTCTTGTTTCGTTCGCTGTCTTCATTCTCACGGTACAGTGACGAGTATTGATTCGTTATCAGCCTAGTCTCGTACATACGTGTTTTACAAGTAGCTACCGATTGAGGAGGAACCGCGGAGCTTATCAATACGACGACTCAAAAACGTCTTTCACACTAACAACGCTTTCTAATGGCAGTATTTACGGAACCAATACTTCTCATCCTACAAATGTATTTACAATGCAACGTGACGTAAGGCATCGTACCTTGGATGCGTTAAAATTATTATTCTCAGCTACGAATATGATCTAAGAAACGTCGAAGAATTAGGGATTCGCCGAGTCGAGTCGCAAAATGTCCGGATAAGGCTTTTTCCTTCTATCGCGAAAAAGTAGTGGTGAGTTTAACGAAGCTAGAAATGAACGATTATCGTTGAGCATTGGTAATTCGTGAATTTTGCCAAGGAATCGCAGATTCTCCGACGTTATGTTACAATTCTCGCGAATATCAGTCCGCTCGCACGAGGCGCAACTAACGATCATTTAACTGCGACAGTACATATTTGTATATAGCGCATAATTATCTAATGAAAATGTAAGTGAAAGAAACGGATGAACACGAAACGGAATAAAAAGGAACGAAGACAACTCACAGTGACATCAACCACGTACTACAGCATTGAACAACGACATCAACGGTTGTTCAATGAGCTACATCTATCAGCTTTAGAATTCGTATGCTTTACTTGTTCTTACAGAACTATTGGTTATTATTATCGTAATGTCTCGCGGGTTTCGACTCTTGTTACAAAATACAATATTTTTACAGAGGCGAAGTATAACATGTGTGCAACGAAATGTCCCTCGAGATAGTATGCATCGAACGACGAATGGGGATTGTTAAGTTATATTTCGTGCTAATTACCGATATATCGACAATGAACACATTGTATGATACGCTAAATACTCTAAAGAAAACAAACGGAAATATTTTATGTCCACTACGTTTTCCTATTTTCCATTTTGCGTGAAATTATGCAAGTTTCAAGAATTGTTTAGTTTGGCAAATACTTACCTTGCTTAGATGTGTATTATTTAGTTCCAGTAATATCTCAAAGAAAGATACTTTCGCATTTTTATAACTGCATACGCGTTAGACAAATTTTGTAAGAACTTATTTGTAATACGTGTTTTGATATACCAACTACTGTAATTTCACAAAAAGCTGTTTTTATTAGCACGTTTACATAAAAGATGGAGTCGTTCGAATTTTGTATAACTTTCAGAAAATTTCTAACTATTTCAAATTGATCGAAGGAAACGTAGCGGACTTTATTAAAAAAGCAATTGGATTCCTATTAGATGCGAAGTGTATATTACATAATTAACATGATTAACACACGATACGTGATTAACATTACAAATAAAGTTTAACTCGGCTTCAATTTAACGTGCAGATAATAGATGAGATATACTCTTTTAAGTTCTCACTTTGAATTGCTTGCTATGCGTTTGCAAAAATGCAATAAAAATGCAAAACGAATTATCGTTATAGGTAGGTCTATACATAACGAATGAAATATAGTCTTTTAATTTCTCGCTACAAATCGGTTCCTGCCATTAAAAATGCGAAATTAAGGAATAAATGGAAAATACGTTTGCGCGATTTTCGAAAAACGTTCAAAGAACAAAATATCGAGTAACAATCTCAAGTGACATTTGGATGCACATACATTCAAATCAATGCTTTCCTCTGCTCCGTTTCCCTTATAGATACATTCGTACAAACGGGTACGTCCCTAAATGTTTACAACTAATCGGTTATACGTAATGTTACACGCTAAATTCGTGTCGTACAACGAGCTACCTACGATCGTGATACCTAGAATAATTTCTCTTAACATGTCGGGTAAACGGGATATATAAAACACGCGACAGTTTACTCGTGAATGTTCGTAACCCCTAGTCCGGGACCAATCGTATTCATCGTGAACAACGTTCCAACATTCTGTTTGTTCGTTCGATCTACTCGAGCATCCCGGTAGTTCGATCAGAGCCGCCATGGGCTTAGCTAGATTATTATTACAATGTACCGTTAATTAGCTTGTTGCTTTAAGATAACCCGATTTTAAATAGTGGCAGCTTCATATTACGATTTACTTGAGCAGACTATGTAGATATAAGTTCCTTTTCAAAATTGTATCGACGAATCGATCGTTTCTTTTATTCACAACGGCAATACTCGAACGAAGCTAGGAAATAAATCAAGGTTCTTAGACGGTCGATAATCGCGTCGCAATCGTTCGTTTGTTTAGGTTCGTAACGATCGAAACAAGGAAAGTCACAGGGAATAGATTTTCTTCACGATGCTTCTGGCAAATATATTTTCTCAACCTAAAGCGTTAACATTCCAAAGTATTCTCTCCTTGACGACGCATCGTTTCCAACGTATCGGTCCGTGTAGCAATTTGCATTATTATTATTATTATTATTTTAGGAACAACGTCAGATTTCACGACGATACCGGGAGGTGGCAGAGGGTATATAGAAAGATAATCTCATATAGTATTTCCTTCAACTTTCGTCCTTTCATTTCTTTGTTCTCCCTTTGTGAAACTTGGTGCTTGTCGTATACTTTGCAATTGCTTTGGGGAATGGAGCCCTTTTACCGTAATTTCGTTATTGAACAGCGGTGGAATCTGGAAGTTCCTAAGACTAGGGTGGGATTCCGGGTTGATAGTAAATTACATCCGGGTGTTGGTCCTTAGTCTTTCTCTACGGTGCAGGGCTCGGGCATGGACTATTGCGGCGGACAGTTTACTACCGTCGTGGTTGCGAATTCGCTGAATTTTTTATCAATTGGTACTCGGTCGTCGTAGAGGGTGGGAGCCTGCAGGATGATGCCAGCTGTGCCAACCAGCACCGCCAAAGTGAAGATCCAAAGAAACAGTCTGTCCAAGACCATCGCCACGTATTTCCAGTCTTCTTTCACCTTTTTACAAATTATTCGTATTAGATTCTACGGTAAAGTGTACTAATGGTTATTTACGCGAAGATTAGTTCTGCTTCTCTTTAAAATCAAGAGAACCAATTGTAGCATCTTCGATTTATGTAGTAACTTTCTTGCCTTTTCCATTTTCATCCGAGCAAAGACTTTCAATGTCATCGTAGTGACGTAAACTACACGAACGAATAATATACACATACATATCAAATTGAAGAGATTATAGCCTTTTATGTTGAAGCTTAATACGTGGATATTAGAACAAAGTGAAAACATGTTTCAATGAATTACAAACTTCGTTTATTTTTCCAAAAATATACGCGTACGTTACTATGTACTCGTCGTATAGAATCAAAGCATGAGACACAAAATATTTAGACATAACGGTGTACGAAATTTATTAAAAGAAGCTTTTAGAAAGGTCACATTAAGAGTAAAATTACCTTAGTCGAGTCTTCGAGCATCTTGGTGTGCTCTGCGATAAAACGCACACAGATGCAGGATTTGTGAATTTCGGGAGGACAACGCGAATGCGAGAAGGCTGGTGGACTTCGTAGTACCGGACTTTTCACCTCTTCGATTCCTGCTTCGCCAGAAACAGAGAGATCCTCGCATTCTGTATGAAGAGGAAGCGGTGGTAACGGTGGCCCGTGGATTAAGCAACTTCCACCGAACCTTGCACCGTCAGCAAGGCTAAATTGCGAACAAGACAATGTAACTTGATTACAACATTTCCTTCTACCATAATAACCGGTGTATATAAATTACTTGCTCTACCCTATCGTAATTTAAAATCATTCTGTAATTTCAGGATGTGTATCTCGTTAAGAAATCATTTATATTCACTACTTGATTGTTCTCAAAATAGATATTTATGTTTCTCATATATCGCCCTGTGTCTCGCTATGACGAGCATGTACATAAGATCGTAGTTAAACTTAATTTAATTTGGGTTGTGATCATTAGTTGAAGTAAATGTCTTTTTGAACTATATCTTGCTGACAAAGATGTGAAAATAAAGTTGTTCGCAGTGCGATCGATCAAACTTACCGTAGTATTTAATTTTCAAAATTTTTAATTTAATTAAAAATGTGAAATACGATCATCGTATTTGAATATTATCGTTTTTTCAGATCGCGTCATTTTCGCTACGCTTTAGAAACGTTACGATCGAGACTTGAGTATCTTGATACATTGAAAAAGATGGAAAGTGTTTAAATGTCAAATATATTTGCACCGAATTAGGTTTTATAGCTAACAGTCTGTCTGCCTGTATTATCTTTGTACATAATAATTTGGCCCACTAGAAATTATAGAGACTTTGAATTTTTATAAAGATATAAAAACGTTCTTGTATACTCTTATTAAAGTCTGATTTATAATCATATTTCGTTACCATTAAGAGGCTGCGAACTGTAATTTACATTTGAATCGAAAGAACAATTTTATTATTATTTTGTTTAGAGATCATAAAGAAATTCAGTATAATTGAAATTAACGTAGATCGTGTAGTTCTGAATTCTGTGACCATGCTTTTGTTGATGCTTCAAGTTCCTTGTTACGCCCCTAGGCTTACTATAGGTTGTGTCCCTAACCGTCTCCCTTGGTACTACAATATCGCAGACAGATCGTCTTACATGACCAGAGAGATATACACAATGTAGCGATAAGCGCATAGTTGTCGTCAAGCAGGGAGTTCTAAAAAACATCGATTCGCCTTCGTCCGTTATTTTACCTACACAAAAACGATGGCATACGTGACCATAGCCGCGAACGGTTGCGAGACCCGAGCGTGGTGGGGGTCATCTCCCAGAGAAGACAAAGGACAAAATCGAAGGGCAGTCAGTGGCAAATGAGGATTCAAACCGAATGCGTCGAGAGGTTCAGAGGAATAAAATCGAGGTAGGTTAGTCAAACGAATACATCGAGAAATATCATAAAGTCGAGTCGAATTATAATAATAAACTATTTGTATCATCGTTGAATCATTTGTAACGTGTTAATTATAATTTTAAATATTGTTAAAAATAGAAGCTTATATTAACCCTGTTAATTCACTGTTACAATCATTTGAATTACCTCTGTTATCCTAATCGAAACAGGGAAACGACTGATTCGCGACGTCGATTATCAGAATCGTAGCGAGAATTTATGCCTCTCGCTGACGCGTTTTCTCGCGATCGCGTCTCTTCGCGAACGGTCGTAACATTCCTAATGTAGTCTAAATCTGTTGCCATTGTTGTTCTGTGCTATGTCTCATTAGATTATCGATATATGGGCGGAATTATCTTCGCTAGAAACTCAATTTAATGCCTTACTCGGGTTACAGAAGTTTCTTTATGGCACTCCAACTTTGTTTAAACTGGACTTTGCAGTAAAGTCGTGCAGTCTTGTTACTTAATCTCGTAATAGAATAAAAGCGTAACGCATAATCGCGTCAATTATTTCATTAATTACTTGTTAAGCAACTCTTGATACATGATCGTGCGAATTATTCACGGTTAATTAAGCTTGAGAAGAAATTTACGTTAAACGAATGCCAGCTACAACGCCTTTCCAGAGTAAGTTAAGCTGTGCTTTATGAGAATACGAGTACTTCTGGCTGAATATATGGTTTAGTTACTTTTCGAAACTTCAGCCGCGAAACTAAACGTAGAAACCTTCTGTGAATACGAAGAAAATAGTTCAGTGATATTTGCTTAAACGCTTTGTGCAATAAGTTTAAAAAATAAAAAAATAAAGACAATTGTTATAATATTCGGAATAATGAAATTTCCGGAAAAATGTTATTACATTACGAATCAAATATACCATTTTCTCCACAACAAAAGGATAATACGACAATATGATCGAATCGGTAGCCACAAATTAATGTTAACAGATGGTCCCCGGAATTCCGAATTTGCATAGAAATGTAAATACCGAAACAAAGGAGAGCAGTTCGAAATTAGAAAAAGACGCACAAAAGGCGGAAAATCCACATTGTGGTTTTATCAACTATGGAATGGAAAGCTTTTGAAAATTTCCGGGTATTTGGTCAAAAGTTCAGTGAGTGGAAAGAAACAAAACAGATGAACAATCACGGGCAGAATAGAATTTTAAATGAACGGCGAAAAAACAAGAATCGTTTAATGAGATAAAAATAATCCGCAAATCACTGTACTAAAAATCAGATTACCTTTAGGTGTACCATAAATATTAGAGACTATGTTACACATACAACCATACAATTAGGTTTAAAAGAAGATTCTCTGACAAATTAATAATTATGGTAAAAATGCTTATTACGTCGCCCATTTTATCCATCGTTTATTCTTCTTACAAAATATATACATTTATTTCCATTATTTTCCCTGTAACTGTATATATTCGTATAATATGCCTTTTCATTTCTTGGAATCACTAAAATTTTGATAAAAAATCACTAAATGTTTGACTTTTGAACTTGTAATTATACAAGTTTGTAAATATGGTAATAAAAAAAATAATAAGGTAATATAGTATAAACTATAAGATAATGTCTAAGAATGATTTATATTGACAGAAAATACCTGGAAGGTGAGAGGTCTTCCTTTGATGCAGCACGCATGCGGCTGTGAAATCGTTTGGGTGTTAGATGTTCTTCGCTGTCCTCCTGAGTAGATGGATGATAAGGATAATAGAAGGGCTTTTCCTTCCCTCCGACTGTTTTCATTAGCACTCTGCCAGAACTATATCTGCGAATACATATAAATTTGTGCATACAGTAAAATTTATTTGTCAACAAACTGTCGTTTCTCTCATCTATGAAATCTGTTATTTATTTAAAAAAACAGCAATAGTATATAATATACATATATTTTTCCCTGTAGAAACCACGTTACATATGTTGTTATTGGTCGTGAAAAGATGAGAGCCATTTTTATCGGAGTACGTATCGGGAAAGTTTATTCGTTAAACTTTCTACGAACATAACAATTTTTCAGACAATAAATGGTAAAAAAATGAAGGATCAAGGAAACAGATTTTAAAATGAATTCTAAAATAGAGGAGGCCGAAGACTTTTGTTACCATTTTAATTAACATCTCTTTTTAATTGGTAGGTTTAAAAAATTTCAGGAAATTAACAAAATGTATTGTAACGGAGGAAGCAACGTATTTCTATCAAGAAAAATTTATATTAAAAAAGAGCATTATCGTTTCAATATAAATATCTGTTTTCTTGTGTTAACTAGAATAGACTAGCAAATTATTAGATCTCTTTGAAAATAAATGAACGCTTTTGAAAACGGTTTATTTATAATTTATGACTTTATCGAAAATTCTATTGATTTTATCGAATATTTCTAAATTAAAATCATTTTTACTAACTTTCTTTTGCCTCTTCTCTTCTCCTTTGATAAGCTAAGGGCATCTTTAATGTGTCAAAACGTCTTTGGGTGGGAGAGCAGTTGGTTCAATTCGATTTCTAACAATGTAACTCTTTTGGTTTAAATAGAAATGCATAATAATAAACGTTTACCTATTTGTTTCGAATTTATATTGGGGCCTCCGCATAACCAGCAGGCGAGGAAGGATGTGGATAAAAACTCTCTTCACCCATGGCGCCATTTTGTGAGTTTGCGGCGATCGAAAGTGAACATTAAGCACAACCACTGTCACGCATATGCTGTAAAATAAACAAAGAAACGATGAATTTGGTACAACAATTTTGTCAACTACAAATTAATAAAATTAGGTTTGTATCACGTCGTTACATTTAAACACAAGTTACGAATTAATTAAAATCTTTAAAGCAAGTATTGTCTGTTTCATCGTTCCTATTTTCATTTCAAGTGCTCTGATCAAGCTTTTATTCTCACGAAAATTTTAATAGATGCTGAGAAACGAATAATTGCAGCTTTTGAACGATGACACGGTGGACACTGCTTCGCGTGTGTTTACGCATCTTCAAGTTGTTAATGATGTACATGTACGTCCTGTAACGATGATAGACTCTTTGGAAAGTTTTGCGACACGTTCGTTAAGCATAAAGTCAATAATTTCCTTCGGTTCAGTATTGTTCATCGCGTCGATGACGTCCTCATTTATTTCCATCGCGGGTATTTTCATTAAGCAAACTTCCTTTTAATTAAACGATTTATCCATTTTCTCGTATATTTTCCCCTATAATCTCGGCTGCGTTTAACTCACAAGAAATGTATCACGTGAAAGTTTCGTTTTCATAGATTAAAAAGGTAATTAAAAATTGTTTCATGAATATGTATATTATACGAAAAGAATGCGTTTTAAAGAGAGCGCGTTATTTTATCAAACAAATTTTTATTCGCGACTCAATTTTATTCTAAATAGTCTTCATTCCCCTGAAATTTTTTTCCAAATTATAGAATAAACTATCGCGTTTATTCAAAGAAAAATAAAATAGCACATATAAACGATTATAAACAAATAAACTTCTACGATTTTCTACGAAAATCTTCAAATACTCTATAAAAACTCCGTTTTCATTGGAATAAATTGTATTTTTACGTAACAATATATTTATTTATTAACGTATGGGCTAATGGTAACTATTTCATGGCGAAATTACTGTTATCGCGTGTGATTTTGTTTTATCGTTTGAAACTATAGATTATGTTAATATTTCGATTTGATGGATCCTGCAGATCTTATCTTTTTGTTCTCTTCCACGCAATATTTTTCGGTTGTATTACTGGCAAGCCATTGTCAGATTTCCTAAATTATTCTTATTGATACTCGTAATTTTGTATCTGATAATCTGTAATTAAATTAATAATTATCTAATAATTGAAAATCTCAGTCAGTGGTTTGTACAATTTTTATATTTAATTATATATAATAAGAACATATGTTTTTCCATTTCTTCTTTCATTTTCATTGATTGTCCTTGGCATGCAAGTAGAAAATCCAAGACTCACTTGTTTATTGGATGCATATTGTACGTAATACTAACTCCAACAGTGAAAAAGAAATTAAATATTATACTTTCACTCGTTCTTTTTAAAAATAATACAATTTTATATTCAGCTTGACCTGGTTGGGTAGTTGAACGTGAATTGATTGTGAAAGCCAGGTTAATCGAAATCTATTTTTGCAGCCAGAAATTTGTTAAGATATTGTATCTTCCAACATGTCTGAGGTAAGGATAGCAGACAGGTAAATATGTAAGCAATTTTTAACTGGATTTGATGCAGTGAAGAGGCGGATTTACACTGGCTATAGATCTTATCTTGTTATGGACAAATTTACAAAAGAGAACTTTAGCGTTATCATAATTGTGTGATCATGAAAATAATTTAAATCAATTAAATTAAATTAAAAAATAAATTTAAAAAGACACCTTAACTACGTTGGAATGTACACACATATGAAACCAGAAACGCTTATTTGTCAAATTCGTTAATTCCACGAAACAAGAAGCAGAGAAAACTAACGAAATTGTATACGTATAATATAACCTTCGACCAATAAGTACTTTGGCATTAAAATTTTAAAAAGTTCAAAAAGCCGAGTCAATCGCATTGGCCCGTGAGCGGTTCAAACAACTCGTAACATGCCTGTGTAACAGCCATACTTCACATTTCTATGTCTTTTTTTATCTTTACGAACGTAACTGAAGAAGCGGAATCAAAATAGAAATTTGTTTCATCTACCAGGTATTATTGTAGTATCGTGGACGAAAGGCCTAAGAGAAACCGGGCGAACCATAAACAATGTCGCGAGAAAGCCTAATCAGGCCCATCAATGTACTATCGGTCCTTCAATCGAATAGTTGCGCGAAAAAATAGTCTACGTGACTCTGGCCACGAACGGTTGCGGTGGGTGGTGGGGCTAAGAGAAAAGACAAGGGCTAAGGGACAAAGACGAATTAACAGTCAGTGTTAGTTGAGAAGTCAGAGAGTGCGAATTGCGTTGTCGAGAGAGTGTGGTCCGCGTGAGAGAGAGAGAGAGAGAGCGTTGGAATCGTGGTGAGACGAGAGTTGCGAGTTAACTATTGAGTTGTCTAGATTATAGCACGTTATTGTGATTAGTTCACGTTAAATAACCATCGTTCTTCTGTTTAATCAACACCTGTTTAATCCATTTTAAATAAACTAATTGTAGTAAGATCGTACATTATAATTAATAATTTTAGATATTTTGTTTTGTAATTTAATTATACTGTACATTGTATGCATTGTGTGCACTTTTGCACCCTCAAATTTCCCACAAGTGCACAAAAATCCGTAGTCCGATTCCAACGCCCTTCGCTTATTCCGACATGTTAAATTGTGAAGTGACTGATAGACGTGTACAATAAAACTTGTCATGTGATATTCTCGTCGATATCCACGACCAATCGTTACCAATATCTATCATCGATTATTACCAAGGAAGGGAAGGAAAAAGAAAGGAAACCTTTACAGAAAGATGAGGCAAATTGCCATAACATATAAGCAGGAGTGGGTGCGGTGGAACGACAGAATGTAAATCTCACGAGGCCATTCATAATGGAGATCCATTCAGCGATGGCTGGCCTTAGCAGCCGGCACTAAGGAACAAACTGCGATTTAAATTGGACCAGCCTCCTTTGACTCGACTTGCAGCCATTTATCGGCTCGGAACTCGCCTTTCCACGTTTACCTTCGAGTGCCTACGCCTTTTTCCTCCCCTTTTGTGTTCGCCATTTGTCTTCCTTTTGGAAATCGTATTAATCGGCCAGAAGTGAATTAAGACATCCGTGTTTCGCGTACAGATCGCTGTGAGATCATGAAGCGCCATGGCGCATCGCGTTGTGTCGTACGACAACGAGGCTTTCTTTCTTAGTATTCTGTCAATCTCTGTGACGTAGAATTTACGAATCATCTTAATATCAGTGATCTCTGGAATTTGCGTGTAAAGCAAGTTATGTAATTAGTTTATTATAACAAGTTGTGATAAATTGGTATAGTAATTTTTGAGGTTAGTAGCGAAAACGAGAAAAAGACAAATAAATCAGCGGACAGAAAAAAGTGTGAAAAGAAAAGAAAAAAAGAAGAAAAGAAAATAATTGTGTAAAATACTCAATATCTGGTATTTTTATATATTTTATACGAGTGTTTCCGAAATCGTGGTACAAAAAGTGAGGTGGTGATTCTACATGTGAAAATAAGCGGAAAATAGGTTTGAAGTTGAAGTTGAAGCAAATAGGTCGGTAAGTAATTATTTTATAAAGTATAAGAAATGTGTTTGAAATCCTATCAGACGCCCGTCTATTAACTGCAAGTTTCGAATTATGAAACTTCTGTTTTTGATTATTTTCGTCAATCATACTGAGACATTTAATTTACACACGATAAATTTACGATCACGTATATAATTGAATTTTTAGAATACATTTTTGCGTCGACTGACGTTTATGTCATAAATGACATTTTGTATTAAAATACGTCATATACTTTATAATTGCGAAAAATAATTGCGGAAACACAAAATTTTTTATCTGAAACGAATGAAAAAAGCAAATGGCCGAGTATTGCGAAATAATTTCAGAGACGCGGATTTCTTATACACTTTCTGCGTCTTTTCTATGAAATTCTTTACTTCCGTACCATTCCAATTATACAGAAACAGGAAAATTATTTCGAATAAAAGTTGTAACGTCGTTCTTAAAAATTCCATGGAAGAATCTATTTATGCCAAGAAACGTGCTTTCATCTTCAAATGAAATAGCTTTGTAAATCAAGTTACCCCTCGCACATTCCATCATCTACATCTTAAGCGCGTTATTTTAAATAACCTTTCAATCTTAATAATTCGATAATCTTCCATTGAAAAAATCGTTTTCCGTGATCTCTTAGATTCTCAATCTTTTATCGCTTAATTTCGGCTTCACAGTCCGCAGATGGACTTGATCTTACAATGTCTTCTGAAACTCACACACATATCCAATAATCTTCTAGTCATGCAATGTATGTATATGTATAATTGTACATGTATAATATAATAATTTATAATTATAATATTTATAATATGTGTAATAAAAATACGCATAACTGTTGTATATCATTCACATCTATATGATTAATTATATTATATATAATTACATGTACTTAAATATAATAATTGCATGTACTTAAAAGTTCATTCGTCGTTTCCTTTTGTCTAGAAATATCTAAACTCCGCGTCATGTCACAATCATAATCTCCACGAGATGATAATAATTGAGAAGTATAGATCAGTTATTTCAACGCTTAAGAGAAGTATTCGATAGGAGCACAGTGCGGTCCATCTTAGCTTTAATGGCGCACAATGCCTCTGCGTTTCTTGGAAAAAGCAATAATGGTGTGGTTTAAGGCACGAAGGAGCCGGCCATCCCCTTGAAATTCAACGGAGAAAAGGGGTCGGTTTCTTGGTTGGCCTCCGCCTTGGCTGGAAGCAAGTGCCGGTCGATGCTGCTGCTGATTAATGTGTCACACCTACCGCATCTTTCCATTCTTCCAATGTATTGAAAGGGTTAATATACTATCACCAGAATATATTTATCATTGACGTATACGACGTACACGTAAATCCACTTTATCAGTTCGTCTTTCTTTCTAGTTGTTCCTAATTTTTATCATTACTTGGATAATTCAAAACAATGGCGATTTCACCCTATGCCTTTCACTGTTTAGGTAATTCAAACTAATTGTAATTTCTAAATCTTGTATGTATCATTATTTGATTCAAAATAATTGTTTCAAATAATTGGGGTTAGGTTTGGAACCTAATAATAAAATAACTGGAACACACAGGTTGAGTCAGTAAAAGCTACCGCCTGGAATAATTCCTTATCCACTGACTTTATCAAAAAATGTTTCAAGTGAAATTTATTGTATTTAAGGAGCGTGGTCGTACGAGTAAATCTTCATTTTTTGATACCTTCTTTTTTGAGATATTAAGGTGACTGAGTTTTTTTAATAACCACCGTAATGTCATACTTTTTATGACATTAATCGATTCAGCTAAGTATTCCCTATGAAAAAGCATTAACCTATTTGTGCTGAAAGATCACTGGTTTGGTAGGTACTTTAACTTTAATTTATCAAGTTTAACGTATGAAAGATAAAGCAACGTGAATACAAGAATATCGCTTCGAGTCTTTCTTTGGCTTATGTACTTCTCACTCTCACTCATTCTCACATTTTACTTAGCTATTTACTTAGCTATTTCAAACACACATACAAATTATTCTAATTTTACTCCAATTGTACAATTGTGGAACTTATGTTCTGCTGAACTTATATTCTTAAGCAAACATTTGCATTATTATTTATTATTTTATTTCCAAGATTTGAATTAATACTTCTTTATAACTTATATAGATACTTAATAATAATAAGATAATACTTATATAGATAACGTTATATAAATTGTATCTACTTATTCACAATTTGTGGAAAAACAATTTTGTAGAATAACTAAATACAGTAATATAATGTTACAATGTTGAAATGAAACTTCTTGAAATCTCCTTGAAATTAATCATCAGCATTATATTTGTATTGACGTGAAAACACGAAATATATTTTGTTCTCAATTCTACATTAATTGTTATGTTTCATAAATTGTGTACATCATATAAATTATCAACAAAATATTTATTAGGACCTTGGAGTCTTATTAGTTTGATGCACTGTAGCCTTCATTATTAATTAAATGAATAATTGGCTTTAGAATATCCCATTAATTTTATAAGCTTAAACTTCATTTTTAAATAGGGTCATTACACGTACATACGTAATTTAAGTTTAATGTTCGTTGAACGTAAACCAGCTTACTCGTAGTTCATTTACTTTCACCCTCGTGTTAAGAGTATCTTGTTTGGCAATAAAATTTGCCTCCATATTTGACGACTACTTAAATTCTCTTTTCCCGTTCAATGAGTATAAAAGAATTTTTAAATATCAAGCTTATATACATTCAATTATGAAATATGATTTAAAATTTGAACAATATGAATAAAAATTAATTATGATTTAAAATATTCGTGATTGCCCTACATTCTAAATTTTCAATATCTTATTTGTTTTTAAAATTAGATTTTTCTAAGATTAAATGTTTAATTTTTGAAACACTAATTGTTTTTATAATAAGTTTTATTTTCCAATTTCCTCTATAATCTCATAATCATCAATTCCATCAATTTAGATGATATTTAATATCTCATCTATGTTGTTCTTTTTTCCAATAAATTGTCGACTTTCAGTATAATTTAAATATTAATTACTCATTGAATTATTACTAATTTGAGTCTTTTCTAATTCATTTATACCCTTCACTGTACTTATTCTATATAGGTATATACATATTAGTCTCTGATCAATATATTAATGTACAATGCTACAATATTATTTTTATTCTGAATATTGTTACTATTATTGCTTGCTCATACCTGCACTAAAGACTTTAGTGCATGAAAAAATATTTGATGAAATTATGATCAAACATGTGTCGAATACAACTCTAAAACTATTTAAAATAAATTTTAATATATTGACAGTTATAAACAAATATTCATATAAAATGATGATATTCTTTGATGTTATATTGCTTAATTTTATTTCAGATATTAGATTTGACTTAGGTCAAATTATATACACATATGTGAAACCTTACACAAAAACAATAGTAAATTGAAAAGTGTTTGTAGAAAATATTGTAGGTATCAAAATTAAAAAGTTTTACTGTTTTATTGGAAAATATTCTACATACAATGAGAATACTGTAAGATAGAACTTAGGTACAATTTCCCATTCTAAATAGTCATTAACAATGCTGGAAAATGGTATCATAACGTCATCTCTATACAAAGGAAATATAAGTGCAATAAATACAATAAACATTAGTTAATTTTTTCTTGGCTTTTGTGTAGAGGACTTAAATGAATGGAATATTGGGTTTTCTTTACAATTAAGAGTTGACGCATTATTACTACTAACTTTCCATACATACACTTTTCTTTTTCGTGAATTCGAACTACGTCAACTTTCTTTTCCTCCTGAAAAATTTATTTCTTGGCACTCGCAGTGTTTCTTACGAAAACTCTTCGATTACATCTAAAACACAATGCGCGTTAGAAGCTCAATTTCTTCTAGAAATTCCTATCTACTTAAATAGTTTAATGTACGATTTCTTTTCTAACATGATTAATTACAATTCTGTTAAATCGTTCCTCGATATAATTGTAATTAACCAGGATTCGAATCATCAACCGTTAATTAAATAGAGTCACACGATGGTTAATCGCTCATCAATTATATTAGAAATCGTGCTATTCATCGCGCTGCAGTAACGTTTAATTGTCCATTGCTATAATTATCTGCTTCTTACAAGGTTCGCCCTCCTCTTCTTCTTTCATCGTAATCTCTACCACCTACTTATCTCGTATCTCTCTTTCTATCCCTCTCTTCGTACTCATTACTCCTCTTATGGTTTTTGCAAAGCTTTGCAGCGGCTGCGCTTCCGCCATGAAGCGTTCTTTCTTGGTGACTGATGGGCAACGATGATGAAGCGACTTGGAAATTTGTAGGACAGCGGTTCTTCCCCGTGACGTAGGAAATTCCCCGAGGGAAGGGCAGCAAAAAGCACGGAGGATCGAAAACGCTGAGCCGAGAGTCTTTTGAAGTTCCAGTTTCGCCGGGGTTCGTCCGGCGATCGCTTTATCACGGGTTACGCCCACTTCAACGATTTATGCATAACCGGGCTTCGATTCTCTGCCATTTATGCGTCGCGTTCGATTCCTTTACTATAAATTCAGAAAACATTTCCATGCCTCAATTGCACCGCTGTACATCGACTTTCCATGTTCCTTGAATCTGAAATTTATCTTTTCCGATTTGAAATTCTTTTATGTATGTGTACGTTGCATAACTTCTGTCACTTTGATACTTTGTTTTTTACATTTTCATTGGTTTCAACAGGTTTCGTTGTTTTTCGTTTTCGTACGCGGATTAGTTGTTATATCGAATGAATGTGTCATTTAAATGGAATCTACATATTCGCGGGCTGCCATTATTCGTATAACGTTCCGAATAAATTGCGATTGGAATAAAAACTGCGGACAGAACGAAGTTGTTGGCCAATAACGAACGATTTTTTATTCGAACATGTCTCCGAATAAAGCAGACTTGCGCATTATTCGAATGCAGTTTGATTCGGATAAAAACTGCGAATAAAACGAAATTATATGAGAATAACAAATAACCTTTTACTCGAGTACATACATTGTACCACGAACGCAGAAAGCAGAGGTGCAAAATCGTTAGCAGCGATTTACCACAGTGATCTTACTTATTTTAACATGTTACATATACAAAAATGCCCTTCTTACTAATTTACGTAACGTATTATTTTTCCTTGTTAACATCGCAAAAAAGAAACTATAAAGTTTTTAAATGTATATAAAAAAGCTGTTCAGAAACAATGCATTATTGAATTATACATAAAACTTTGTGAAAAAAAAATAAATATTTTTGTAGAATCGGTACTACATCTTAATCGATAATTTGTATACTGATTTTATAGAAGTATGCGAATTTCTTATTACGTGAGATGCTATTTTAAGAATCCGATACTATGCGTGTCATATGATACAATTAATTTGAAAAATTTATACTAAACTTTATAATACGTACTTTTTATACTAAAAGTATATTGTTGTCATATTATCGAGCACTTTGAACGACTTATTTGTGGAAAGGACATTGGATTTCCGTATTACCTTTCTGTAAGAGCAATTCGGTCTGTACAGGAGTGTTTCAAATTTAAGAGTACTCAACATGTAAAAAGCTTTTCTCTGTTTCAAGAAATCGTAGAACGTGGTCTGAGTTGTGCAATCGCGAAACGTTTCAACGTATTATTCAAACAATGGACCATTAAGTTTCGAATGTATACGTCGGTGGTATGATATATGATTCCGCTTCACGCACGGTTTCTTTTTAGAAAAGTAATAACCTCTAGGTATTTAGAAGCATTTGTTTGAAACTAATAGCGGTTCATATATTATTATCGCTTGTAATAATTAGTTCCAACAAATGCTACGTCTATTGCAAATATATAAATATATATATATATTTACAATAGATGTAGCATTTGTTGGATATATATATATGTCGGGTTACGTTAGGTTTAGGGGCGTGTAACGAATCTTCATTCGGCCATTCGTTCTAGCCATCGTTGTTGCCAACCGTCAACGAGGTAATTCTTTTAAAGCACAAAGTAACGTTTGCTGTGATGCTCGGTATAAGCTGCACGTAAAGACGATGTGAAAGCTCTCCAAGGTGATCGCAAGAATAAAAGACTAGTGGAAATTTTCCTCTCCTAACGATCGTGTTTGTTCGTTGTATATTGGCCAGGGATACCAACAAAATTCCAGCCGCCATTGCTAGGCAGACACGCGTAGCGGCAACATTGCTCCTGCCCGGGGTTCAGCGACTAGTTGTGTCACCTCGAGTCCAAGCCCACTGTCACAAATGTCGGGTAAACATAATCGGATTGAATTATAACAACTACCTCTAAGTTTTATTATTTATGTACAGCTATAATAGTCTAGACTAGAGTATTGGGGATCTTCCCAAAAATTCCAAAAAAAAAGGCCCCGATGTCCCTTCGTCTCTGACATATATATATATAGATTTGCAATAGATGTAGCATTTATTGCAACTAATTATTAATTATATGTTATATATAACATATATAATATATAATATATTATAATTATATAACATAATAATTATATAATATATTATAAGCATATACAAGGTGTTCAGAGATTCAACGTTCGAACTTTTCCAGTGTGTTCTACAGATAGAAATAAGACTGGAATATCGCAAGACTAAAAATTTATTAAAAAATTATAACAAAAATATGAAATGCAAAGTTATGCAAATATACGTATATAGCGTTGAAATACTTCTGTGAGTCACTTGCAATGCGTGTTTCTAATAAATGTATCATAACTCCTACCTACGTTATTGAATCCTTTTCAAATTTTACTGACATAATCTTAAGACTTTTTCATCTTCCTATTGACATCTACTTGTCTAAGCAAAGTACTTTAATGTATATTATTTCGGCCATTCAAGTTTACATATGTAAGCGTTCGTTTCGTCAGCCTCTGTATGTTTGTACGTAGTTCAAACTACCGTGCGATTTTATCAATGCAAACTTGATACCGATGTGGCATTGAATTTATCGTAGATTGATGAATTTCATGGCGATTTTGTCTCACGCCTTTACATGCAATTTTGATTCTCGTAAATTTCCAAACCAGAACGAAACTGAAGCGATACAACTGTATAGTGGAATCATGCACAAAAACGGTATACATACGCGACGTACTTTAACCGATACGTGTCACGAACGTTGCGTATTTTGCCTTGTCCCGTACGTATTTTGCGCTATCTCGTATTGAAATAATTGTTAGAGATAGAGTATTGGCGTACATATTCGTCACGTTTCATATTTTTGTTAGAATCTTTTAACGAAGTATTTATACATTTTCTACTATATGAAATTTTAGTTCGTTTTTTGCTTGTAGAACACAGTAGAAAAATTCGGACATTTAGTCACTGGACACGCTGTATTATATATGTAATATGAGTTATTTTTCTCTTCTCAATTATCTATCCGCATAAACAAACAGATTGTATATATACGTTTAATACACAAAAGATCTTTTCGTTTCATGCAATTACTTGAAATAAATTAATATGTTGTGGATAATTAAGCTAACCTAATAATAATAAATAATTAAACAACAAGAAAGATGTTTATACTCCAGACACATATATCTGAGTGAAGGGAAAAAAAGTGGAACGTCAAGTTATTTTCATATTTTCTTGTTCAGAGTGTTTCCTACTTTCCTGACAAGATTATAGAAGTATGATCTACCAATAAAGATGGAAAAAAAATTTTATATAAAGTTTGTTTATAAACGCTTTGTTACAAAGTTACAGGCAAATATTAAATATGCCTGTACTTACAAGATATTTCTTCATACATGAGTATTAATAACGTTAATAAAGCAAGCAGCATGATGCAAAATCTATATTTTTTTTTTATTTAAAATTTCACATTCACAATTTGTCCAATTTGGACACTTGATAGAATTTTTTAGCTGTTTGATTATCATGTGGGTGGCAACCCAATGGGGTACCATCTTCGTGTTTGTTAGGATATATCCTTTGTGAGATCTGCTGGATGTTTCCATAAAATCTATGTGAGACGATTGTAACCACAGTAACATTAAAATGACCAATGAACAATGTAAACAAGTAAAACCGTTACGATCGTCCTTTACGCCGCGCCGAGTTGATTATCGCATTACGAAACCGAGTGTTCAAACGTACAATAGAAATATAACAAACGTAAACGTCCTCTTTTATTCGCCAAGCGTTTAACGTTCGTTCCATTTTTTTTCTCGGCTTTATCTCGGGTCTCTCGCCGAAAGCCGTTCCACTTGAATTCTAAGGCCGTTCATTTTCAAAGCGGCACGCTATTGCAGTCGCATGAATTCTAATCGCGTTCGAAAAACCAGCTCACGTTCCTAGAACGCATTCCGCGGAGCAACCGAAAGAAAAACTTATGGCGTTGTCCGAGCGATAACGCGGCCCTACAAATCTGCCGCCTTAAGTGAAAACTGTCAGGTAGCATAAAAATATTTCATTTATATGTACGTTAAATGAGAAAATTCGTCTCTACGCTAAAACTGAAGACTAACAGTTTACATTTTAATATATCACAATTACATAACAGTATGTATATATATATAACGTTACTATATATTTTACATATGTGTAGTAGTATATATATATTACATTACTTAATTACATTAAAACTGAAGACATAACAGTTTACATTTTAATATATCACAATTACATAACAGTATGTATATATATAACGTTACTATATATTTTACATATGTGTAGTAGTATATATATATTACATTACTTAATTACATTAAAACTGAAGACATAACAGTTTACATTTTAGTGTATCACAATTACATAACAGTATGTAAATATATAACGTTACTATATATTTTACATATGTATAGTGGAATATATATATGTTACATTACTCAAGTACATTAAAACTGAAGACATAACAGTTTACATTTTAATATATCACAATTACATAACAGTATGTATATATATAACGTTACTATATATTTTACATATGTGTAGTAGTATATATATATTACATTACTTAATTACATTAAAACTGAAGACATAACAGTTTACATTTTAGTGTATCACAATTACATAACAGTATGTAAATATATAACGTTACTATATATTTTACATATGTATAGTGGAATATATATATGTTACATTACTCAAGTACATTAAAACTGAAGACATAACAGTTTACATTTTAATATATCACAATTACATAACAGTATGTATATATATAACGTTACTATATATTTTATATATGTATAGTAGTATATATATATTACATTACTCAATTACATTAAAACTGAAGACATAACAGTTTACATTTTAGAGTATCACAATTACATAACAGTATGTAAATATATAACGTTACTATATATTTTACATATGTATAGTAGTATATATATATTACATTATTTAATTACATTAAAACTGAAGACATAACAGTTTACATTTTAGTGTATCACAATTACATAACAGTATGTATATATATAACGTTACTATATATTTTACATATGTGTAGTAGTATATATATATGTTACATTACTCAAGTACATTAAAACTGAAGACATAACAGTTTACATTTTAGTGTATCACAATTACATGACGGTATGTATATATATAACGTTACTATATATTTTATATATGTATAGTAGTATATATACTGTTGTATGACGTTGCTATGTAACATGTAACAACGTTACTGTAAGTATATATATATACATATATAAAATATATAGCAACGTTATATATGCTACTATACATGTATAAAATATATAGTAACGTTGTTATATGTTACATAGTAACGTCATACATCAGTTTATGCTTCGAAGGTATATGAAATCAATGCGTGGTTGTTAAATAATTTTCCTTTTTCTTCCTTTTGCGTCAGCAATTAAACTCAAAAAGGTGAGGATTCTGTAGGCTGATTTACTGGTTTAAGGCTTTAGGTTTCTTATTGTATGTCACGATGAGACCTCCTCCATCATGGAGACTATGCTATGTCTCATTCGAAGTCAGCTGGCTGCTGTCTTTTCAGAGTCGAAGCGAGGATTCTACGGGATGATTTGGTTGCTTAGAGCTTCAGCTCCCTCATATGTCATGACGAGGGCTTCTCCATCGAGAAGACTCGCTATACTTCATTTGTCTTCTCAGTTTTATAGGACGCTGTTCCTTCAGGAGTAGTTGAACGAGAAAATTCGTGTGAAGATTTATTTTGATGTGGTGGCTGTGGCTTCTTTCTGGTATTGTCTCTCTAACGAATAGCATGTAAAGATCATCGTGAAGCGTTTTGTTTGATACATACCATGGTGTATCTGTTATTGCGCGAAATAATTTAGACTGTGTTCTTTGTACGATGTATTGGATTTGCAGGCACAATCCCATAACTCGATGTCATAAGTCCATATCGATCTTAGTATTGTTTTTTATTCAGTATAGTATTTTATTCTTCTATGATCCTTCTGTCTTTCTGCCAAGTAACCAGTACATATTTTTGTACCTTAAATCTATTTGCTTTGTTTTTACCGTTACACGTTCCTTCCAATTGAGTTTGTTGTCTGCTGATCCATTATGCTGATACATTACTTTTATTTATTTATTAAACAGATGCTTAAACGAGTTGGCTTAGCGTCGTTGCTTTCAATTTTCCACTTGGTAGTCCAGCTTTGGAATAAATTTCGTCGACGTTGAGAAGCTAGGGGATGCGATGTTAGGATTTTCACGGGTTACAAACATCGCCGTATCGTCGCAAAATGTCCCTCCTATGATGTTTGGTGCGGTGTTTGGGACTAAAAGGAAAAGCGTTTTCCTTGAAAACAACTTTTCACCAGATATGCCTATGTGAATTAACACGGAAGAAATCCGCGAGATACTCCAGCCGACAAAGTTTTAACGCTGCATGGATAAATACTCTAAACCTTTGTGTTCCCCTTTTTCGCTTTCCTCGTTCCATCTTTGATAAGGAAATGGAGAGCGAAGACCGATTACACTTCTCTCGTCGCTTTTATCCGGATTGTTCCCCGATACTTGCTACAAAGCCTGCCTCTCATTTAAAATACAGTTTAATTAACGCGATCGATACGAGATGCAGGGTTGCAAAT
This sequence comes from Bombus vosnesenskii, assembly GCF_011952255.1. Classification (NCBI taxonomy): domain Eukaryota; kingdom Metazoa; phylum Arthropoda; class Insecta; order Hymenoptera; family Apidae; genus Bombus; species Bombus vosnesenskii. Next base: position 1,388,570 of record NW_022884350.1, read on the forward strand.
GACGTGTTAAGTGCGAATTAATTATCCTCGAAAGTAGGATAATTGCAATGATTACAGCGGTATTCTTGCCATTAAGTGAGTACCGTTCTTTCCGTATTTTGTCAACGCAAGTACGCTGAAATGCTCGTACCTCGGAGTATCTTTGAAATTGGTTTGCTTCATCTGGATAAACTCTTTTTTTATTTCTCATTATTTTACGTCGCAGTACCTGGCAACGTATTAATGACCGCAATTGCGTGTATCCTATGCATGTATAAATATTTAAATCGCACTTACGTAGAAGTTAGTTCAGTTGGTACAGGTAGTTAGTAAATAACGAATCAATAGCTGGTTGGCAAAATGGTACACTTTTGTATATTTCTATAGTCAATGTAAAAGATATAATTCTAACTTCTAATAAACACTTACCGCGTCTGTTGATATACTGACATATTCTGGACAACTATTTTAGTGGTTGTTTATTAATTTTTGTATAAAGAACAACCCCAAAAAAATGAGGAAAATAAGTTATTTAGTGATTATTTTTAACGTTGCAATATTTTTGAGACTAAAAGAGCCTGTAAAATGGTGATTTTAGCAAATAGTGTAGTAAATTACATTTAAAGGAAAGCATCTCGTATGCTATGAAGATTCCTTTTTTAAACAATGCTTTACACATATAAAAATTAATATAAGGATTTTAAAATTCTTTGACTAATTATTGAAATACTATAGACTTTATAGAAGCTATACAAACTACAGACATTAGAAGATAAAAAAAATTGCCCGCAATTTGAAAAAGAAAATCACGGTGTTATAAATATTTTAAATTCTTTAAATTGAAAGAGGAAATAATGACAAATAGTCGGAATTTGTTTCCATGATCATAATATTAAGAAACACAATTTACTAATTATGTAAACTGATTGAAAATACGTTGACCATTAATGAATTAATTTATGGGTAGATAAAATGTTGCAGATAGAAGACTATTATGTATATAGTATAATATAGTATAATACATAATAGAAGACTATTTTGTGTGGAACGTTTGTTACGTTTCTTTCATATGAAGAATCAATGTAGTTTAATTACAAAGTTACGAATAAACTGATCTACATTGTTTATGATTTTTAAAATAGAATGTTATCTGCTGGTAAAGTTGATTTTTAAATGCTAGTGTGCAGATACGTAAAACTAATGTTCAGGATTATTAAACTTTATAAAAATGCCTATTGTTTCAGAATCTTTTAATCTTCAAATTTTTTAGTTGCTAAATTATAAAGCAACGATCAATTCGTTGATCCCTTGCTTTATAGCGTGGCAAGAACTATTCTTTCGATTCATCAAACGCAAGCTGCATATGTAATTAATCGCTTAATTTTCCTCATTTTCTCATTTCCAATGAAATATTCCAACAATAATACACGCAATTGTTCGATACGCTATTACAGTAATGAACAACAAATCCTATCGCAGAACGTGTGCGTGTAAATAAATTTATAGTACATGACAGAGAAGCGTATACATGTACATACATGTATTGTTGGACGTATAACTAACGTTGTAATTTAATACTCACTTAGGAAAAATGGGAAAATTAGGAAATAATTAAATTTCAAAAATTGCATCCAACTATAAGATAAAAATTAAATCTTCAAAGATTGAATTTGTTAAGTTTCAGTCATTGTGCAGTGTGCGATCTGTATAGTGTACAAATTTACATAAAAAGTCGAGAAATGTTTTACAAGAAGAATCAACAAAAATGTTGCAATTCCTAATGTATACTTAAACAAGGCACCATTAAAAATTTCTTTCTTTCAATTCTTCTGTTTGTAATATTTTCCATCTTCCAGAGAAAAATTAATAGTAGAATAATAGAATCAAAATTTGTCAAACTTTTTGAATCAAAATTTTTGAAACTTTCTCGTCCAAAATTAATATATTTCGATGCGCGTTTTTCTTATTCTGTAATATTATTTTTCGAAGAGTGTAACGAATCTCAAAGTGGATTCGTTTCGAATAGGCAGCTGCAGGGTTAGTAGTCTGCAGAAGGTAAAACAATTGAGAAGCAATTGGAAAAGTCGTATCCCCTAAGAATCCAATTTGCAAATGGAGCTTTTCGAAGACCTACGTAGCGATAGATTTCGGTAAAACAATTGTAATAAGGCGAATGGATAGCTTTAATATAATAAAAGTATGGAATAATAACGAAATAGCACATATTGTACTTTACACAAAAAAATTGAAAGCCTCCAGGCAAAATCGGGTTTTGCTATCATCCGAGGCAAATAGAATTTTCAAATTGCGTTTTTTCATTAAAAGAATTCTGGCGAATTCAGATGAAAAAATTCAGCACCAGAAAATATTAAGATCAAAGCTATTCGATATCACAAAATTTGTTTAAACAGTAGACTGTGCTATGAATTATCATAATTTAAAATTCCTTCGTCGTACCTTTCTATTGGTAGAAAATTTCGTAAAGGGAACAGATACGAAGAAATAAATATTGACACGTGTGATTTCTTGTTTACAAATACAAATTTTAAAATTGCTTTCCTGTAAAAATTATTTGACCTCTTGTACATGACCTCCTGTATACTAATGATTTTGTTGATAAATCAACACCGAAATATTATCGACTTTCAATATGTAGCTTTAGATATATCATATACAGGGTGGTTGGCAACTGGTGGTACAAAGGGGGTGATTCTACGCGAAAAAAGAAGTCGAAAATATAGAATAAAAATTTCTCGTTTGAGGCTTTCTTTTCGAGAAAATCGACTTTGAATTTTCGCTCGGTACGTTATAACGGATCTCACTGTAGATCGTTGTCTCGATGAAAAAATTAAAAAAAAAAATTTTTATTCTATATTTTCGACTTCTTTTTTCGCATAGAAGCACCCCCTTTCCGCTTGTACCACCAGTTACCAACCACCCTGTATATAATTAATTAAAATTAGAACGACAGGATGAGAATAAATAACTATTTGTTAAGATATCGGCGAAAACATTTGCATTTTAATAAATGCAGAGAAAATCAGTCTGCCGCCAAAAATCATCTCGACTGATTTAGTAGTTTTGGTGCCAAAGATTCCTTTTGCTCGAATGAAATTAAATCGAGATTGACACAAAAATTCGAGGACCGCAACAGGGTTAAGATAACGGCGTTCAGGTATAAAATTTCAATTTTGCTATGCCGATCAAACCTCTTTGGCCTATCTCATCCGTGAAATGTTTGATTATATCAGAAGGAACGAAGCAAGAGCGAATTGGCCGTTGTTATCTCATGCGAAGTAAGTAGTTTTATCGGAGGAAAAGGAACAGAGGACCAGGGTGGAAACAAGAGAGGAAAGGTTTAACCGAAGCGTGGAGGTCCGTGTTAAAAAATTGTAAAACTTTCCAACACCTTCGTCTTACCATTTAATACAACGAATGACGTCTGAACAGCTGCCGTGGCTAACGTTCAAGTTTCGAACTTGTTTAAAGTTCGGATGCGGTCCTATCAATTGCATGAAAACTTTCTTTCCATCTCTCTCCCTCCTTTTTTGATCTTTGTTCTCTATACTTCGCTGCCATAATTTCCTCTTCTTTCTTTCTCTTCAATCTTTTACACCGATAGTCTATTTCGCCCTATTTCTTTATTATTATTTTTTTTTTTGTAAAATTATATCTATCGACGCTTGATATTTAACGGTAATTGTTTTCCGATAACTGTAATTTCATTTCTGGAAAGGATTGTTATGACGTGGTTTGTTATGATAATAAAATAAAATTATTATACTTAGCCTTCGTAAACTCTTCTAAATTTTGTTACCACGTATCGTTAAATTATTTTTTTTACTACATAATTAGTAAAAGATTCGTAATATAATTCTTAGGAAATTTTTTAGAAAAAAATCTCCCTGTAATTATTGTTAGACTACGTAACGCGTTCTGTTCGCGTTTCTTTAAAAAAGCGTCAAAGACTGTTGCATTTATACGTCCGTTTAATCAACGATGGATGTACTATTTTGTTATGTTATCCATTTTGCAAGTGGGTTAATTAAATTTTTAGATAGCCTAACATTGCAAAGTTCTTTAAATTATTCAATAATTACTTCTGGACAAAATTTCCTGAATGTTAAAATAATTATTACTTCGATATTGATAATGCAGTACCTATTCAAGTAATCTTAAATATTCTGAACTCGAACGAGATTGTAGTAATTTCTGCCGTGTCATGAAACGAGGAATTCGTTTACGAAATACTTTTCATGTTTTCCTCCATTGCTACCATTAAATCGTGCAGTTACAAATATTTATTTGTAGTATTTTTCACATGTTTATACACTGTAGCCAGCATAATTAATGTTTCCGTAATATTCCTTAAAATGTGACACATAATAATAATAATTAAAATTAAAATTAAGTAAGCACATAATACAACCAACTAGGATATTCTAGTTACACATACTTATAAGATAATTAGACGGTGGATTTTTCTGCGGTTGCATATTTTTATTAACGTAACATACAGATTTATTTCATCCATTAAACTTTATAACAACTACATACTTCGTTTTGAATATTTTTGGTATCCTTGTATCGTATTTTGTAAATTACGTACATTTCCTACATTTTCGCAAATTTGTCTAAATTTTCCATAAATGCATGTTCCATAATAACAGAAATCCGCGGCTTAACGATAATAAATAAACTTTGATCTCATATGAGTTCAGATTGATATCGAATTTGTTAAGCCATACGATACAAGTTTGTCATCAACAGTAGCACGGTTATGCAACGTGGCTGTTTTTCAACGTAACTCAGTTACGATCCTCGAGTTTTTATACTTCGATCTTGCTCTCATTTTCGCAAACAAACAAAAAGCACGTAGCAAGGTTAAACATTTTCTGTTTACAGTCAGCGGGGTTAGATAGCGTTAAACAAGGCGAAACGTCCTGACGAAATAAACTACGATTTTTTTCATGTGCAGGCTCCGTATGTTTGACATTTGCACGTAAATATTCCACATGCCGCAACTGCTGGCTATCATTTGGTAAATGTTGTGACTCGAGTCGGTGTGTAGATGCGCATCAAAGTATATGTAAGTACTCGTTTCACATCACGCGAGCTACGCTGTACGGACGGCGTTAGTGCGAATGACAATCGACAGGATGGAGTGGATAATGACGCTGTTTTCCAACTTTTGGAAGCATTTCATGTTGAACATACAGAGCTCTATGGATGACAGTTGTAAAAATACTTAGGCGCAGAAAATAATTCTCTTCTTTTTATTTAATCGTCTATTTCGTTAGTTGAATGTTTCACACCTTACTATTTTGGATATATTCTATTCATTTCAACTACGATGTAGCTGAAAAAAATGATAAATAGACGAAGTAGACGATAAAAGTTTGCTTAGTGAAATATCGAATAAATCAGAATTACACGTGTAAAATCTAAAAGAAAACCTGGAACCAAGTTTAGATATACATTTAGTTTATACAGAGTGGTTGGTAACTGGTGATACAAGCGGAAGGGGGGTGATTTTACGCGAAAAAAGAAGTCGAAAATATAGAATACAAATTTTTCGTTTGAAGCTTTGTTTTCGAGAAAATCGACTTTGAATTGTCGCTCGGTACGCGTGCACTTTATCGCGTCTCGTTATAACGGATCTCACTGTAGATCGTTGTCTCGATGGAAAAATTAAAAAAAAATGTTTGTTCTATATTTTCGACTTCTTTTTTCACGTAGAATCACCCCCTTTCCGCTTGTACCACCAGTTACCAACCACCCTGTATATGTAATATCGTGGACGGGAGGTCTAAGAAATATCGGGCGAATTATAAACAATGTCGCGAGAAAGCCGAAGTGCCGAAAGGCCCGTCAATGTGTAGTCAGTCTTCCAGTCGAATAATTTCGTGGAAGAGGCCTACGTGACTCTGGCCACGAACGGTTGCGGTGGGTGGTGGGGCTAAGAGAAAAGACAAGGAGTTGCTAAAGGACAAAGACGAATTAACAGTCAGTGTTAGTTGAGAAGTCAGAGAGTGCGAATCGAGAAGTCAGAGAGAGTGCTAACTGCGTTGTCGAGAAAGTCTTGCTAGTGTTGTTGAGAGAGAGAGAGAGAGAGATCCGTGGTGACGAGAGTTGCAAGTTAACTATTTATTTAGTTGTCTAAATTATAATACGTTATTGTGATTAGTTCACGTTAAACAACCATCGTTTCCTGTTTAATCAACATCTGTTTAATCCATTCATTATAAATAAATTAATTGTAGTATAAGATCCTACATATGAATAATTTTATTTTCTAACGTACTACTGAAGTCATTTTTTCAGTGCAGTTTGCACAAAGGTTGATTCGAATGTGTGAATAGCAAATCATGATTGACTACAGCAATGATCGAGGAAAGACAATGGACATAAGCGGGAAAAATTCGGTCTTATTATTACGAAGATTAGATTTTACTTCTCTAAGATTTTCTACTTTAATCTAAGATTGCGAACGGGATAGTAATTCTTCAAACTTTTAATAACTTCCTAATAATAAACCTGAATTTGTGCTGCATTTTTGCAACAAGTTTTATATATTATAAATTATAGCACATGCAATGGATCACAGTACCACTCCCCTGCAATTATCAACTTTGCATTATTCAGATCTTTTTACAAATTTTTCCAAATTTTTAACCGCGAGGATACCAATTAATTAACGTCAGCTATTCGGACATACATAATCGATAAGACTTTTGGCATCATATTTGCTATAAAAACATATCAATCGTTTCGAACCAGCAATCAGAAACAAGATATTTCTACGATTCGCTGTATATTTGTTTGAAGCACCGTAGCTTTCACTCGCTCGATCCGAAGGAAACTTCTCCTCGCGAACACATTCGAGTCAATCGTTTCAAGTCCGCAATTAAAAACGTAGAATACTTATGTATTTGTATATCCGTTTGAAACGCCGTAACTGTCACCCATTTGCAATTATTGGTGCAAAGGAAAGATTCTTACGCGAAGTGATTCGAGCCGGAAGCCATTTGCCATCGAGCAACATCGATCGGCATGAACAGTAGAGCTACATTTTTCTTAACGAGTCACTGCGTCAGACATTTAGGAAGATTGATGGCGATCAGTAGTACATCTTCTTGTTCGTCCTTTATTTTTCTGAATCGTGATCTAACAAAAAATCGTGTAGTATACTTTCACTGGCTCTGTATCGGCTAGTTGTCCGACAATCATTCATTCGCTGAATCTTTCCGAATAATGGTGAATCCAGTATCTATATCCTATAGCGAGCTACTAGAGCCAAAGGAAGATTAGTTGCCTTGGAACGCGAGAGAAAGAGGGAAAGAGTAAACGGGGCTCGTTACCATTTGAAAGTTAAATCGTGTTCAACTTGCAAATTGTCCGTTTCGGCTGTGTTAGCGGCAGGGTACGGAGTTCGTTGATTACTCTGCGCCAGCCTTCGATTGAATCTTAACCGGGACGGTGACCGGATCAGAGCTCGATTAGCCAGACCTAGGATTTTTAGCTCTGTCGTGTATTTTCGACCGTTATTAATTCATCGAGGCAGTATTGATCTAGCAGACTGCGGATTTACGGGAAATTTGAAGACGCGAGGTAACACGGAATACGCGCAGTATGCAAGACGCGTGAAATACCTAAATAATTTTTCTCCATTTTATATGTCCATTTTTATTTTGTCCATTATATATATATATATCCAAAAAATATATTATGTCCATTGTAATTAGGCTGGGCATTTTCATGTATTCCAGAGAAGTGGAAAGTAAAGGGCAAGACGTTACGTGTCGTATATGGGAATGAAGCCTTGAAAGAAAGGCAGTGTGAAAATTGGTTCGCTAAATTTCAACTAAAAAAAAAAAAAAAAAGATAGAAATTTGCTTCATTTATTAAACATTGCTATAAATGCTCCGTTTTAGATATTACACGGTCAGCCAATAAGGTCAACACACTTTAAGACAGAATGAGATTGTTAAAATTGGATGAAGCGACTTGTGCATGAAAAATATTTGACTTACGTCAGTTTCATTGTTACTGTCGCATACGGGGAATTGAGATCTTTAAAACAGTGTACTCGTAATATTATATAAATATAACGCAGTAGAATCACAATTGTCCGGATAATCGAATAATTTTCGTCTGAGAATACATCGTTGGCTTGGAACTACTTTATAACGGTCGATATTTAAAAAAGAATAAAAACTTTTGAATAGGAATACGAAGACTTTTTCCAGTTTCTATTCTGTTTCTATTCGTGTTTTCCAATTTTCCTTTCAAGGGACTATCTCCAAATTTTCCATTATTCGGCGTTCCAATAATCGAACGTTCCGTTAATCGAGGTTCTATTATATCGAGTCTGGCTTATGCACGTAAATTAGCAAATTATTATTGTGCTTGTATACATATCACAAGCTGGAATATTGGTGATTTGCATTGAAAATGGACAATTGTCGCATTTACATGATTAAATTATTTATCATTGTAAGGTATCAAATATTAAACTGTTAAATTCTTGTACTGAACATTAAATTGAGAAAAATAGGGAGGAGATTTCGTGGTAAATTACTTCAATATCACAGTAATTAATGCGTAAAAATTAAAGTAAAAATAAGCTTCGCATTTATAGTTTTTAAATATTGTCACGTGTTGTTGAATAGAATTTATACAATTATACTATTCGTAGCTTTAAAATCTAGTAAATTTCTTTAAAAATGTTAAAATCTAGTAAAACAAATAGCTATAGAGTTTCGTAATTCATTATTAATCTTCTTTTTGTTATTCATCACTTGCATTAATCTGCATTCATAGTGAGCCCTTGAATTTTCCTTACAGTAATTAAACGAACAAATAAATTAAATTGCACTTGAGGCGTATAAATTTCTCGGTATATTAAACGTACAAATTATTTCAATATCATAATCTCTCTATCATTCAAATAAACAATCATCGTTTTTACTGAAACCGTGTATTAAAACCAACGTCAACAATTATATCGATCAGATCCTGCTGAAATTCTGTTGGATGATCAACAACTCCTTATTCGTACTGCAACAAACATCACAGACTCATCCTGCAACCCTAATCTCTGTCTCTCCTTCCTAAACCATCCCAAACTTCGACCCATTTTTTTTCTCGTCATTCCTCCCTAACCGTTGTTCTGACTACATTACTCATCCCCATCACTAGACTATAAGAACCACTTCTGCATGATAGACCAGGAGAGAATTTTGTAAATAGTCGGTACTAGCGTGCAGTTACCCGTTATGAATAAAAACTACAGCTTTTCAAATTCAGTGTTGTCAAATATCCAGCATCCGGAGTCCGACAATTCATTGAAAAGTCATTGAAGAAACCAAAACAATTGACGCGATACTTCAAGAATATCCGTCTTTGTTGCCAATAACTTGGCGGTTCGTGTGACGTTAAATACGATACCTTCACATACACTTAAATAAGACGTCCACGTACGATAAAAGAAACTCATTCTTCTTTATAAAATACGACTATCATTTGGCCTGAATTCGAAGACTCGAACAGTAAACTTCGTTACAGGCGCGTATTTAGCTACGATTTGACGAGTCTTAACGCGTTCCTGCGAGCAAAGTTTAGCAGGTTTTCAAACGAAAGTCACACATTTACACAGCGAAGTTTCTATACAGCTGGTATTGGCCAACTTTTTAATTGCACCGTAATCGTACTCGGCCTACGCTATCGTCCTTTTATCGTTCCTTTATTCACGGCTGCATCACGAATCGCGATCTCTCTAAATGTAAATGCCACTCATTGTCCTCTTCCCCTTCGGGGATTCGCGAACAGCGCGTTTCCAACGGAAGCGAATGCGCCTTTGTGTCGACTTTTGTGCCTCGTCGGCCGTCGCCGCGTTTTGACATCAGGATGCTATCGCGCTACCGTCGTCTCCGTCTCTAAACCATGACAAGTGGAGAACCGACGAAGAGTGGTGCTCGGCGCGATGAAATTTACTTAGCGAGAGTAACGACGTCACTGTCCACTCGAACAGCCTGTTTGGAGAAAGAGTAGAAGCCAGACAGACACCGGCTTCTAAGGAAGAGGAAAGCAAAGCCGAGGAGCGAAGAGACTCCGGCTCCCTAAGCATTTCGTAGTTTCGGCTTATTGTGTTTCCACGAACTTTCCTTTAAATTGAAACTTATCGTTCGGTTCAATCTCCGCTGTTGCGAAATGTTCTTGCATTTAGAGGATATTACGTGGTATTTTCTCATTCGAAATTATATAGGGTGTCCCGGCAATCATGGTGCAATCGACGATAGGGTAGATTCTACGTGAAAGAACAAAGTGGAAATGTATTAGGCTGTCCGAAAAGTGTCTTCCTTTTACAGACACGTCTTTTACACCAACGCATCTTTGTACAAACATGAAACCTAATCCATTAAACGTTGTGATCTTTATCTTGATAGAATAAAATGGATCATACGTAATTCGATAAAATAATATAAAACGAAAAATGTTGTACATCTATTATTTTCTTAAACAATACACCGCGACCTCAAGATACCCACAGTCAAAGAGGAAATAGCAAAATATAGCGACAGATATAGCAAAAGAGTCAACAAACACCGAAACCCCCTAATCACTGGGCTACTTGATACGACGGACCAAATTCGCAGGCTGAAGAGGCACTACCCGCTAGACCTAAACGCTAGATTCAATTAGTTATCTAAATTAAGTAATATTCACTTATTTATAACACTTATAAATTATACTTATTTATAATAAGTATTAACTTATTATAAATAATCAGCCATGTCACTGCGCCACGCCAGAAAAATTACTGAAAATTCTCGAGAATTGATTGTAATTTTAACAAATAAATAAAAAAAAAATCTATTATTTTCTTATAGAACGAAAGGAACATTTCGGACGACCTAATAGAAAATGTTTTTGTACGATGCTTTCTCTCTGAGAAGGTCGAGTTTGAAGAATTGGAAAGTATTCTTGAAACTGGCTAATTGTCGACTAGGTACGAGTAAAGAATCAGCAGGAGATTATTCTACATGTGACACCCTGTATATGAAATTTTAGATACCAGGCATAGTATAATACAGCAGCATTATTGTTGCAACTATTTCTGTATTTAGAGAATATTATGCAGTAACTCCTTGTCTCCGGAGCTTTATACAAAGTCCAAAACATTCAATGTCCATTATTAAATACAATTTTGTTCGAGTTTATGATATTTGAAAGTATCGGGAAATTTCTGCACTATTATTGCAACGTTGAATATATCGCTGTTTGGAAGCCTTTGTCGCAAATAATAAAATCAAATAATTCAAAAAACGCAAAAATATGAATACATATTTTCGTAAGAGATTAATTTTATTTCGACACAATTATATTTCGATATAATGCAATGGTCCTCAAACGTTCGTTTAAAGATAGGAGCACGAACTTAATACGCGATTTAATGTTATTAATTATGTTTCATATTATTATAACAAATAATTGAGAAATATAGAAAAGAAGAGACTTACAGACACAGTGATATACTTGGTACCCCGAGTAATATCGAATTTCATATTCGAAACTGATTTTATCTGTCAACCGTATAAGTTGATATTCTCGAAAGGTAGCAGCGCGCGATAGAAAGTTATGGAAAATACGTGGAAGTACGTCTACACGCTAAAACTATTTTTTATTTATCTATCAATAATCTAATGTAATCTACAAAGGGTAACGAAACTCTCGCCTGAAAGGAAGAAAAGAATTTCTCCTTGAAGGGGTTTTAATTACTTAGGGGAAGAAATTCTTCTTTCAAAAGCGTATTCAACAAGTTAAAAAGCGATGTGCTAGTCTTAAGTATTGATTCTTATTCAGAGAAAAAGAAATTATTTTTCCACCTATCGCTCGGTTTGCTCGCCATCGGAGTGTTTGATCAGGGAGGTATCCATCGGAAGAATATTTTACGAAAAAGATTATGCGTGGATTCCTTCTCAAAGCGTTTTTCTTGATTGAAGGTGTTTTCACGATTGGACGTCTCTATTGAAAGATCGGATTGATCGAAACGATGGCTATTCAAACTTTATTAAAATACTGTCGAGTATTATTTTCTCGATATTATGAAACTTTCATGGCGTATTAATACACGGCGTAAATCCGTAAGTGTATTACATGTTCGAGCATAGTAGATACATTTATGATGAATTATTGATATAATTATTGATATAACACCGAAGAAAATATTCCAAATATGCTTCAAAGATTTTAAGAATAATTCACATGACCGTAACCTTAGTAAAAGTTCAGTGACTTGCAATACATTTGTAGTTTATGAATATCTAGTTGCAGGAAGCATGAAATAATAACCAGATTTTCCAATGGTTTCTCGACTTTTATTACATTGCTTTAAATTATTAATTTTCGCTGGAACAAAGGGAGTCGAAAGTACAATACATCTATTGAGATATGTGTAACTTTGTGTGCTAGACTAGATTAGCCGCGCAGTAGTGACACGCATATATGAGTATGAGTGTGTGGAAGTATGTGCGTGCGCAGCGTTTCGAATGCAACTGTTCGGGTAGTAGTGTGGTATACAAGATGGCGAGACAAAGAGAGTGCTGAGATGCGTGCAAATGTATATCGACGAAGATCTTGTAAATCACACACTAAGTAAATCTGAAACTATTTTGATATTAATTCTAAGTGTAGTCTAAGTGTTCCTATACATTTATTTTGGCGATTAAGATCCACAATTCTCAACAACATCTCCGGCTATTAATAATTAATTCATTGATTCTATTAGTCTTCAACTATTAGTTTATTAGTCTAATTCAGACTTGATGCCGTGTAATATATCTTTAATATCTTTATAAAATACATTATACAATCCGTAAATATAAAATACACACTGTATGCATGTTGACATGGATCTATTCAAAATGATTTAGATCTCGAATCGTCCGATTACATTTTTCAATCGTCCAATTATAATTCTCAATTTTATCTTTTTGAAAATTACGTCTATCTCTTTTCTCTTTCAATTTACAAACTGGATTCTCAAAAATAATTAAAAGACAAGCGTTATTCACAGAAGTACATGGCGGAGTTACTTCGAAGTTTGAATTTCATCTTGTTTACGTTTTCAGGACAAAGCTCGAAATTGTTCTTACGTTCAATATGAACAAAAGGATAACATTCCGTACTTTATTCCTAGCTGCTGACAATCTGTTCGATTAGACGTGCTAGGAGTTTACAATTTCGCTAGGATTTCTTTCAATAGAACGAACAGCGGTGTTCTAAAGTTTCTTCTCGACTGCAGAGGCTCTAGACGTAAGGTACAGGATTTTTGTGAAAAATTGATTTTCGGCTAATATCGGAAAAGAGAATATTCCGAACCCTCGGAAACTGGACATTTTAATTGGTAAATTACGGTTTTAATTAATAATCGCTAAGAAAATTTTATGTTATCTTTGTCACTTTATCAACGCCAATACGATTTTGCGCTGTATTTCTTCCTACTTACACTGAAAGCATAATGGATGTGTAGTCTATGCAGCCGTTAGTTGAACCGTGTCTAGCGAAGAGGAACGACTCTTCGAGGTGACAAAATTTACTTAGCTCGACTAACGACATTATTGCCCACTTGAACCGGAATGTCAGTGAAAATGACAGAGATGGTGTGGCCTGAATAGAGACAATGGGCAAGGCAGAGCGACGAAGAAAGAGAATCCACGGCGTGAAGTCACGTGCCAAGGCATTAATATTTGCGTGGTTCATTTAACATGATAAGCCAGTTGGTTTGAAATACCTCTGCCTAGTTTGCTAATTGTGGCAGATTTTCCGGTTATGGTCAATTACCAGGATCTTTTTGCCATTCGTTGAAAACTTGCTTATGCTATGTTTTAAGAAAAAGAAGACACGTTCTGCAATTTTGTATTAACATACGAGATTTATTTTAGCAATTTTTTCTATCAGTTCTAGCTTTGTATTTTTTAAGGATCTTCCAGTCTTCTAAGGATATAATCCTCGTTATAAATTCACATCTGTCGAACGTTGAATAATTGTGATTTAGTTGCAAGTTGTACTTTGTTCTCGTTATAATTTTAAATATTTGATTCCAACGATATTGTCAATTATGTTATAGCATTTATTTATAAATATTATTGTTATTATATATCATATATTTGGGATAGTGTGATATCAGGGAAAGACGTGGCGCGAGGGGTAATTGTTTATTAGCGTTGACAAGATATGTTGACGTTGTCAAAGAGAGTTGTGAGCGTTACCAAGGTATGTTTAGGAAAAGTGTGCATGGAAAACATTGTAACCAAAGTTGAGAGAGTCAGAGCTGAATTTATCGTGGTCGTGTGAAGATCGTTGTGTTGTTGTGTCGTAGAAGTAGTGAGACGGGGTACTGTATTCGATTTCGTGTGAGTGCAAACGATATTGTATAAAACATACTATTACCTACAAACTAATAATATAACATTCCTATATATATATTTTATACATTATTATATATATGGTTTACTGTTATTATATATATATATATATATAGAGCATAATTACATTTTGTTAATGCAACATTACATAAACTAATGAATAACGTAAAATTAAAATAGTTAAAACAAAAAATGTGATGCAACATGAATAAAATTTATAAATTTAGGTATACTTAGTCTTTAACAAAGTATTAATATTACACATTGTTAGGTTTCTCTATATTTATGAACTAAATAAGAACATTCAAAAAGGCAGTCAAATAAAATAATATAAAGTAAAATTGATTTATATTGAAGACATGCCTTTGTCATAAATCAAATTTGTCATAATTAAAATTGTCATAAATAAAATTAAAGACTCCAGTTTGCAATGTGGTAACGTTTGCTGTATATCGTTGTCAAAATTTATCCTTTTACAGTATCTGCGATATTTTCACAATCGATGCTTCATATTCTTTACACGCTTGAAATATCGTTGGTTTAATTAATAACAATCTCATCAATATACAAGCATAAAGACGAGCTTTTGCAGCTTCTTCTCCATCAAATTTACCAATTTTAAACGCTTTAGCTCTTCTCTGTCTATCGAATGATCTGTTTCACTGCCAGAGAAACAAGTAGAATAAATAAGCAATAAATAAATAAACAAAAGCAGTTAAAGAATTGTCCCATGTTGGCGAAGGGACACTGTAGCGAAAAAGTCACGGGATAAGA
Source organism: Bombus vosnesenskii (assembly GCF_011952255.1). NCBI lineage: Eukaryota > Metazoa > Arthropoda > Insecta > Hymenoptera > Apidae > Bombus > Bombus vosnesenskii. The sequence continues at coordinate 1,403,752 of NW_022884350.1, forward strand.
ACGTTATGAGAAACGTAACTTTCTGTCCAGTTAGAGAAAGATCTGCTCGTAACGGTTTTATCATAATAAAGACGCGAAGCTTGATAATATTTACACATTAGAGATGAGTATCGTTGCGAAGCTTTGCCAAGGCCTTGAAAAGATTTCCCGGTTGGTGGCTAGCTTTCTGCAAAATCCGCTTAAATCTAATCCCAGAGTTATGGGGTAAGTTACATCACGTTGTGAATCGTCGAATGAAACGCTCTTTTCACGGAAAAAACATGCTGCTAGCAACGCTATCGAGCTTGCAGGTATCCGAAGAAAATTAGAAATCTTATTTCTATCTCTTTCTACAAGGGAATCACGGATTATACGATGTTGCGTAACCAACAAGAAAAGATGTTAACTCTGCAAAAGTAGATTTGCTTGAAATTTAAACACGAATTATTTTCATATTTTTATTTACTCTTTATCTGTCATGTTTTATGTATTTTATGTTGGATCATATTTTATGTTTTAACTGTTTTAATTTTACATTACAAGTTGAAATTTAAGACGAAAGATTTAATATACGAAACAAATAATTCGATATATAGCACTATCTAAAATATTTCATTTATTAAATATCTCATTGTACTGAGTATTGAATACTTAATTCTGCATTAACCCATAAAGTCCAACGTCGCGTTAACGCAACATTTCATTGCAGCTTCGTTCTGATCGATTCATTTTATTGAATTCTATTAAATCTGCGTTACAAAACAGTTTCACATACACGCAAGAATTTTTTGAATATTTTGTTCTATTTTTGTTCTGCTACTTTTTTTCCACTCAGGTCCTACAATTTTACGAATTTTGAAGAAATTAAAGCATTTGTAGTATCACGGTGAACTATATCTTCTTCAAATTACAAAGAGTGGTTTTGTATTTCCAATTTGTCTAATGGTATTTTATAATTATAATTATTCCGATACGTTCTTTGTATTTGCACTTGCTTCATTTACGTTTCTTAATAGCGTTACGTTTATCTACGTTTCACAAGTTATTTCATCGCTTGGTCGTCAATGATTTAAAAATATTGCAACCTCGATTTCCTCCGCGAATTCTACCAGCAAAATAAGAAAGTACAGTGACACAACGCTTGATATTCAAAGACGCGACTGCCACATTTTTCATATAAATTTCCACAGCGTTTCATAAAACCAGTGTCGTGTTATGAATCCACCATTACACTCGTCAAACACCATTCACCAAGCAAATACAGGCAAATGCTTAAAATCGATACTTCCTTTGTCTAAGAATTAGTATATCGTTAAATCATATCCAAAGAAAAACAATTGGCTATAAAAGTTTATTGCCGCGTGCCAGATAACAATTTCGTGCAGTGTTCGGTTTAGGTCGGCTATACGATAAATCTCGGGGAATAAGTGCAGCCGCAATTACATAGTAGCGGATTCCCATGTGGAACGTTTGTCATTTCGATCGTCTCATCTATTTTGAGTTACGGTGATATCATATTTTCACTGTAAAAGAAAACCATCATCCCTTATATATTTTTCTTGTCACGGAGAGGATTCTTCTTCCGTTGGACGAGTAGTGGAAAGCAGCGGGACCAGAAACATCAGTCGTCCGCAATCCGCAGCAAAGCCAAATCGCAAGTGCACTCAAGGATTTGTATCGCGTACAGATAGATTTGTTGCTGCCAGTAAGGATTTCAGCGCCTCTCCTTTTATCGCAATTAGGCGAATCCCTCCTTGTATGATATGTAGGAGTAGGTGCTGCATGCACAGCATTAGTCCGTATGGTGTTAGAGAATGTGAAGTTCGAACGCCCGAGACAGTCGCATGGCCTTCGTCACACCCGACTGTGGCAAGAGAAAGCGTAAACTCTTGCTATAAATTAGGGCATCCCCTGTGCGGCGTTGTGGGCTAGCAGACTCCAACGTCTGGTGACCGCGACGTCTAGTAGATTCGAGCATTCTTTGTACAATCGTCGAAGCGAAACTATGCGAGTTTATACAGTTTTATACACAGTACCTCTGTGAATTAGATGAATTTAGCGAATGTCCAGCTGAACAAATTGTAAAGTACAAATTAAATAAATAAAAAGAAAAAGACACAGAACCTGCTGTAAACGCGACTACCCTGGACTCGCCCGTGGTATTTTCTCGCAATGGTCTGATTAACGAGTCGAGATACCAGGTATGAGCTTGCGCACCTGCTGACATGTAAACGAGACATGGGCGTAGTGGCAGTTCTTAGATATCACACTCATCGCAGTTTCCGCGCGAACTGAGTACGATTTTTGGGACTGAGAAACCGTCTGCGATGTAAACAAACGACCAGCGTTTGGCGATAGCTGTCAAGCTTTCTCGTGTGCTTCGACACGTAAATATTCTGTTTACATCGACTCATTGAATGGACTTCAGTTCTTTCCAAAATATTTTGAAATGTAACCTGTTCGATGGTTACGAACAAGACGACGTTTTATGCAAATACAGGAGTTTGAAGATTTTATTGGAAAGCCATAACGCAAGCATGAAATACAAAGGGAAGAATATTTCGATCTAGAAAATAATCAGGGGAGTTTCGCGTTACCTAATTGATTTTTAAATTTTGCAGAAAAATTGATTTTGGAGGAAGAAGTATAGGCAACAAAAGATTATACACACTGTTACGCCCCGAGACTCACTATAGACCGTGTTCCTAACCGTCTCCCTTGGTACTACAGTGACGCAGACAGATCGTTTTACATGACCAGAGATATATACACAAAAATAGCTATAAACGTATAGTTGTCGTCAAGCAGCGAGTTCTAGAAACATCGACTCGCCTTCGGTTCGTTATTTTATCTGCACAAAAAAGGTGGCATACGTGATCATAGGCGCGAACGGTTGCGAGACCCGAGCGTGGTGGGGGTCGTCTCCCAGAGAAGACAAAGGACAAAATTGAAGGGCAGTCAGTGGCAAATGAGGATTCGAACCGAATGCGTCGAAAGGTTCAGAGGAATAAAATCGAGGTCGCTTAGTCAAACAAATACATCGAGAAATATCATAAAGTCGAGTCGAATTATAATAATAAACTAGTTGTATCATCGTTGAATCATTTGTAACGTGTTAATTATAATTTTAAATATTGTCAAAAATAGAAGCTTATATTAACCCTGTTAATTCACTGTTACAATCATTTGAATTACCTCTGTTATCCTAATCGAAACAGGGGAACGACTGATTCGCGACGTCGATTATCAGAATCGTAGCGAGAATTTACGCCTCTCGCTGTCGGTACGAAGAATCAACGGTCGATTCGTTGAAACAGAACAAATTGAAATGAAAATAAACTGCATGGAGATAAGTGAAATATTCTAATTAAATTCAATCTTTTACTTCTGTCAATCTTATGGCTGTTGATAGGAATTGTGCAAGTTTTTGGACAACGTGTTTGTAGTTAGTCGCACGGATCATCTTGTCATTTTATATAAATATTAGCAAATTGATATTTTTCAATTACATGACGTTATGCTTTCTGTAAACTAAAAGCGGATCTCAATTAAAATAATACAAAAACGAAAGGAGAGAAAATAATTCCTCTCGTTTTATAATAATTTTAATTTTCTTTAACATCAGAAATTTTGGTCTCTTGAATCCTTTTCCGTATATTGCGATTGTTTAAAAAGTTGGCAGAGATGTAAAACTTTATATCACATTATTTCTCGAAATATCTAGAAAGTAAAAGACACATAAAATAAATCATTCCATGTCTGATTACAAGAATTTCAGTGAGTCTAATATTTTAAGATTCAGATACGTTTTCCTGTGTAGAGGGAAAATGCTCTTTCTCCTCTTGGAACGCCCTCATCATTACCGAGAAATTGTCAAAGTCGACTGAAATCGCACAGTAAATTCCTTCTATTATCTGAACGATCGATCGAATGCAAGTATTATAGTGTCGTCCAAGAGCAGCTTTACTCTTTTAATTTTATCTTATTCCGTGCAGAGCGTCTTCAAGAGACGACATACTCAACTGTTTCTCGAATCAGCAACTTTTTCCTTCTTATTTACATCGATCGATATATTTTCTTCATAATTTCGCTGTTAATCTGTGTTTATTAACACTAGAACTACCGATAGTTAACACGAAGCTATTTCTACCAAAACCAGCTAAAATGACTGGTCTTTAAAAAATACGCAATAATAGAATATTTTTATATTTATTGATTTATTACTTTCTTGCAGAAGCAATTCCATGTTGTGTAGTACATTTTTGGTATTATTAATCCATCTGGGACCATAATTTCTAAACGAAGATTGACACAATTTATAAAATTGTAGAACTAGTCAATTTGAATGGTGTGGTTATTCTAGTGTTAAGAAAATATTACATTAATACTGAAACTACCACACCAGTGAAAATGACTGGTTTTACAATTTTAGTTTAGAATTCCTACTTCATGTTTTTTTCCGCAATGATGTAATGACTTTCGTAGTGATAACTAAAGGAATAATATAACGAATTTTATTTTGTTTTTATGCATTCAAATTCAAAATAATTCTGTATCAAGGCTACTTATGCCAATACCGGTCAAAATGATTGGTATAAACCAAATATAATTCAATTGGTATAACCAGAATGTATTACATGACATTTGTAAGAATATATGATATCCTTTTGTAATAAAGTAATAAATCAATAAATATAAAAATATTCTATTATTACGTATTTTTTAAAAACATTTTAACTGGTTTTGATAGAAATAGCTTCGTTTTAACTGTCGGTAGTTCTAGTGTTAATATTATAATTATATTGTAACAATGTTTAATTTTTTATTTCTTTTTATTTCATTAATATTATGATGATATTATATTATATTGTATACAGGGTGGTTGGTAACTGGTGGTACAAGCGGAAAGGGGGTGATTCTACGCGAAAAAAGAAGTCGAAAATATAGAATAAAAATTTTTTTTTATATCCTCTTTTTTTAAATTTTTCCATCGAGACAAAATCGATTTTCTCGAAAACAAAGCCTCAAACGAAAAATTTTTATTCTATACTTTCGACTTCTTTTTTCACGTAGAATCACCCCCTTTCCGCTTGTACCACCAGTTACCAACTACCCTGTATATTATATGATATACGATTTTATAATAAAAAAACGAAATAATAAAATTATAGTATAAGTAACTTTGGGAATGATCTAAAATTAGAAGGAGAAGATTGCTCGTTAAATATTATTAAAATGAGAGGGAGAGAGAAGAATATACAATAACACGCACGACCAAAATTAATTTGGCGGGCAACCAATTGCGATACAATTGAGTATCGTAAGTTACCTTGGGCCGTGCAATTTCGAGCTGAAGCAAAAATCCGCGAATTCACCGCGTCGTTGACTCGTGGTCTAATTGTATTAGGTCAATAGAATTATCGTGCCTGATATTATTACGAACTTTCCCAGCACACATTTAACGTAATATTATTATCGATTATTCATATACAGCTAATGAACACAATTATCGACACGAATCTAATTTTCTTGTAAAATCGCGTGTAAATATATTCGATCGCGATTCTTTATCGAACATCTTTTCTACATTAGAATTTCTGAATTTAAAGTTCCAGTACATGGTAATTATAATAATCAAAAATAAAATAAATAGAAACCATAATTGTTTGTAATTTTGCTTCCGATGTATTTAATCCTTCTAATAAACTGCATTTTTTTCTTCCAATCATCATTTTCCATCTAATTGTATTTTTCTAACGTTAATAATCTTCAAACCTCAAGTTTGAGCAATATACGAAAAAGTTGTTGCTAGTCTGCGTGATTTCTCATTTCAGTTCCATGTTAAACGTTCTTCTAAAACATTAATCTTCCTCGTTACCCAAAATGAAAGTAACATCGGAATATAAAAATTCCAGAATCGCAGGAAGGTTAAATTTTGCCTTCAAAAGTTGTATTTTAGACGTGATTAAATATAAAGAATCGTGTTTCTTTTCTCTCAAAACATAGAACTGTTTAAGAGAAGCAAAATACATAGTATTTATCTTCATACATTTATGTGCATTACTTAACTTAATTCATATTTATAATGGCAGATAGCTCTAAAGTTATAATCTCGAACAGAATACATTTTAACGAACGACGACAACTGAAGACTCCAAGCAACTTGATGAGGATCCTATGTAAGAAGAAAGGAATAAAACGTTTCTCTCTGTTCCTAACAGACGCGTCCCTAAAGTTCTAGCTTTAAACTAATCTAATCGCAGAGAAGTAACGTCATTCACTACGCCTGACACGCGTTACAAGTAGACTGCGGATATTTATTCATTTATGGTAAATTTGAAGGTGCAGAAATGCACGCAATTCGTATAATACACGAAAATATATGAAACGTGCGAAGTAAAGCATCTGTTATAATATTTGGAAAATAAACGAAATCTCAATTTAACACTTTGACTGCCATGCCGAAATCACATGTTTCGCTCAGGACGCCACGGGAGTATTTTTATTATTCAAAGCATATAGTGGCAAAATAATAATAAATTGATGATGTAAGACAACATTCTTCCTCAATTGACTGTTTATCTTATTGGTGGTCACGGGTGACGGCTTGGTAACAGTTGATAGCGACATATTATAACAAGGCTTCGTTTATGTTGAAAATGACAACGTGAGTTCGCGCTCGCCATCTATATGCAGATGCGCTAGTTACAATAAATAGTAACTAGAAAATAGTTCTAGATACAATCGATAGATTTAATCGATAGGTTTTAGATATTCTTTTGTTTTTATCCCTAGTCCATGTAAGAAAGTACAATAAAGTTTTTTCGGCTCAGAACGGTGTGATAGATTTATCGAAAGAATAAAATAACAGTTAATATGATCCTACCTCTGAATACAGAAATAACAACAGTTTATTTCAACAAGCCATTCGCATTCGTTATTTCGTCGCAAGCAAAACGTCCAGAATATATCGTTGAAACGTGTGGAAGATATTAGTAAACAGTATTCGCTCATTCTACATATAATAGTAAGGTATGTGCACACTTCTAACCTCAATTATATGACTATAAAATAGCATTTACGATTATTTTCTAAGGTGTGTTTATAATAATATTCGTAGATTACCCTTCAAAGATATGCATGTAAACACAGTGCACCGTTAGATGCAAAATTTGTTCTCACTCTTTTTTTGATGTTCTAATAAAAATGTTTAATTGTTCAATTGTTCACTTTCTATTTCAAAGTGTCTTCTACTTATCGGTTATATTCAAAATGACCTAACTGTTAATTTTCATACAATTTTTATAATCGTAAGAAGTTCAAGCGGTCATCAATATCCACCGTGGCGTCACAGGAGAAACCGTGGCCGGTTATATATGACCAACGTGGCAGTCAAAGTATTAAGTTCCATTTTTTTATTCGTATTTATATCAAAACTCTGAGTTTTCATAAACATCCGCAGTCTAGTTATAGGTATACCAACACTTCTAATAATACAACGTAAACTTCGTACATATGTATGAGCAAACAGCAAAAGTAAACAGTAAACACTAGTCCAATATAATATTGTCTATATTGTAAACCAGCGAGATGAAATACAATTGCATACAACTGTAGTCGTTTAATAACTCACACATTGCTAAAAGTTGTACACATTTATGATAGCAAAGGTAAATATGCAGCGTGCTAGTCTAACATAATATTGTCTATATCGTAAACCAACGAGATGAAATACAATTGCATACAACTGTAGTCGTTTAATAACTTACACATTGCTAAACGTTGTACATATTTATGATAGCAAAGGTAAATATGTAGCGTGCTAGTCCAACATAATATTGTCTATGTCGTAGGCCAACGAGATGAAATACAATTGTATACAACTGTAGTTGCTAATAATTAATAACTGTCAGTAGGTAAATTGAAAAAAAGAGAAACGCATTTTATTTTACTGTAGGAAGAGTAATATCCAAATGAAGGGAAACTAGATGCAATTAAACGATGCTGTGACGCGACTGAATTGACGAAAGAAAGAAAGCGCGATATTCTCTCGTTCAATTTTACGATAGAGCGAAAGCGCATCAGAGTAATCACGGATTTTATGCGGAACGATGTTATTTTCCACTGGCTAGCTTCCACTTCCTTCCAATCATTTTCCTCGCGTTTCTGCGTTACGTGGAAATTAAATTCGATTATTATTCCATGATGTCGCTTCCGCCGAGCTTTATGCAAATTCCTACGTATCACCTTTTTATTAGTTTTTCGTTCGACTGTTCGATTTAAAACGCCAGGCACGCTATTTTCTTAATTAAATCGGCAAACTTCTTGTGATTCTGGGACGCGGACTCGACTTGTAACAAAACTGTTGCGTTCAAAGATTACGTACATCGTGTTCAATATTATTCATCAATTTACGTTCATTAAGTGGCATATTAGTTGCGATATTAGCGATGGTTATTAGTAGATTTTCGTGTAGTAATAGCAAACTTGGAAATGTAAAAATATCCAGAATATTTAACTTAACTTCTGCTTAGGTTTCATTTCCTTCTTCCTCATAAAAATATGAACTTGCATAAATAGTTTTTCGTAAATAAATTGAATAAATTAAATAAATTATAAATAGATTAAATAGTAATTTATCATAGTATATTAAAATCTATTTAAAAATAACGATAGAAGAATATTTCACGCAGAAATATTATTTGTCAAATATTTATGAAAATTATATTAGAAGCAAAAGTTATATTTGATGCATCGTATATTTGCACGATTTCATTTACGTCTCGATTCGCGCCTCGTGTGTCCTCTAATGTAATTCTTCTCGCTATATTTTTCAACACGAACGTCAGAACCAAAGTTAATTAAGAATTCTGTTTCATTTCTAATTTGACTCATCGTCTCTCTTCAAATTATATATAACGAGAAGGAGTGTAATCATCTTGAACGCGAAGAATTTCGAATAAATCCTCTCGTCCTAAAGATCGTAGCAGTGAGCGAGCATCGTGAAACGGTCAAACTAAAACCAAAGCAACATCTGAAGCTAAATATTTATAGAAAGCTGGAATTCGTTAAGCCTTCGCTACTAGACTGCTCTCCAATTTCTCGATGAATAGAACTTCCCTCCGTGTCGTTTTTAGAGGTACGTTGGCCCGTGCACCTCTTCAACCTCAACGAGCGTACGTCTTTGTGTCTTTTCAACGATCAGAAAGTCATCGTCATTAACTGCGCTAGAATTCGCGGCAACGTTCGACGTGCAATTTAGAATTCGCCGAGTTTCCTGTCCTTAAGGAAAATTCGTGTAATTGTCGATGATCGCGAAATAAAGTTTTATCGTTATATTACGTGTCTATGGCCATTAAATGGCAAAAAGTTTCCCGTTCTCTCGAGCAAACCATTCGTTGAAATTCTTCTTTGTTACATTCGTCTTCCATTGTGTCGTGAAATATTCATAAAACATATTTTATCCATTGAATTTCCATCCGATTGAATTTTACGCTAACGACTTCGCTCAATTAGAAATTGACTTTTATTTGAATTGCTTTTTATTGAATATTGAACGCTTGAAATTGAATCTATTTTTATAGAATCTTGAGATGTTATATTCTCGCCTCTTTAAATCAAAGAGATTGTCTGTTGTCAGCTTGTGACAGCAATCAGAGATCAGAGGAGAAAATTCCGACAAGTACATTTTCATTGGTTTTTTTCATTTTCATGATACTTTACGATTAAATAAGTGAATTTTAATATGAAATGATCGAAAATGAAGATTACCTGTTATCTGTGTACATGGTATGATTTGTTTGTTATACACGTGTCAATGTAAAATGAAAAATAAGGTTTCTCATATGATTCTCTTGTGTTGTTTAATGATTATACATATTACCATATTTTGTGCTATGCAACTTTTTCAGTTCACCAAAATGGAACAAAGAAGTTAGGTTTAATTATACTTGCACTACCATTTAATTCCATTTATTTGTTTCATCGTTTTGATCAGTTTTATCGCAATTCTTTTTTAGTATTATATTTTGTTTTATTAATAAGTGTTCATTGCTCCTACTTAAAATTACAATATATGTGAATGAAATAAATAAATATTACTTCTGATACATATTGAATATGTTTCTTAGTCTCTTTGTTACAGGATGGTATGCTTATTACACATATTAACGTCAGGGTGAAAAACGTAGCTATTATCCAGCAGCTCATAAGTTTTTTTTTTTTATTTAATATTTCACATTCACAATTTGTCCAATTTGGACATTTGGTAGAATTTTTTAGCTGTTTGATTTTTTAGCTGTGGGTGGCTACCCCCAATGGGGTACCATCTTCGTGTTTGTTAGGATATATCCTTTATCCTTTATCCTGCTGAGTGTTTCTTTTTTAGTCTTCTTTCTATACTTGTGTTGATCGTTTCCTATCGTTGCTATTCTTTCTCTGTACCTTCTTGCGAATCTGCTAATCTCTTCCTTGATCGTTGGTATTCCAAGGTCTTTCCGTATGTCCTCGTTTCTAACGTATCATGGGGCGTTTACAATTGATCTAAGAATTTTAGCTTGGATTGTCTCTATTTTGCTTATATGGCTCATTGCTGCTGTTCCCCAAAGTGGTATTCCGCACGTCCAAATTGGTTTTACGATCGTTTTGTATATTTTTAATTTGTTTTCTATGCTTAGTTTGGATTTTCGACTTGTTAACCAATACATTTGTCTCCTTGTTGTCTGTATTTTGTCTATTATAGATTTAATATGCTGTTTCCATGTGAATCGTGTATCTAAGTGGAGTCCTAAGTATTTGACTTGCCTTGTTTGTATTATGTGCGCGCCGTTCAGTATAATGTTTGGTGGTATCTGTTTTCACAGTGTGAATGTAATGTGGTTGCATTTATCGAGGTTTGCTTTAATTTATTTAAGCCACTTTTCTATTTTTGTGATATTTTCTTGTAGTAATGTGACTGCTGTTGCAGGGTTAGTGTGCCTGACTAGTACAACTGTGTCGTCCGCAAATGTCAGTATTGTGCTATTGGTAGTTGTTGGTATATTGGCCGTGTACAGTGTGTATAGAATTGAGCAGCTCATAAGTGGAAATAAATGTTAGGGTAGAAAATATGGAACCACTTAAAACCATACTTGTAACAACGATACCATAAAACATTATAAAACGTATTTCTATTTACCAAATTAGACTCAATTATACTGAAAATGGCCAATTTAGCATTTTAATATGCCATGGAGAAATAAAGTCTAACAATGCAGGCGACCAATAAATCTCAAAAGCAATTTTATCCTCCAAGAATTAATTACATATGTCATTCTTATCTTTTAGGAATTAATTACATATGTCGTTTCTATCTTCCAAGGATTAATTACATGTTTCATTTTTATCTTCGCGAAATACATACTTCTGCTTTGAAGTTTTACAATATTTAAATGTATATTTTAGAGTGAACAAATGGCTCCTATGTTACGTAATAATTAATAATTTATTATCCTTCATTTTTTAAGAACATTCTATGTACTCGCTGATTTTTTAATTTCTTCCTCGAAAAATTGTTGACATTTTTCCCGACGCAAATTATTCTCTTTTACGTCACATTTTTCAAGTTCTTGGATGGTCCGGGTCTCCTACCCTTTATATCATTTTGTCGCGACAAATTAGTCAAAGTCAGCCAGAAAACGAGGTAGATGAATAGAATATCGATCCTCAATTATATTTTTATATTTTCCTATGTATCATCGTAATGGAAAACTTCATACGGTACAGGAAATTTATTTAAGAAAACACGACTGGCCCTGTAGCGGCACACGAGTCAACGGACGATTCGAATCGGGAGTGACTCATATTGTTGTGCTTTGGAGTGTCAACATTATTTTTTCTTGAAAGGTAAACGAAATCCAAACAAAATATTAACGCTGTTATTTGTAATCGTCAACCGGAGTTGCTACAAATAGACGAACGTGCTCTCTAGGACAATCAAAGTATAGCGGAGCAATATAGCGAATCATTATGGCGAATCATTATAGCGAGTCGTACAGTCGAATAGCGAGCATAGAGTTGAACAGTAACATTGAGCGAGCAACTATAACGACCTGCATACGGTATCTTTGTACTTGTATTTAAAGTGATTTTAACATACAGCGACTATTACAATTTTATCACTCGTCTGTTTAATAAACTAACACGTATAATAAAACCAGCTGAGTCGTAAAACAATTCAAAGCAACAGGATTATGATGAATTGAAGTGATTTTAACATACACCGACTATTACAATTTTGTCACTCGTCTGTTTAATAAACTAACACGTATAATAAAACCAGCTGAGTTCTAAAACAATTCAAAGCAACAGGATTATGATGAATTTGTATAAAAAGAATTATCCCAATCGTTGCTTCCTTTTCACCATTTTAGAACCTCAACGAACATTAACAATGCAATCTCCTGCATCAGAATGCTTGTAAACGCACGTCGCAGAACTTCCAAGTTCACAGCGCGAAAATTTTTACAATTTTTGCATTAGATAAGAATATCGTATCATTACGTTGCATGCAAAAATATTCGCGTCACGAGCTTAGGATTTCCGTGACGTAGCTCTCAAACGTCTGTGATAGGAAGCGCATCATTGGCGATATTTGTTCGACACGAAAGATCGTCAATTTTGTTATCCTCGTGAAACTCGTGTAGAGGACGAGTAACAGTTGTAACACGTATTTGTAAAGTAAAAGAGAAGGACGTTTGCGTGAAACGAGGTCACTGGCGGTAATATTTGCTTTTCGTTCACGTGCCAGCCCTTGACACTTACAAGCCCGAATTTCGTGGCGTATATCTTGCTGTTACATTTCGGGCGCAGAAGTAGAGCTGGCGAGTATGCGCCAGTTAGGCCGAGTCGGTGTCATGACTTGGGAATCGTGCCATGTTTAAATTGGATTCTATTCTCGAAGGAGTAGCCGAGCTAACGGGTTCGCGGTTGGCAAACGGAAGTCTCCTGGCACTTGCTTCGTCTTCCTCCGGCCGCTTGGAATTTCCAATCCTGTCTGCTTCGAAGAGAGGAAGCTACCATACTTAGAACGACCCTCGTATTAAATTCAGAACGCACAGGACGAGCGCATGCTGCGTTAAAACGTGATTTCGCCAACGTCAATTCGATGCTTGCAATATTCACGGGAAACGACACAGCTAATGCGTTCATGGGGGGAATCTCGGCGAATTGTTTCTCGGCTATGGTTTCGTTTCACGCCGGCTGTACAACCGGCGAAATTAATTTTGTAGATACCGAGATATTTTTGAAGATTAGTGCGTCAAGTTATATTTTTGTTCGTTTGCCAGTCTCTGGCTCGATCATGGTACTGAATGGAATCGCGGACGAGGTACAAGCCACGCGTAATAAAATTTATATGGAGAGTCTGGAGGGAAACGCGTGATCATGCTAATGAGATATTATGTTATATATGTAATAAGGTAAATCCTTAGGGTAAATCAGACGGTCGATTCTGGAAAATCGAGTTTATTTTAGGAATAATTAAATTAAATACACTAACAGTTAGTAACAAATCTACTACGAGTTTTACTTGGAAAATGGAGAATCGATTTTCTAAGTCCTAAATTACCGTTCTTCTCTCGTGATTTATTCTATTCAGCAAATGACGACCGGTAAAACCAAACAAAAGTAAAAATGTCGATTGAATTCCATAGCTTGAATTCCATAGAATTTACATATATACAGGGTGGTTGGTAACTGGTGGTACACGCGGAAAGGGGGCGATTCTACGCGAAAAAAGAAGTCGAAAATATAGAATAAAAACTTTTCGTTTGAGGCTTTGTTTTCGAGAAAATCGACTTTGAATTTTCGCTCGGTACGCGTGCACTTTATCGCGTCTCGTTATAACGGATCTCACTGTAGATCGTTGTCTCGATTGACGTTATCTTTTGAATTTTTTAAATTGAAAAATTTTTAAATTTTTATTCTATATTTTCGACTTCTTTTTTCGCGTAGAATCACCCCCTTACCACCACCACCAGTTACCAACCACCCTGTATATACGTAATAAGGTAAATCCTTAGGGTAAATCAGACGATCGATTCTGGAAAATCGAGTTTATTTTAGGAATAATTAAATTAAATACACTAACAGTTAGTAACAAATCTACTACGAGTTTTACTTGTAAAATGGAGAATCGATTTTCTAAGTCCTAAATTACCGTTCTTCTCTCGTGATTTATTCTATTCAGCAATTAACGACCGGTAAAACCAAACAAAAGTAAAAATGTCGATTGGCGTGTAGTTTGAATTCCATAGAATTTACATGTATATATTATACACACTATTATATATATTAATTATATTATTATTATTAACTATAGTAATTATATTATATATGTCAGAGATGAAAGAACATCGGGGCCTTTCTTTTGGAAATTTTGGAAAAATCCCCAATACTTTAATCTAGACTTTTTATTATAGCTGTACTTAAATAATCAAACTTAGAAGTAGTTGTTTATCGTTTAATTCGATTATGTATGCCCGAGATTTGTGACAAGAGGCTTAGGCTCGAAGTGACAGGTGAAGGTCGCTAAACGTAGCTTTAAAAACGTAATTTTTACCTAAAAGAGGTGTGACGTAGTTGTATAGCTCTCCTTAAAAGACATAGTTGTATGTGCAGAAAGATACATAGTAAAGTACATGGGTTCAGTTCGACCTGGACTTTTGACAAGTAAGGAAGTGCATTTGCTATCTTGTTGACTGTGTATTCGTCATTGAACCTAAGATTATTGTCATTAGCATCTCGAGTATCTAATCGTCACGGTTGTTTGTCAAATTCCGTAATAGTCATATAATCACCTTGTGAATTATTATTATATTCATTTAGTGACTAAGTAGTCATTGTTATTATAATATAAATCTGTAGTAAGAACTTATTATTGTGCAGTGAAATTGTTTATTGCTAGTGAACTTTATTCTGTAATAATCATATTTATACCATTAACTATCATCTATAATGTATGTCGGGTTAACATTAGAATTTAAGGCGCGTAACGATTCTTCGTTTAAATTAGCCATCGTTTTACGAAACAGAGATTATATTTACGCGAATATACAAGATTTTACAAAATATTATGAATATTGAGTTTAATGAATGATAAGATTAACAAACGATAAATTTAACTAATGATTAGATTAAAGAATAATAAGTTTAACGAATAATAAGAGTAACGAATAATATGTTTTACGAATAATAAATTTAACGAATAATGAGATCAACGATTAATAGGTTTTACGAATAATGAATTTAGTTAACGCTATTAACAATGTTCCTGGGTTCAAATGAATCCACGGTCAACGGGATAACTCTTTACTATGCGTAGAATAATTTTAAACACAAAAAAATACGATTGCTGAGACACTCGGTAAATTGCTCGATGTATCACTTTCCAAGGCGATCACACGAATGAATAACTGATGAAAATCTTTTTCGCTGTACGACTGCATTTGTTTGTTATATGCTCGCTGGAGGCATCGAGAAGGTTCCAATCGCCGTTGCTAGGCAGTTTCTGTCAAGAGTTTGTTGTATACTCTTTGGAAGCATCGAGAAAGATCCAAACGCCGTTGCTAGGCAGTTTCTGTCTGGAGTTTGATTCCTAATACAACGTGTGTCCCATTATATCGACATCTCCAAAGTACAATTCTATGTGATTTCTAGGGAGAACTATACAACCGATCCACACCTTCGTTAGGCAAAACGTTTATCCCGTGACCGTGGCTACGTTCGGCGACCAGTTGTCACCTCGAACCCACTTTCGCTATCACAAATATCGAACAATTACAAATGACAACAATTGCTTAATTACAGCTATGATAAAATCTAGGCTAAAGCATTAGAAGACTTTCCCAAAATTGCAAAGGGAAGGCTCCGGTTTTCCTTTCATCTCCGACATGTATATTAAACATGCCTGAGCCAAATGAAAGTTCGTTAAACGTCCCTAGCCTCAATGTTAACTCGACATATATAATATAATAGTATGAATAACTATAAACTCAAAACTGAATAATAACTATAAATTAATAACTATAAACTCTGACTATTGTCAGATTCTTCGTAATACTAAAACAAAAATTAACAAAATCGTTTATACAATTTCGTGTCGTGATATAATACAAATCTGAAGATACAACAAAGAAAAATTGAACAGTGCTCGTGGAAAACACTGTAAACGCAAAAATTGAGAAATGTTTCATTGGAAAATATTCTACGTATCAATGAGAATAGCGCAGTATATTAATAATTCGCCATGTAACATCGCTTGATATTCAATCTACTCTTTAAAAAAAGAATTTCTCTTGACATGATCAGTGGTTTCTTGGAAATATCGAAGGAATAATACGGAAAATGTGACTGAGTCTATAAATTATTCACAGCAGTGTGCGCAAAACGTAAGTATTAGGTCGTCCGAAAAGTTTCTTTCGTTTTATAAGGAAATAATGGATGCACAATATTTTTCGTTTCATATTATTTTATCGAATTACGTATGATCCATTTTATTCTATCAAGATAAAGATCACAACGTTTGATAGATTAGGTTTCATGTTTGTACAAAGATGCATTGGTGTAAAAGACGTGTCTGTAAAAGAAAGACACTTTTCGGACAACCTAATAGAAGTACGACTGATAGTTCGATAAACTTGCTCTCGACGTTTTACTTACAGTACGTAAAATATTTTGGTAGTAGAAGCAGGGCACAGGGACGTTTAAATTCACAATAAAGTCCATTTCACAATTCTTTCATTAAGACTTCTCTTTTTACGCTTATGAAACCAGCCCCGGTGGCTACACAGATATTTCTGTTCTTTTCTTCTTTTCAGCAAACAACAATCTCGGTGAATAGCGAACGGGAATGTGTTACTTTATTACATTTCCGCGATTATTCTACCTTCCATTTTCTCGTGTAAATACACTGCAACGTAACAGTTCATAATTGGTTTTATATCACATATTTCACGTAAAGTCTGCGAAATGTCTTAAACAACGTACATTTTGTTAATACGTTGAGGTTAATTAAGTTTGAAAGTTAAAGCTACAATGAAAATAGGAAAATCAGCTACGTTGATCTATATTGTATCAGGAGTACTTTCAGCCTTGTTATTTCACGTCAGTCTTTTTTTAGAGCCCTTGGCAAAGGAGAAAATTTCTCCTTCTTGCAGCTGTTAAAATTCTCATTGCATAAAAATATGCATAAAAATGACACAATCTCTCGTGATTATTAAATCGAGTTAATGCTTAAGAATTGTTCGACTCAACTGTGAATTTGCGGGAAATTGTAGTAAATAAAATTTCAGTAACTTGCAACTCGATCGTATAATCTGATTCAATGGAACGCAAAACTCTGATATTCGTTAGACCGCGGTTTTTTATGCAAATTAATATTTTTATAGATACAAATGGACCGATACAGAACTTATAATATTTCTATTTATTAAAGATACGTAAAATTATAAGATAAGATAATAAGATAATTAATAAGATAAGTAAAATCAGTAAGTTACAAGTCAACCCTCTGGCACTGAATTGATCTCGGGTTTTTATACAAATTAATATTTTTATACACACGAATGGAGCGATATAGACGTTGCACAGAGATTCGTTTTACCTATAAAAATTATAATAAGTAAAATCCGTAATTTAATACAAGTAATCTCTCTGGCATTAAACAGACTGCGAATTTTTATGCAAATTAATATTTACAGAGACAGGACTAGAGTGGCACAGAACCTGAGCAGAGGTCGCTTCCATTATTAAAAATTATAACGATTGCATTCCCTCTGTATTTTATTTTATCGATATTATTTCGCAACCTTTAACGCGAATTATACGCTATTATGGTTACCACGAACGCGCGATCAAACACATCGCTGCACCTTGTTTACGCAGCTCGTGTGTGTAATGCAACGCGTTGAGAAATTAAATTACGAAAACTCGTTAGGAGAAACGAATTATCATCAACATCCTGGGAATTTTAGGATAGGCATTTGCCGCTTCGTATGTTCAATGTTAAAACGTTGTGTTCGCTGCTGCACCCGTTACTCACAGAGACCGTTGGACAATACAGTAATCAGAGTAATCTGGCAGAAACGTGAGCTGAGTATTTAACGCTAATATGGACGTACACGCGTTAAATGAATAACTCGTGAGCGTTGTTGCTAAAGATTCTTATATTAAGCGTTCGTTCACGTAGTATCGAGTATTTGTAGAATTCGCTTCATTTCTTTGCATCTTTCGTTTCGTTCCGCCCTCCCTTTAATATATTTTGTCAAATTCGAGATACGAGATTTATCAATACCATTTATATTCTGATAGATTTAATATCCCTTTTAATTTTAATATTGCAAGCTCGTCTCGCAGAGAAATATTAAATACTCGTACGCTCCCTGACATTTCATTTTATCCTTATCCTACGAATTTTCTCTACTCTGATTTATGGAAATTTTATGGACATAGGAGCGTGCTTGAAGATATTTGTAATTTATAAAGATTTTGGAATTAAAAATGTTTAAATGTAACCTATAGGTAGGTCGTATTATAGGTACGTCATAGTATAGTCGTCAATATTCTATGGATAATACTTCCCAATAGTAAAATATTTATGTGTGTAAAACATTTATGGCAGATGTTTCGTCTGAATACACGAAAACTCACTATGATTCTCCAGGTCTGAAGCATAAAATACACCGCCGTACCATATCATCGTTCTTGCAACGCTAGTATCTTCGTATCGATAGCTCCTGGCCATTTCTACCATCTGCGAAATTCAGTCTCGCATACTCACATAATACCAATCTTTTATAACTATCTCTTGGAACCAAATTTATGATATTATCTAACACATTATAGAAAATGACGTAGTACCGATATACAGAGTACCGATCAAAGTTCCTTGTTTCTATGGTTAAATAATATTGTAATAGAAGAAATAAATAAGTATATACATATACGTACAATTACTTATTGTGAAATGGCAAGAAATAATTTCTTGATAACACATTTTATTATTACAAGGACAGTACTATTTCACTAATACTACATTTCAATTTTCTGCTGCATTTGTATCACTTCGTACCGCATTGCGGTTATATACATGTGTACATAAATGTGTGTGTGTATATATATAAACATCTAAATTTGCACGTTCTCATATGACGTTATATGTTATATGCATGTGGTTCTGAATATGTGTATATAACGTGTACCACAGTCATCAAAAGGCACTGGGGTGCAATTATCGTATGTTCTCGTATTTTTGAAAGTACTGTAATTTTAAAGAACTTTAAAAAATTTTCATACTCTATATTAGTTCGTTATCGCGCTCAATGCAATGATAATGTGTTCCTAGGAAGACGAAACGAGCAGATGGGAGATTTGTTGAGGGGAATGTTAGGTTGGTATGATCACTAGTTCCTACATGCAAAGTTGGTACGACTACTAACGACGCTCCTTCGTTTTTCCCCGTGTACCACGTGTTAATTATCAGAGAGTATGTTGAAATGGTTGTACATGGTGATGAAATACAGAGTATATAAAACTAAATCTGTGTGAATCAATTAAATATCGAACTCCAAAACCTATTTAATAACAAGATTTGCATGTTAAACAAAAACGAAATGTGTTTACATCTGCATAAAAAGTGAAAGTTTCATGGGAAATATTTTGTAGTAGGTAAAGAAGTGCAATTCCTGCATAATAGATTCAATTATTTTGTACGTAGCATAAACGTCACCAGGTATTATTTGGAGAGTATACATTTTACATAAATAATTGGATTTCAGAATTGATTATTTGTAGAAATAAATAAAGAATACAACAAATAATTCTGTGTACATATATTACGGAATTGTCGTTGTCGACATTCTCAGATGTTAATTGTATAAGCTGTATTTAATGCTTAGATATATACATATTATTAAAATTAGTAAATTGTTTCTGCAGTAATCAAATAATTTACTTTTCACGTATAATATCTGTAGTTTTTAAAAATAGGCTTCGATTAAATTGTTTTGTCGTTCTTCCTATGTTATAGGTACCTCGTAATTACTATGTTACTTATCCACTTTCTATTAGCGATTTACGAAATAGCCATCTTCCATCGCAACATATCCTGTAGCTATCAAATACTTATCTGTGAATAAAAGTATTATATTTTATTGTAACGTATATAAATGCCTTGTTAATGCTATTACGAATCACATAACTCCAAATTTACTAAATACGTAAGCAGTGGATAATTTCTCGTCTATTACAAATTATAATATTATTATTTTTGCAAATTATTAAATTTCAGGTAAACTACTAGGTTGTCCGAAAAGTTTCTTTCGTTTTATGAGGAAATAATAGACGCACAACGTTTTTTTGTTTTATATTATTTTGTCGAATTACGTACGATCCATTTTGTTACGTTGAGATAAACACCGCGACATTTCACAGACTTGATTTCACGTTTATATGAAGGTGCATTAAAAAACATGTTTGCGAAAGAAAGACACTTTTCGGACAACCTAATACTTCTCTCTAGCCTAAGTTATAGCTCTAGCTCTAGCCCAAATTATAACAAAAATACTTCAGTCATTTGCAAGCATCGACTTAAAATTTTATTTCGTTAAAACATTTTTGAGATTTAACGATGATTTTTCCCAGGGAAAAAAACCATAATCATCTTAACGAGGCTCTGACATTGTACAGGCTGTTGAAAAAAAGCCTTTACGGGGCTTATGGTGGTTATCGAAGGAAGCAAAAAAATGTACTATCAACACAGGTGCTGCGATTAATCCGTTCGATTCCGTTCGATGGTAAAATCCATTTTTATCATTTCAGAACGTTGAATGTCGTTGTCGAGTTCCTCCGTCGAGCGTAAACAAAGAGATTGATTCAGAAGTACGTTGGCTCAAGGCTGTCAACACAAGCGACCTACGATACGTGGACGTGAGCTTTGCATTGCAATGGAAGGAAAACATATCGAACATTTGCTGTAACAAAGAAGGTTTTTATTTTGTTTGCCTCTATGAAGTAATCTCTGTTGATATTAGTAATGATTTTGTGTTGACAATGTTCAGCTAACGCACTTCTCAATCACTCTCTCTCTCTGTTTACGTTCGAAGAAGAAACTCGCTCGTGACATCGAATGTTTGTAAATGATAAAAGTCGATTTCACGTCGAAAGGATTGATCGCAGGACCCACGTGGACTGGACATTTTTTGCTCCTCTTGGTGAGTACTATAATTCATGGACCCTTCTTTTGAACACCCTGTACGTTGCAATACAATAACTAGACCTTACTGTCTAAGATTGCGATGGTTTTCTCACGTTGAGAAAAAGAAGATAATTTGCCAGATCACCGTGTATATCACCAGGAGGCTCGGTCAAATACAAACCGCACTCTGTTGCTAACTTTATACTTAGGTAAAATGTTTCAAGAAGAACAACCGACTTATTTTTTTACGTATATGTCCCGTTTTTCTCTGTACACTTTTGCCGTCGGATTGCTAAGTTTTTCATTGCAGTTTCACAGAAAGTGGAGAGCTGGGTCAGAAAGCAATCGCACGCGAATTGCTCTACTTCTTCGTTGCGGTTGAAACATCGCCCTGCTGCTGCCTCTTTCGGTGCTCGTGATTTTGCGGATCTCCAACTCTCCGAATAATGGAAACCACGCTCCCACGACCAATATTTAACTTTCGAGCAAATTTCGTCGATCCTCGCGCGTCGATCGTGCTCGATCGGTTTGCCAACAGCTTCCACGTTTGCTGGTGTTACACTTGTCTCGAGGCGTCGCAGATAAAATGTGTTTTGAACGTTTCTTGCTAATGTTTCATTCCCAAACCGTAATCGCGATCTACACAAAAATCCAGTGGTCTTTGCGCCCTCAAATAAAGTAAGCTTAATAATCGTGCATTGTGTAACCGAAGACGTACAGTTTCCTCACTCATTGCGCTATCTACCGAAGAAACGATAAACAGTGCAGCACGCGCAGTGGAACGTCTGTGAAACATTTTTTTTTTCTTTGGAAGAATTTTACAATCAATTCTTATTGAGAATTATAAGTAAATTATTCTGGCGTGGTGCTATAACGTGTATAATAAGTGATTATCGTTATTGAGATATGTATAATTTTATGTGCTAGACTAGGTTAGCTGCACAGTAGTGATACTTGTATGTGAATATCAGTGTGTGGAAGTGTGTGTGTGCGTGGCGTCTCGAAAACAAAGGAACGTAAACTGTTCAGTTAACAGTCTGCTGTGGAAGAAGGTGAGACGCGTGCAAGTGTGTATCGATGAATATCTTTGAAATCGTTTATTCAATAAATATATAACTATTCTAATATGAATTCTAAGTGTAAATTTAGTGTTTCTATGCCGTTATTTCGACTCTTAAGATCCCAAATTCTCAACAATCGTATATTTGATTCTAGCTGAATCTAATGTTTAAATCTGGAGGATAATGCCCTTTTAGCCTGCGGATCTGATCCGTCGTGTCAAGTAATTGAGTAACTAATGGATTCCGGTGGTTGTTAACTCTTTGTTATATTTATTACTGAATTTGGATATTTCTTCTTTAACTGTAGGTATCTTAAGGTCGCGATGTATCGTTTCGTTGGTAACATACCAAGGTGCATCTATTAAGGATCTTAGAGTTTTTGATTAGAATCGTTGAAGAATTTCTATATTGGAATTACTTGCTTTTCCCCATAGTTGGATCCCATAGGTACAAACAGATTTTAATATGGCTTTATTGTGAAACATTTGACTAAACTATTTGTACTCTCACGCAGTTCCATGTGGATAATTGACGCTGCGGAGATGTGCCACACGCGGTCCAGTTGATATTTGACCGACGCTCGTACTGTACAGAACGTTTAGGAATTTCATGAACACCGTGATGAGACACGACTATCCTGATCATATTGGTCAAGTTTGAAACGGATCTGAAAATGTGTACACAAGTTAGAAGATATGGGGTTAAAGAGAAAGCTGCTTCCGTTTTTCGTAGCGAGATGCAACTGGCCATCGTGGTAAATTTATTTTTATTTATTATTACTAATTTAATTGGTGATATTGTAGGGCTGACTGTTTTAATAAATTTCCAATATGTTTAGAACGGAACTTTTAAGAAGCAGCGAAACTAGAGGTAAACGAGTGGCTGATAAACGCAAGGAAATCGAATGAGAACTGGGACGCAAAGTTTCACGTTAGAACGCAAATTGTTAAATTCATAGCAAATGAATTATATGTTCACAGGTATATGCAGACCGTGTCGTAATGGACGCGTCACGATCCAGCGAACACCAATTAAAAAAAAGAGGAGACTTATTCTCGCGACCGTCGAAGAGTTGGTTATCATGTGAATTAATGAAATAGAAAATTGCCTCTGGCCGACGCGCACACAGCTACAAAATCGGTGCAGGTGCGCCAGCCTGTCTTCCGTTTAATTTCGAACATCGACGTGAAAAATTGGCGCGCGACCTTCTGCCTTGATTACGTGCCACCCGGATTCAACCTCTGGCCTCGTCGCGAGGCAAAAATTCCTCGTAAGTACACAGATTCGCGTTCGATATACGGGTCAGCCGGTCGTCGACATTCCGGCACATTAATTTCACAAGTGTTTCTATTCACACCCTTGCATAGGTTCATTGGCCCGTAAGGGCTCTTTTCAAAGGGCGCTGGCAGCCTCGTACGAGCAAGGAAATCTCTTTGAAACTGGCACTGGGCTCCGCTTAATATTAATAGCAGCATTTGCGGCTCCGTATGAACGACATTTAACTAACGAGACGCCTCGATTCGGTCACCGTGCTTCTTTGCCTTCTTTTTCTCTTCTCGCTCTTCTTTTTCTCCCCTTCTTTTCTTTTTGTTTTATTTATTTAAGGTCGCACGTACCTGTGAACGTTATTTAGCGACTACCATGGTACACAAACGAACGATCCGAATTTTATGAGACAGAACGATCTGCGATTGTAACATCGAGCGATATTTTGTAAATGCGGGGACGTTTCTCTGTGAGAAAAATTGAAACAGGGAATTAGAACTGAAGGAAATTGTATAATTGTATAGTTTTGTTAAACAATTGTTAACTGCTGTTTAGAATTAATGTTACGAGGTGAAAGAATAGATAATTTTAAATCTTGTATTAAATATCGAATGATGTTAAAGAAATAAATAATTTCTACCGCGTTATACAAGAAATTTGATATGTAGAGTGCGCTAAACATTTATAAACTTTGGTTTACCTGCATTATCGTTATTAAATGATTCGATCAGGTCACATTCATGTCATACATCCTGTCATATCGTTTATTCACCGCGGCTATCGTAAATAATATTTCCGTGTAATTCCTCAAAATGTTATATCGGTTGATTATATCGATTATTTTATAGATTGAAGCATTTTCAACAGAATAATACAGAAATGGAAACAACTATCGAGCGTTGTATAATTAAAAAATAATTGAAACGAGCCATCGGTTGGAAAGCAACGTTTATTAATTAAAAACTTGACATGAACTTTAAGCGAGTTGTAAAATAGTCTTCCTCTGTTCAATTTTTCCCACTTTTTGAACGAACATTTACACACAGCTCGATAGAGATGTATTGCTGTTGTACTCGATCTTCATAACTCGAAGTTCTAATTAAAATAAAAATCAAGTCGCACAGAATTCATATTTCTGAACAATAAGTTCTCAGCGAATTTAACACGCGTCACTACGATTCTTTTGAAACGAGTTCTAACGAAAGCGGCGTGGTTTGCTTAATAATGGCAGGGCGGTGTTCTATACAAAATTTATTACTGTTGTTTTGCGTTAATAAAGCTTGGCAATAGGCAACCAGCACGCACAGCTTACGTCGAAAATTTTAATGATCAAGTGAAAAATGCGAGGCTTCGCCCACCACAACGAATCTTTCGAAGCGAAAATACGAGAAATCCAGACTACAATAACGAACTTGTTAGAAGCTGAACGATCAATTTTAATAAAGAACGGAATCAAATTTTCCCTGTGCTCAATTTTAAATTGAATTTCATCCTTTCTTCTCTTTTCTCGCTTATGCACTGCCATTCGTAAGCCTTTGGATACCAAATGCTATTGCAGAAAAAGGTTACATGAAACGATATTTTCGTAATATTTTCAAAGTTCGACGCTTAGAGATCATTTGTCTACTGTTTATCGTGTATCTCTTGCCATATCTCTTGTTCGTAAAGTAGAATAAGTTAAAATTCAAATGAAAGGAAGAAATTTATGCATCTGCGTCACTCATATTCTATCTTTGTTTTTAATTTGATGTTTTATAAAATTTATGCATATCGATGTTTAGGATGCGATCAGAAATATGCATTTGTCAATACAAGACATCGAACAGACACATTGAATCAGTTGTCTGTAACCTAACTGAGGTATCTGTGCAGTATCTTTGATTATTGCTGTCTTATTTATAATAATTAATATTAATTATCGTTTCTATTAATGTGTACTAATTGCCTAAAATAAGATCAGAGACCAAAATTAGATTTTAGAGTTTCCTTTGCAGCCTACTTTATGCATATATATTTCCAATAATTTGCTAGTGTAAAGATATTAGTTGCAAAATGAAACGATCGTATTCAGGATGAAACTTACATTCAGAGTTTTATTAAAAATAATATTACTAAAAGTATGCTTTAACAATTTCGACATATGTTGACTATCTTAAAAATAGCGTTACAATTACTATAATTAATATCACTGACTGATTGTATTTGTAATCGTCATCAAAGTAAAGAAAGGAACAATCGAGGCATAATTAAGCAGCTACAAAAAAAGAATAGTAATAATAACATATGTGATCCTCGTAAGCTGAAAAGAACATACCCTGTAAACCTAATAAACGAGCAAACATCTGCAAATGACCCAGATCGACTGATCTCAATGATAAGAACATTGTCTCAATGAAGACACCGCTTGTGCTATTTTGTCATATTGAAAAAATTGTGCTTAATGTGATAAATGTGTGCTGATAAATTGCAA
The DNA here is from genome assembly GCF_011952255.1 of Bombus vosnesenskii. NCBI lineage: Eukaryota > Metazoa > Arthropoda > Insecta > Hymenoptera > Apidae > Bombus > Bombus vosnesenskii. Next base: position 1,429,760 of record NW_022884350.1, read on the forward strand.
AGTATGTAAAGTATAGGAGATATAAAAAGAAAATTTTTTTTAATAATTTCTTGGTATATTTAATAGCAGGTTGCTCTTCTTATTCTGAACTTTCTTCTTTTTTTCGTTTCACTCTTTTATTATTCGGGTTTTCCAAAGTCGTATCTATAACCAGTTTTCATCGCGCAAGAAACGCACCCGAGTATTATTCTGATCTGTAAATTATTTCAACGTACAATATCCAATTTTTTCCAACATATTTTCGAACTAAATTAAATCCTGCTGCTACTAAATTAAATTAGCCTCGAAGAGAACAAAATCCACGCGTAATAAACGTTATCTACTGGCACATTTACGTAACTACTGAGTTCCGATTGATTGCAGACTTTCGTCGAGTCAGCTATTCCTCGCGCGACCATCCGATTCGAACGTCGATCAACGATTCGAATATCGTGAATTTTAACGCGAAAGCACATTTCCTTTCAACGCGTAAACAATGTGAAAGATCGCCGCAGAAGGCGAAAAAATCTCGATGAAGAACCACGATGAGAGAAGAGAAGGGAAGGAACAATCGGCTTGAAAGAATACTCGTTCGTCCCCATTCACGGGATCATCGGCGAACAGCGTCAAATTAAATTGATCCCCGACAGCAGGTCCACCTTCGTGCCCGGCATCGATCTACATTTCCATTGGCGTTCATCTGTTTTATTCGTCGAATCAGCTTGCGCGGTAAGCACGGACAATGCTCATAAATTTTTTCCTGCCGCGGCAGACATGGCTTCCGTTTCATTTGCATTGTCTCAGAGCGCGTAGCTGAGGAGCGTAACCAGGATGCACACGATCGATCGGCGGCACCATTGTTTCGCTTTAGTGTCGGTATCAATCGCGCGGGGCGTTCATTACGACGGCATTAACAGGCTTTTCAAAAGGAGAAAACGATTTCCAGAAATTGGAAAAATGACGAATAAAAAACCTTCGTTGAAATGCTGGATGAAACCTTTGAAATCGGCGAATACGAAAGATCCGTGGTATTTCAGACCAGTGTAGTAGGACCCATGCTCTTTTCGATATGCACAACAGATCCTTCAGACACCTTCATTCATCTGCATCGTTCGTCAGATTACCTTCGCCGATGACTTCTTGCTTATCCAGTCTGTGCCACTGACCAGGAGTCGACCGAGAAATTACAAGCAACGTGTTTGCTGCGTTTACGTATCGACGTATGACATTCAGGTTACGCCTATCAGAGTTGTTTCTTATCTTTTAAAAAATGTTTATTTTACATTATTTCTTTCAATTGCGTGTTTAAGGTGGTGTGCATCTTTGGAGATTATTAGTGTCACGTTAAGAACGATCACGGACAGAACGAATCTGTAGCAAGTTGCATAAACCAATCTTTCCAGTCTTTCAGAAGATCTAGAGTCTTTTCCATGGAGCCTTTCTTTTGTAGTATGTTCAGGTAATTAGTTAGATGATGTTGTACATTTTGATATTACATCTAGAACAGTTGATTAACATATGTACAAATCTTTCAGAAGATCTAGAGTCTCTTCCATGGAGCCTTTCTTTTGTAGTATGTTCAGGTAATTAGTTAGATGATGTTGTACATTTTGATATTACATCTAGAACAGTTGATTAACATATGTACAAATCTTTCAGAAGATCTAGAGTCTCTTCCATGGAGCCTTTCTTTTGTAGTATGTTCAGGTAATTAGTTAGATGATGTTGTACATTTTGATATTACATCTAGAACAGTTGATTAACATATGTACAAATCTTTCAGAAGATCTAGAGTCTCTTCCATGGAGCCTTTCTTTTGTAGTATATTCAGGTAATTACTTAGATTATGTTTTATATTTTGATATTACATCTAGGACAGTTGATTAGCATATGTACAAATATTTCAGAAGATCTAGAGTCTCTTTCATGGTGCCTTTCTTTTGTAGTATGTTTAGGTAATTAGTTAGATGATGTACATTTTGATATTACATCTAGGACAGTTGATTAACATATGTACAAATCTTTCAGAAGATCTAGAGTCTCTTCCATGGAGCCTTTCTTTTGTAGTATGTTCAGGTAATTAGTTAGATTATGTTTTATATTTTGATATTACATCTAGGACAATTGATTAACATATGTACAAATCTTTCAGAAGATCTAGAGTCTCTTCCATGGTGCCTTTCTTTTGTAGTATGTTCAGGTAATTAGTTAGATGATGTTGTACATTTTGATATTACATCTAGGACAGTTGATTAACATATGTACAAATCTTTCAGAAGATCTAGAGTCTCTTCCATGGAGCCTTTCTTTTGTATAATGTTCAGGTAATTAGTTAGATTATGTTTTATATTTTGATATTACATCTAGGACAATTGATTTACACATGTACAAATCTTTCAGAAGATCTAGAGTCTCTTCCATGGAGCCTTTCTTTTGTAGTATGTTCAGGTAATTAGTTAGATGATGTTGTACATTTTGATATTACATCTAGGACAGTTGATTAGCATATGTACAATAGAGTTTCAGACACGAAATTAGCATATGTAAAATAGAGTTTCAGACGGAAATAATACTTTGTAAGAAGGAGGTAGTCTGTCTGTGAATAAGTTTGGACAAAGGACTCGCGTAGGAAACAGGATGTACATAGAACGAGGCAGAAAGCAAAGGATACGCTAGATAAATTCTGGAAATTCTGCTGGCTCATTGAAGGAACATCGCGATCGAACCGTAAACCTAGTACGAAGTTGTGATTGAGACACTATGGACTTCCGGAATCGTACTGCAACGGTAGAAGCAGTTGAACGCCAGCTAACCAGGACCAGAGGAACGCAAAGCGGTGGAATAAGAAAAATACAAGAAGAAAAAAAAGTAAAAGTGTAAGAAGAGATGACACGGAAAAGGCCAGTGAGCTCAGGTCAGTAGAGGAAGAAGCACGATGTCGCTGTCACGTAAAATTAATGATAAAAAAAGGAGTAGCTGAGCTATAGCTTAACTTGACTGTGCTTTTGTATTTTTGTAGGTAGTTTTGTAGGTTTTGTAGGTATAGTATTCACGAAAATGATTAAGTACAATATTACAATGATTGAATGCTTGCAGTTTTTATATGTTGCGTTTGTAGGTATTGAGGAGCAAGGAGAAGATCCTGATTGCCCTACGTAATGGGGAAAATGTAATGTTGGACCATATGCTAAGGTCAGGTCAAAGCCTAATGGTTCACTGTCAGCTGGTATAGAATGACATGGATTTGGGTATGGTCGTTGTCACACCGCTAAAGTCGCCATTGGACAATGCTTGAAAGACATCCAAAACTGTCTCAGACTGTTTTCAGGAATTCGAGGAGAATTAAAATGCAACATCCTTCGAGCAACTATCATCCTGCTGCTCCGGTCTGCCGAAAACTGTGGGACGAGATACCGTACGAATAATAAACAACGTCCAAGCCCACTAGAGAATGCCATAACGACGAATCTACATAAAACAGGCGTAAAAGGGCTCTTGTATCGCGGTTGGACACGAAACACACGGTATAATAAAGAAGCGAATCAGGCGATTGCAGTGAGAACGATAGAAGGAGGAGAAGGAGAGAAAAGAAGAGACACGAGAAGGAAGAAACGAAGAGGGAAAGGATTCTGTTGCAGTTCATAGCGAGTTAGGTGGCAAAGGTTTTAAGGCGAAGGCGAGATAAAGCGACAGGGCGAGTAGTCGGCAGATGAAAATTTCGTTTCTTTCACCTACACACACCTACCTCGAACAAACGACCTCCGATTGTAAAAACGATGAAGCAAGAAATTAGCTTTATGAACTGGAAGAAAAAACAGGAAAGAGAGAGAGAGAGAGAGGAAGGAGAGTGGAAAGAAAGAGAAAGAAGACCGTGACCACGGATCTGGACCTTCTCCAAAGCTACAGAAACTGTCGGTCGTGTTGCCGGTTGTTAGAGCCGTACAAAACCAAGATTTTAAAGTCGACAACAATGTGCCGCAAACTGGGACGCAACGATTTCGGTCTCCGCGTTCGGTCGTTCGTTATTAACGTTTTCAGGACTTTATTCCGTTCTCTCTGCCCTTTCTTTCCTCGCCGACTTTATCTTCCTCTTTATCGCTGTCTCTTTGTCTCCCGCGTTGGATGTGTATTTTACTGCACGTAAAAACCGAACCTGTAACGCGTTCAGCGTGGCCTGATACATGTAACACGCGTAACTTCTTTTTATGTTTCATACTCGCCACTTTTATTTCTTTTTTTTCTTTTCTTCTTCGGGAGTTGGGAGGGAGAGAGGGAGGGCAGTGTCTTCGACAGTTTCGTTCCAACTCGGTGAAAATTCTTCAATGCCGCTGCTTCCAGCGAGAGGTCAATGTTCTGTCGTTTATCAACCAGCAGATTTGTACAAAATTGGGATATGCAGCTGTCAGACGCATGTAAAACACGCTGCGCGCATTCCATTGGTAGAATTCGCTGTTAATACCTCGTTTTATCCGCGTCTCTCACCGCTGCGAACGTTTAAATGTTAATCAAGTTGATTCGACGTGTTTTCGGTTACTCGGTGCTCACTGTTGAATCGCGAAATTCATTAATTTTTAAGGAGATACTCGGACTACGTAATGAGAATACTTCGAAGATACTTGGATGGTAATTTAACACTAGAACTACCACACCAGTAAAATTGACTGGTTTTACAATTTTATTTTAAAATCCCTACTTCATGTTATATTTTTTTTCGCAATGATGTAATGACTTTCGCAACGATAACCAAAAGAATAATATAATGAATTTTATTTTGTTTTTTATGTATTCAAGCTCCAAATACCAATAGTCAAAATGACTGGTACTTGTCAAAGTGTAAAAGTGTTCTGCAATCTGTTTGTCGAACCCCAAGTAACCAGTTGCCTCCTTTTGTACAACTTACTACACGTTTTGAAAATTTTTACTGCGTATCATTCGATATGATGATATCAGTTATCAGGAAAATTCCAGATCGCTAGATGCTAACACTAGAAATCCCACAGCAGTCAAAATGATTGCTTCTACAATTTCATAAATGTGTCAAGCCTCGTTGGTAGAAATAGCTTCGTGTTAACTATCGGTAGTTCTAGTGTTAAGTAATAAGTTTCATTGATAGGAGTAATTTTCGCTTCGTGCAAAATCAGTTTACCTTTTAACGTGCGTCATAGTGGAATGATATTTCAATTTCAAGAAATTTGTAAAACATTACGTTTTGTTAATTACTAACAGAAGGTTGAAGAGCGTTAAACTACATCTTTAGATGATTTATGGTGATGTAGGAATAGGTAGGCATATGTATGATTTAATTATGCTTTTGAAACAGACCATCTGAATAACTTTTTTGTTCCTGTACAAAAATATTTCATATCGCGTATGCCGAATTAAATATGCAAATCTTTTAAATAAATTGATTTGCAAACGACTTAATGTGCCAGGGAATAAGATGCATTTGAAGCTTTTTTTTTCTTATTAGAAGAATGAGAAACGCACTAGAAATTGCGAATGAAGCCTGTGCTTTTTCTAGAGAAGATGCTCGCCATGAAGAAATTGTCTGTTAGTGATTTGCTAGATTTAAAACTGATCATTCGAACTTTGATGATGAAAACCTGCACGATCTAAAAACTGCCGACTGAAGGCAATAAATAAAAAGCTATGGTATTAAAAATAAATCTATTTTCTAAGATACAGAGTCGTGAATTACTTGAAAATCGACATGATGTATTTTAAACATAAATTCAGCTTATATGAGTGTGATGGTCCAACGAATGTAAGTTGGTCAGTATCATTAACATAATATCATAGTATCATTGAAGAGATACAGAAGCATTCGAAAATCAAAGACAGAATGACTTCAGAGTTCAAAGAGCAACGACAGCTGCATAAATTTACATTGCAAATAATTCAGAACATTTTGATGTAATTTAAATAAAAATTTCGTTGTAAATATCCGTAGAACAATCTCTCGGAAGAAAAGTAAATTTCGTGAATTCGGTGAATTAGCGTATCGTAATAGTTAATGGCCTCAATTTCGCGGAGTATCGCAATTGTGGCTCATACTCAAATTGCACTCTAAATTACACACTATAATCGCCTCTAGGCGGAACGAGCATGAAACTAATCCCGAAACTTGTTTCAAGCTAGATCAAACGTGTTTACCCAGTGTAAAGGAAGAGTCGAACATATTTGTCGATGTCTGGGTTTGCAAAGTTCCAAAAGTTAGGATCGAACGCAGAATTATATGAAATAATATAGTCCGTTTGTATATGCTTGTTTATTATACTGTAATTTATTTATGTTACTCCAAGTTCAAAGTATAAACACGTTAAAAAGATTGCGAAAAGCACGAAGCAGTTTCAAAAAATTCTTCAAATTATTTTTCCATGAAGGAGAACAAGTGGTTTAATTGTGTAGAATGGTTTGCGCTTTAGATTTTTCAATGGCGATAAAACAATTATTCCTATTCACTGTAATATAAATCCAAATGATGTCAGTTTGATCACAACGTGTTTGATAAGAACGTTAATAAAACATCAATAAAAGCGAATGAAATCTCCCAGTAGTAGTTTCAGGTTTGAAAGTTAAAGGTCGACATTTAGTCTTCAACTCTTTGGTTATTTGCACAGCAGGTTTAACAGCTCCACAGAAATATGGGCAGCAAACATAGCAAGCACATTAAAAACTTATTAATATAAAGGATGGAAATTTTGAAATAATATTGCTCGCTGGCTATATATAATGAAAGAAATATCTTTGTACGAATAAATGAACGCGTAACGAATTGTAAAATGAAATTTATTACAATACATGAAATATCCATATTTCGTTTGATTTTAGAGACAGATTAAAAAGCCTTCGTGTAAAATGCTGTCTGCGAAAGCCGTGTATTTTTTGAAAACTTTAGCAGCGTGATCGTCGACACACTCGTTTCGAATTAATATCGCCAATGCACATTATAAACGTTTCGTTCGAATAGCGTGTCTACCTGTTCAGAATAAGGTGGGCCGCACGGTCCATTTGTGTGATAACCCAGATCCGAAAACAAAAACCTTTTGTTTGGCGGTTGAATATCGCGATGACGCACTTTGATAATCAGGAAGACTTTCGACAACTCGCATTCCGATAAGGTGCAAGGAAAATGAAACCGGCGCAACGAATGAAAACGGGCCACTCTTTTCGCCATTTTTTCTACATCCAAACATATATACATATGTATAGTTTTCGCCACTCTAATCAGTAATTCTAGTTCTATGCTGAAAAGCTATAAAAGAAAGTATGAGAAGCAAACGAAACCGCGTGTTAAAATCCTTTTCTTTTCTAATGTGCACGCGATTACGATTATTATTATTATCTGTTATTATTATTATATTATTATCTATAATTATTATTATGATTCTTATTATTACCTATTATTATTATTGTTATTATTATATTATCTGTAATTATTGTTATGATTACTATTTGTTAGAATTTAATCTTGGAGTTAGGATTAATATTCTGTGGAAGACACAATGTTTGTGTTGAAATAATACAATGTGATATTTATTAAACAATTATTTCAAGAGTTATAAATGTGCGTTCTGGAATGTAGACAGTTGGCTAGTTATTCACAGACTGGCTTAGTGACCCATGGCCCTTGAAAAGGTTTAGAGCCACTCTCTACACAGTAATGTGGCACAGAACCTTCTAGTAGCTTCTCGACGTGCCCATCTAGAATGTTCCATCCATATCCTCACGCTTCTTCCGGCGTTTTTTGAAAAAGCATGCACGTGCTAACTGCCGTGGTGCATCTCACGAACGCACGCTGGTGGAGATGGCGCTGGGCAACGAACGGAAGAATCCGTATGATCAAACACTCTATCCGCATGCGACTGATATCGTTGTATTCCAACACTATTATTACCTATTATTATGATTATTATTATTATTATCTATTGCATTCTACGATTCTTTTGATTTTAAGAGGAAAATATTTAAAACGGTTGTGCATATGAGAGTTTGAGCATTCTTTGCATAATTTTTCCATACAAGCTGCTTTAACCCCTTAACCTATGATTTACGTTCGAGAATGCCCGTAATATTTACGTTTGGTCCGATCATCGTATTACGGGCTATGCCCGTAGTTGTAGGTTAAGGGGTTAAACAAATTACATTAGAAATTAGCAGGTGATCAATTAAAAAGACGATGAATTATGTTATGAATTTTGTTATGAAACACACATATCTGTGGTTTACATATCGCTGCTATTTTTCATTTGTAAATATACGTACAATGACTGTAAAGTACAAATACAGTTGCATTTTATGTGTGACATATAGCGTTGACGTTCTTTATTTGTAAATATCCGTACAATGCAACGTACAAATGCAATTATATTTCATCTGTGATATATATCGTTGTTGTTTCTTATTTGTGCAATGTACAATGTATTGTAATGTATAAATATACTGCAGTTTAACTCCTTAACCTACAACTATGGGCATAATCTGTAGTACGATGATCGGACCAAACGTAAATATTACGGGCATAACTCGTAGTACGATGATCGGGCCAAATATAATATATAATATAATATATAATAGCTTGTTTACGTTTGCGGACCAAAATTCTCGAACGTAAATAGTAGGTTAAGAGGTTAAGTATGTGAATTCAATAGTTTCTCTTTTATACTAGGTTGCTCTATTATACCGATAAACGCTAACAATTGTAAATTTTCAAAGTTCTGTATATTTTGTATTTCACATTGTATAAAAATGTTTTTTTTTTATTTAGATGAATTTTACAATCAATTCTCATTGAGAATTATAAGTAGATTTTTCTGGCGTGTGAAGTAGCTTTGTGTCGTTTAGGACATCTCACGTTGAAAAGACGATCTCTGAATGCAAGACATATAATTCTTTTTAAAATTTTTATAAATAATGCTAAATTACATTCTATTGTAATTTTCATATTGGTAAAAACAATGCAAGATTTATTACCTATTGTTAGCAGCATTCGATAAATGGCAGAAGTACAGATGAATTACGACTTGTTCAACCCATATTTTAATATATTCAGCGCACAACTGAATAATCGATCTCGTCTAGAGACACAGCATTTTTCCGTGATGGAATCTCATCATCATTTGCCTGATGGATGGCTTAAAGTCGTAGAAAGCAGCGGCAAATATTTAACTCGAACTACTTGTATTTTGTTTTAAACAAACTTTGAGTTTCACTGAAATATTTCGATTATTCGTTAGAACACCTAATAAACTGATAAATTAAATTGTTAATCGCTGTTTGCGATTGTTTAATCTAAAGCTCCGCCTAACGCTCTCTGTATATTTTTCCCTTTTTCATTAGTCAGATTGCCAAAAGTCGCATTTATAATTTCCAAATGTTTCTCAGGATCGCGCGTGTTTATATTTAAACTGATAAAATCGTATGCAGAACGCGGCACTTTTCAGTGGCTACGTTGAATCTTGGAAAATATTATACGGGACAATCGGAGTTGAGTCGTTTCGTGTTATCGCCGGGAACAGCGGCCGCATGAGAAGTAGAAAGATCAGAGTTAAATCAGACTGTGTAAAGTCGGTCGGTTTGATCACTCGACACGAGAACACCGCGCCATTAAATTGAAATCGCGAACAGATACCTACATATATCCGGCATGTGACACAAAATTTTGATGATAAGAAAGACGATGCGGTGCGGAGGAAACGACGTAGAAGGCGAAACGACGAATAGCGGGAAATCGAAAGGGGGACAACTCGGCCATAAATCCCACGCTGTAGAGGCAAATCACTGGCGTGGCAATAAAACGCACGTGTATAGTTCCCTTTATACTAATCCCAGTAACAGAAGTAAGTCTTACGATTTACGTAGTTTACATTGCATTGTTGTACATTGTAATGGAAATTTACAACGTAATTTTATGTCACCCTATATATCGCAGAATGTAGTTTATAGACTGGACTTTTACGGAAATTCATATTTTTCGCGATATAATTAAGAAACTTAAGCCTTTCTAAAGGTAGAAAATTGTTCTGCTTACCAGGTATTACAGAAAACACTATGTTTTGGATATTTTATATATTTTTTCATATTACGTGAATGTTTTGTAATTTTGCGAAGAATTCATAAAAATTCGCAAAGTCTCGTAATTTAAGTCTATAGGAAATATCCTTCGAGCCTCGGATAAAATTATTGTTTCTGGTGTTTCATACGAAGAGATACATAATGCGCATCTTTGTTTATTTTCTGATAGTATTTAAAAATGTTCTTTAACGGAGAGACGTATTTGCAGGAGCGATGGTGCGTTGTAAAAAGTTTTTAATCCTTAGTTTATACCCGCTGATTTAATCTGCTTATTTAAAAAGTTACTGGGAAGTTGTAAAATAAAAGCATTTTTATTTTCTTCCTAACAAATTCCCTTTTATCTCTCCACTTATTAAAATAATCCCTCTTTTCATTAAAGTACACTAAAGATTAAATATTAGAGAAATAGGTTCATTATATCCACGTTCGTAAATTCAAAAATATCTTCTTCGCATTTTGTGAACACCGAAGACATCAATTCAGGCAAAATAGCGTCGTAGTACAGGGCTAACAAAATTTCAAAATACTTTATACGTATAACAAGTACAAAATGAATATAATGTTTCCTGTGATCAGTGTTCACAGACTATAGCGAGCCACTGTGTATTTACGTAACATTCTTTTTTTTATTTATGTCCATAAAATATACCAAAAAGTTTGGCTGGAAAAGCGTGAAACACGTACAGCGGTATATTTCAATGATTATCATGGTGCACAATGGAACCCAATCATTATATGCACACTTTGGACTACAAAATTCCAAAACCACAAGGCGTAGATTCAAAAATGAAACCGGTGCTTAGAGTCTACAGAGTTGGAAGATAGTGGGATATTGAAGCAACGAGGAAAGCCATTACCAATTCTCTAGAACATTCAGGTATTCAACGTGTTCTCGCTGTGGGATTGCCTGATCAGGCTGTGAGAAGAGTTTTATACGAAAATCCTAATTTCCCTCCTCCGTGGAGAAACTCAGCGAACGTGACCTGCTTCCAAGATTCTGTAAGATGTATCGATAGTAAGCAATAAATCAGATAGTTTTTAGAACAACGTGTCGAGGCAGTAAATCGACGAAGAAACGAAATCTTGAACATTGTTCTTACTAATCGTGTAAAAATATTTGAACATTGTTGTGTGTTGTTTTCTTCAGTGCCAAATTCGAGAGGTCGTTGTGCCGGATTTTATGTGGCTCGAACGAATACACATGATCCTTTACATCATTTTTTCAATCGTAATTTAGTTAATCGAAGAAATAGAAAGTTCAGGATATAAAAATTGTTGAAGTAATTTCTTCAAGAAACACTACACCTTTTTCTTTTGTATATCCGTGACCTGAAGACTGCTGTTACGAAGAGAATACAATTCAGTGAAAAAAATCTAAAATAAGGAGAGGTTCCTATTATTGTGTCCTTGAATATAAATTTTGTTTTGGGTTACAAGGACTAGAAACAAAAGAGCTGTAAGTAGATTTCTATTACTGTTTCTTGTAACCCTCAGCTACAGCTCCACACCAAGGTTAACTTTTTGATAATGTTCTTTGCTATAAATATATTCCTATTGTATTGTAACATTAAAAGAGTGAAAGAGATTTCTATTGCTGTTTCTTGTAGCCCTCAGCTACAGCCCCACACCAAGGTTAACTTTTTGATAATGTTTTTTGCTATAAATATATTCCTATTGTATTGTAACATTAAAAGAGTGAAAGAGATTTCTATTGCTGTTTCTTGTAGCTCTCAGCTACAACTACACACCAAGATTAACTTTTTGATAATGTTCTTTGCTATACATATATTCCTATTGTATTGTAACATTAAAAGAGTGAAAGAGATTTCTATTGCTGTTTCTTGTAGCCCTCAGCTACAGCTCCACACCAAGGTTAACTTTTTGATAATGTTTTTTGCTATACACATGTAAACATGCTCCCTATCCTTCTTCCATTGTATTGTAACACTGAAAGAGTGAGGATCTGGATTAACATACACTAAACCTTTACTTATACTCAGACCTATACCTTATACCTATAACTTTTACCTGTTCCTCTGTCAGTCAACCTCAACAAAAATGTTCATACGAAACGAAATTTATAGCACACGTATTCCCGATGAATATCATTATACGTTATAAATACAGGGTGTTTCATTTCGATCCCACCAAAGAGCGTCAGCATATTCTACGAATAATTAAAAATAAGAGAAAGATATTCCATAAACATGGAGCCGTAAATGTTTTATTACCAGGTTATAACAAAAATACCAAGATTATAAATTAGTGTTAATACCAGCTATATATGTACGTAGCATTAGAACGCACAATGACATGACCAGTTCCAATGACCGCTAATAGTAAACACAAACAAGGAACCAGTCACCTATAATCTGGGTATCTTTGTCAAAACTCTGTAACAAAGCATTTACGACCCTATGTTTAGTAACAACATTTTATTCTTTTCTTTCTCAATCATAAAATATGCTGACACTGTTTGGCAGGGTAAAAATGAAACACCCTGTATAACAATATAATGAAACATTGTCTATACATGTTCATTATTTTCTGTACTTTTGTACTATGTTTTTCTATGCTTCTGAATGTTTGTACAACGATGCTGATGTCAATCCACGTCGACTAGTCTGTTTTTTCGCTCTTAGTTTGATCTAATCCCACGGATCTTGGGCTTGTCGTAAACGTTAAGACAGGTCTACGTAGGTACGTGAAGACTTCTTGACCTTTCGTGACCCCTTCTGTGACCTCTTCTATAACCCCTTCTGTGACAGATGTCATCCCCATGTACTTCATAGTGGTCAGGGGTTGTAAGACCTAAACGTAAAAGTTTCAAAGCAAAGGGTTCGCCAGACGTGCCGTTACTTTGCCAACATCAACTTGCAATATACTTACAGAAAAATAAAAAAATGTAAGAGGCGACCTTGAATGCAACATTACTCACGATATTCGATTATATATAGAATTCGTGCAATCATTGGAACCACGATACCAGCTGCCCATGCTCAATTCTACAATAAACCCAATCTTCCTAACTTGGCATATATCTCGTGCAATATCTCAAATACGTCAATTTTGACCTTCGCCCACGGGATGTTACCCGAACGAGCATTTCAGGTTCGTGATATCTCTGTAACTAAAGAAACTGCAGCATTGGAAGCACTGCCAAATGTATGGTAATTCATGGCTTTCGAGGCTCCAATTACGAAGATAATGTGTCCTCCGCAAATACTTTCGAAAGACAGTGGATTTTACTCATCCGTATCATAAATCTACCAGATTATTTTCATGTTCTGTGTATTTTAGTTTGCTCGAATGTCTGAATGCATCGTATAAAAAACTATTCGATTTGTTACTTTCTCTTGAATCTTGTTATTTAAAACGTAGATGTGAATAATATATATATTAATAATATTATAATATTATTGTAATATTTATTATAATATATAATATACATTATAATGTTATATTACAATATTAATATAATAATAATTTATTAATTTTATTATATTAATATAATAATTTAATATAATAATATTATAATATAATATATAACATATATATTAAACATTATAAATATTATCCTTATATATAACATAATATAATTCCTCATATATAAATATAATATAATAAACATTATACTTTTAATGTAACAGGATTAATTGAAGTTTATATAAACGAAACAAGAATTAGATTAAATAGAAAAAACTGGGTTCCTTTTTTCAGTTATTATATATAGAATGTTTTGCAATGGGATATGAAATTGTATTATTATATAGTAATATATTATATATTATATAATAATGAAATTGTTTCAAAACCTGTACCGGTGATTTGTAACTTTATTAATTTTTGAAAATCTGTAATTTAAAACTTAAGAATTTATGGAAATAACGTATCTGTAATTCGTAATTTGTGTTCGTAACAAAACATGCAAATTGTATTGGAAAATAATATTTTCAAAGCTTCAAGTCGAAATGATAAGGAATAATACAAATAAATTCGACGATGAAACAAATGAAGATTATAAAAGAATCGATTTGTTTTCAGACAGACTGAGAAAAATTAATTTCGTAACTTTGTAGATTACAAAATTATTAATAATTTCCTTTGACTTTAAGTCAAGCTGATTAAAATTTTGTCCGAACATTGAAATACTAATCCAAGAATTTCCACAGCTGAGAAACAAATATCTTAAATCCAATGTTTGGGAGAAATTGGCAACAACTTAGAAGTAAAAATCTGTAAATATAGCAAACTGGTAGATGTTATGCACTCGAATCTTCGTACGTATGCTTCCGGCAAATTCAATTTGGAATCGAGTAGCAAGTCAAGAATATACATTACTTGTTTCTCCCTCTCGGTAATTCAAGACGTTTCGTGTATACATGGAATATGTAGAGATGTTTGCTTCTATACACGAAGATGAACGACGGTTACCAGAAAAGTGGGAAATAGGGTGAAATATGTTGACAGCGAGACATTTCATAGGCTGCAAGATTCTCTAAGATATTCGATATCAAATATTGGAAAATCTCTTTAAACCGGCAATGACATTGCATACAATTCAAATTGAATAAAAACATCAGGTAATTTTAGTAGTAAATAAATCATTTTTATCTGATTTAATTTTTCTCTTACTTTTTAAACGAACATACATTTACATACGTCCTTTTTCAAATTGAATAAAAACATCAGGTAATTGTAGTAGTAAATAAATCATTTTTATTTGCTTTTATTTTTTCTCTTACTTTTAGACAGAATATTCTTTCACTGCTTAATTTTTGCAATATTTAATAATTATTATTTTGTCGTTATTTTTTACTCAAGCTATTCGGTATTATTCGATTAGTTGTTCTTTTAATTTCTACATATTGTGTTATACAAGGTGGTTGGTAACTGGTGGTACAAGCGGAAAGGGGGTGATTCTACGCGAAAAAAGAAGTCGAAAATATAGAATAAAAATTTAAAAATTTTTAAATTTAAAAAATTCAAAAGATAACGTCAATCGAGACAATCTTTCAATCGAAAACGCTAAGATCCCTAATTGACGCACCTTGGTATGTAACCAATGAAACAATACACCGCGACCTCAAGATACCCACCGTCAAAGAGGAAATAGCAAAATATAGCAACAGATACAGCAAAAGAATCAACAAACACCGAAACCCCCTAATCACTGGACTACTCGATACGACGGACCAGACTCGCAGGCTGAAGAGGCACTACCCGCTAGACCTAAACGTCAGATTCATTTAATTATCCAAATTAAGCATATGCACTTACTTATAATACTTATAAATTATACCTATCTATAATAAGTATTAACTTATTGTAAATAAACAGCCATGTCACTACGCCACGCCAGAAAAATTACTGAAAATTCTCAACGCGAGAATTGATTGTAATTTCAACAAATAAATAAAAAAAAAAAAAAAATCGAGACAACGATCTACAGTGAGATCCGTTATAACGAGACGTGATAAAGTGGACACGTACCGAGCGAAAATTCAAAGTCGATTTTCTCGATTGTAATTTCAACAAATAAATAAAAAAAAAAAAAAAAAAGATTTTCTCGAAAACAGAGCCTCAAACGAAAAATTTGTATTCTATATTTTCGACTTCTTTTTTCGCGTAGAATCACCCCCTTTTCGCTTGTACCACCAGTTACCAACCACCCTGTATACATAATACATACATATTAATTTTATCGCGTATATGCCTATATGTTGTGTGATATCTATGTAAATAGAAACACCTAAGTATCTTTTATCTTTTATTTATGGTTTTAGGAAAACAGTCAGGACAAAGTTACGCTACTTGAAGGGACTCGTGTAACATTGTTTATACGTGTACAACTATGAGCAATGTTATTTTGTCTTAAAGATCTTTTTCATAAGATTTAGGACAAAATAACATTGCTCACAGTCGTATCTTTTTCATAAGATCATTTAAGTTTTGAATTCCCATCCTACGATATAAAGTTTGCATCATCGATTTGAATTATTTCGTTTCAACATTTTAAATTATTCTGTTATTTTTTATTCAAAAAATTGTCAAGCAACTATATTGCTCTTCCACTCCTTGTCCTTGTATAAATATATGATAAATTAAAGTGAAAAGTTAATTGCTTTCAATTTAAGAATTCTCATCAGCATACGTCACTTTTACAAGTTATCCAAGCTTAAAGTCTAATTTAGATTACAGGCAAGATATTGTCTGAAAGTTTCGTGCGAGTGTTTATAGTTGAGTCAATTAAAGATAATTTCCTGAAACGTCGAGGCGTGGTTTGTAATTATGTCCCGCAGTAAAACATACAGTTTTCAGTTTTCCTTTCGAATGCTCCTTTTCGTTTCGACATTCATTAACGTATTAAAGTATATAGTAGTCTGCTTCTTTATCTTAGTTGCACAGAAACGATTTTGTTCAATGGAAACCATATTACGATTGGCTAAGCTAATACACCTGAAGATGGAAAAATATGTATAGCATAGAAAACAAAACTTTCTGCGATTTATTTATAACATTCTCACTTTATCATATCATTTGCTTGTAAAACAAATACCAAATATTTCAAAGTTAATGGATATTTATTTGTATTCGAGTAATCGTCGATTGGAAAGGATTAAAAAATTCAGAAGTAACATAAATGACACATTAACACTACACCTTGTCTCACTTTAAATAATGTATTTTAAGTGTAGTTTTCAAGTTCATTCAACATTTCTTAGTTTCATATATAATCGATCAAAGCTGAACCATTGGATGCAATAAAAATACAGTACAACGAGGAAACTGTAGAAAGAATTTTAAGAAACCTGTTCTCAAACGATCTTTTTCTTCAACACTCGACAATACAATGAAATTTTGCATAGTGTTGCTCGGTCTCACGGACTGAACACAATATGCCGCCACAGGTATCTGCGAGTCTTCAGGCTGACCAAAATGGATCAAAACCACCCGAGTACCACTAAACACAAGAAGATCAAGTATATCGCATCTTAGGTAAGTTGAAGTGTTCTCAAGTGTCTTAGGAAAATCACAGTAATTGTAATCGCACTAATTTCCCTGTTCCAGGTGCGTTTCGCTTTCAAAATCCGCTCTCGATTCTACGGAAAAATCTGCTAATAGAACTTCAGATCCATCGATAACGACAAATCGTACGATACAAGAATAGAGGCAGAGCATGTGAAACAATATCTTGGACAACGCAATTCAAATTCAGAAGTCAGAGGTTTCATCAATGAGCGTTTAACACTAAAACTACCACACCAGTCAAATTGACTGGTTTTACAATTTTATTTTAAAATTCCTACTTTATGTTATATTTTTTTCAGATGTAATGACCTTCGCAACGATAACTAAAAGAATAATATAATGAATTTTATTTTGTTTCTTATGTATTCAAACTGAAAATAATTTTGTATCAAGGCTAATGATACCAATTGTTACGCCGGGCGACCCTCTGCCTGGCCCAGGTCACACACCGCGGGCCAGACGGACACCAGATGTCCGCTCTTCCGTACGGCGTACCCTCAATAGCCTTAAGTATCTTCCATAAATCTCAGGAATTTCCTAGTAGAGGTCCTTCAAACCAAGCAAACGTCTGTTTCCAAAGAATTTCTAAAGATTCTTGTCCACCACGGCGTGACAAGGGAAAGTTAGTTTTTCTCACGTATGCTGCAACTTTCCTCCCACCAACCACTTTCTCTCGAGGGCGGTTAAGACCCTTCGTTTAACCAATTAACAACGAAGCCAATTCCCTCACTCTCCTAACTAAAATCGTCACCAACAAATCCGATGGTCCCGTGCGCTAGACACACCCATCCTTAGCTTTCCTCCGACACAGCATCGTCATTCGACTTCACTTCTTCTACATCGTTGGAAAAGTCAACTACTAAGTATACCGCTAATGCCAATCGGGGCAGTTTAAGCATAACGCGAAAGTCGGTCTCGGTATTGTCGAGCCTACATTTCCTCTCCTAAATATCTTATAGTGCTACATCCACTAATACACTAAATCTAATTATAAGAGCCCTGCTCTAACGTACCTATATATATCTTATCTTCGTGCGATAAGTGATTATCTATCTATCTATGCTCATCAGTGTAATCTAAGTGTTGGAAATATATAATTTATAATTCTGTGAATCACAGTGTTATACAAACTCAATCACCCCTATTATCTCACCGGAAATCAGGGGATCGATCAAGTCGTGGTGTCGATTGTTATAATCGTAACGGGAATTTACGACTCCCGTTGACGTCTCTCCTAGCGACAACGTCTCCCCGCGATTGGTCGAATAAACACCAATACCAGTCAAAATGACTGGTACTTGTCAAAGTGTAAAAGGATGCTGCAATTAGTTCATCGAACCCCAATTAACCAGTTTCCTCGTTTTGTACAACTTGCCACACGTTTTGAAAATTTTTACTGCGTATCATTCCATATGATGATATCAGTTATCAGGAAAATTCTAGATGCTAACACTAGAAATACCACAGCAGTCAAAACGACTGGTTCTACAATTTTATAAATGTGTCAACGCTCGTTTAGGAATCCCAGATTGATTAATAACACCAAAAATCTATTACATAACGTGGAATTTCTTCTGTGAGAAAGTAATAAATTAATAAATATAAAAATATTCTATTATTACGTATTTTTTAAAGACCAGTCATTTTCACTGGCTTTCGTAGAAATAGCTTCGCGTTAACTATCGGTAGTTCTAGTGTTAATATTCAGACAGGTACGCGTATAATTGGGCTATAGGCCGTTAACAAATGAAACGAAATTACGTTATGTCTGTCAGCCGCAACCTAACTTTCGCGAATAATATGAGAAAAGGTAAAGCGAAACGCGGCGATCGAACGCAGCGAGATTTACGCGTGCGTGAAATTCAATTGGAAAAATTGAATCGCTACAATAAACTAGATTTGATTTACAGGTTCGCGGAAGCGAGAAAAACTTCGATTCCCAGCGTATTTATCTCTGGGAACGAATAAATATTTTTTGTACGAAGGTAAAGTTTGCAGCTTGTCTGCAAACCACTTGACGTTTCTGCTTGGATGCAACCGCAAATACGCGGCGAACTCGGTGAACGTGTTTCCGGGCAAATGCGAAACTTGCGCCGCTCGAAGATCATATTGGAACCTTTGTACAGTGCGATATACCGGAGAAGTCTGTGCTAACAGACGACTATTTGAATTATTCGGAATATGTTTCGAGCACTTACCTTATCGAGACGAGTATCATGGCGAATATCAGGTACTTTCCAAGCAGCGGCACGACCAGCGACGTAGGTGGAATGATCTCGACTACCAGCAGGAAAAACACGTGAAGGCTGATGAGAATGGAAATGGAGAGCGTGACCTGTAATGATAATTTATTCCCTTAAAACTGAATTTTGCCATCGATGAAATATCAAAGGCCACGTGTTTAAGTAAGACTTTTTTTTTATTTATTTATTTGAATTTTACAATTTGTCCAGTAGGACATTTGGTAAAATATTATAGCTTAGTGATATAGTATTATAACATGTGGATGGCTACCCCCAGTGGGATACCATCTTCGAATTTGATTGATTTATTTCTTTAATTATCTCAGATAATACGTGTTTGTTAGGTTATGTCTGTGGCGGATCGGTATCAACAGGACGCCGACAGGTCGAGGCATCAACGCGGCGCAACACCTCCCGGGCGATCCGCGGGTACCAACCGCCAACACTAGAGGGCTACGACGACAACGAGTCTGTCTGTCTAACTCGCTAGCGGTCGAATATACCGAGCGATTGATATAAATACCGCACCTAACGAGACTCCCTCTACGTCTAAGGCAGGGACTACCGGGCATAGCCTTACTGACGAGTCCACCGGTAGTCCCGGGACGAAACGCACTCTTCTCTCTCTCTTTTCATCCGTCACATGTCTTTTGTGAGATCTGTTGGGTATTTCCTTTTTAATCTTCTTTTTATGCTTGATGTGTCGACCGTTTCCGCTGCCAGTCGGTTTGGGTGCGTTGCTATTCTTGACTTTTGTAATGGCAGAAAATGTAGTTCATTATAGAGCGTTCGGTCGAGTTCTGTCTAAATCTGCCCCGGACACTCTTTGGTCGTACATTACGTTTTAAAGGAAGCTCTAAAAGGAAGATCATGTTCGCGTGTGCTCCTGAAAATACTTCAGGGTTCTTTGATTGATCCATTGATTTTACTGTTGAAAGTTTACTGTTACTCGATGATTTTATACAGATACGAAAAATTTCTCAAAAATTCATATTATCCGTGGACTGCAACTAATACATTGGTATACGAGATAGTTCGCAATATCAATTTGCATATATCTATAAATGTTAAGGGAGTATTCCTGAATTGGAATGTTCTAAAACAGCGTTTTTTGGTGATTTTTTTTAGAAGGGGAAGAAAGAAATGAAGTTATTGAATTTTGAGGTATGGTTATGTAGAGGATGAGTCGAGTCCGTGATGATTGTGGTTGGTGTCTGTAGATGTCGCTCTCTGCTGGGGGTACTGCTATATTTTCTTCCTATTTAGAATCGTGGAATAAAAATCGGACTTCGGTCGCCGGGATTCGAGCTAACCACTGCGCTACCGTCGTTAGTTGTTTATGTCGAGTAGCGGTATTTGTGCTGTCGAGTGCCGCTACAGTTATATATATATTTAACGAATACAAAAAGATTTTTTTTAAAGTAAAAAAAAAAATTATAACAGATTTCTAAGCCAATTTCATGGGCGTCTGGTCGCTGTTGTCTTCAATCGGCGGGAAAGATCCACCTCGTAATTCTTCGCGGAAACGAAAAACCAAAAAAGGATTAAATTATTATATATTTTTCTTCTGGGTGAACTAAACAACGGCAGAGAGAAATGTGAAATTAAAAAATTTGGCGGGTTTAAAAAAAGGTGTTCTTTAAAAAAAAAAAATAAACTCTAAGATACTATAACAATTATGTAAATAAACTTTTTTTCTGCCGTTTTTCTAACTGTTTTTTCTAACTTATTATATAGGACAGAAATCCTAATTTTTAATATTTCTGAATAAATAAATTCTATAAATATGTTATCAAAATATATAGAATACAATAAGAAAGCAATAAGTATAAGATAAGCTCTACATTTCAAACTGAATGATATTCAAAATAATTAATAAATGTATAATAATTCATGTAATTCGAAGCTCTCAAAATGTACCGCCGCCAATTTACAAAATTTCTACAAAAAATTACAAACTGTTCGTTCCAACCAGCCTAGTGATTACAGTATTAATTAAATATTAGGAAAATAATAACAATACAAATTCAATTTTAGACTGGCAATTCGAGAAAGTTGATCTTTGGCAAAATGTTTCCGAATCTTCGATCCAGATCACTACTAGGAAAGTAGAATGTCTTAGATAGTTATCTCGCTGCGACACGTTCCGCCGTTATTAATCCCGAGTTTCCGAGTTACGTTTCCGGCCACGAACAACAGGATCTATCGGGTTTATAGTACGTTAGCACACAGACTGCCTTCCACGGTACAATTGGGTCAATATTGTTCTATATTGATAGTTGACACACCTTCCGAACTCACGGTAAATTGGATCTTGTCTAATATCGAGAATAAAGAGAACACTATCACCACGACCATGTTCAACTTCGAACGTATGACGCATTCGTGAAACGATCTTGTAATTTGATTTTCCAGCAAGCTACGCTCCTTATTTGACGTCGCGAAATAATTGAAGCATTCAGCAGGAAACGGATAAACCGAGACGCTGGATTTCTTCTCCTTCCCTAATACGTTTCCCTACGACTTCTAATTTAAGCACATCCTTCTGTGAAAGTGTAAATTATGTGGATAATCAAGCAGGATTAGATAAATTTGATAGTTATAATTTCCTTAGGAAGAATATTTTATTTTTCTTGTAGAGCAATATTTTATTCGTACATAAATTATGTACATAATAAAGCAGGGTTAGATAAATTTCATAGTTATAATTTCCTTAGAAAGAATATTTTATTTTTCTTATAAAGCAATATTTTATTCGTACATAAATTATGTACATAATAAAGTAGGGTTAGATAAATTTCATAGTTATAATTTCCTTAGAAACAATATATTATTTTTCTTGTAAACGAATTTTTATTCGTATATAAATTGTGTACATAATAAAGCAGGGTTAGATAAATTTCATAGTTATAATTTCCTTAGAAAGAATATTTTATTTTTCTTATAAAGCAATATTTTATTCGTACATAAATTATGTACATAATAAAGTAGGGTTAGATAAATTTCATAGTTATAATTTCCTTAGAAACAATATATTATTTTTCTTGTAAACGAATTTTTATTCGTATATAAATTGTGTACATAATAAAGCAGGGTTAGATAAATTTCATAGTTATAATTTCCTTAGAAAGAATATTTTATTTTTCTTGTAAAGCAATATTTTACTTGTATATAAATTATGTACATAACAAAGGCGGGTTAGATAAATTTGATAGTTATAATTTCCTTAGAAAGAATATTTTATTTTTCTTATAAAGCAATATTTTATTCGTACATAAATTATGTACATAATAAAGCAGGGTTAGATAAATTTCATAGTTATAATTTCCTTAGAAAGAATATTTTATTTTTCTTATAAAGCAATATTTTATTCGTACATAAATTATGTACATAATAAAGTAGGGTTAGATAAATTTCATAGTTATAATTTCCTTAGAAACAATATATTATTTTTCTTGTAAACGAATTTTTATTCGTATATAAATTGTGTACATAATAAAGCAGGGTTAGATAAATTTCATAGTTATAATTTCCTTAGAAAGAATATTTTATTTTTCTTTTAAAGCAATATTTTATTCGTATATAAATTATGTACATAATAAAGCGGGTTAGATAAATTTCATAGTTATAATTTCCTTAGAAAGAATATTTTATTTTTCTTTTAAAGCAATATTTTATTCGTATATAAATTATGTACACAATAAAGCAGGGTTAGATAAATTTCATAGTTATAATTTCCTTAGAAAGAATATTTTATTTTTCTTTTAAAGCAATATTTTATTCGTATATAAATTATGTACACAATAAAGCAGGGTTAGATAAATTTCATAGTTATAATTTCCTTAGAAAGAATATTTTATTTTTCTTTTAAAGCAATATTTTATTCGTATATAAATTATGTACACAATAAAGCAGGGTTAGATAAATTTCATAGTTATAATTTCCTTAGAAAGAATATTTTATTTTTCTTTTAAAGCAATATTTTATTCGTATATAAATTATGTACACAATAAAGCAGGGTTAGATAAATTTCATAGTTATAATTTCCTTAGAAAGAATATTTTATTTTTCTTTTAAAGCAATATTTTATTCGTATATAAATTATGTACACAATAAAGCAGGGTTAGATATATTTGATAGTTATAATTTCCTTAGAAAGAATATTTTATTTTTCTTGTAAAGCAATATTTTACTTGTATATAAATTATGTACACAATAAAGCAGGGTTAGATAAATTTGATAATTATAATTTCCTTAGAATGCATATATTATTTTTCTTCTTGCAAAGCAATAATTTATTTGCATATAAATTACGTATTTAATAAAGCAGAGTTAGATAAACTTGATAGTTAGAAGTTTGTTATGATGAATACTTTATTTTAAATTATATAAAGGAATATCTTATTTGTATATAAATTGCGTAGATAATAAATTAATAGGAACAAACGAATTTGATTGTTACAATTTTGTCATGATGAATATCTTATTTTAAATTATATAAAGGAATATCTTACTTGTACATAAATTACGTAGATATTAAATTAATAGGAACAGACAAGTTTGTCAGTTACAATTTTGCCATGATGAATTTCTTATTTTAAATTACATAGACAATAAATTAATAGGAACAAACAAGTTTATTAGTTACAATTTCATATTTACAACGAATATTCTACGTTGTAACATACAAGAACATCCCCATTTCTATTTCCAGTTGTTAATTAAAGAATCTTGAATTGTCATATTATATGTTTTAAGTAAAAAAATATAATCACACGAAAGTTAGTAAGTAATATTAGTAAGAAAAATTTCTCCAACTTAATTATGTGCATGCTACAGATTGTAAATGCGAGAATAACAGCAATAGGATAAAAATGCTCTTTCTAAGAATTGTAATATCGTCGTTAGTACGTTCTCTTCCACAGAATCATCCTTCGCTATGGTATTGTCGATTTGAGGTGGTGCAGGTAACGTGCTGGAGGACACAGTATTGAACATCGACATATTTTGATGGAAATTCATCTTGGAAATGTTGGATATGTCGACCATCATCGATTGCAAACTCTTTGTCCTGGTTTCCGACTCGAAGTTTTCTTCGGTGTTCTGGTCAGCACTCAGCACGCTTCTCTTCACGTTGTGAATAATTGGTGAACAGCAACGAACGCTCTCCACCATATCAGGGAAGATCGATTGCTGATGCAGTATCTCTTCTGCTGAGATTTCCTCTTTCTTCGAGCACAGAGACTCGCTTGTTCGTATTTTTGTCTTTTCTATTATATCTTGAGCACGTCCTTTACATATATTAAATGCATTTTTTAGATCAATGCGTTCCTGCATTATCTGACCATCGTCCATATCGTCCAATTTGCTTTGGGTTTTAAATGCGATATATTCTTCTTCTAGGTCGCATAAAAGATTTTGAATGGCGTTTATGGAGACTTTTTCATCATTGATATCAAGTATCGCTTGAAACGATTCTAACTGTTTCTTGAACGCTTCTCGTTTCAGTTTTAAATCTTTAATGAGCTTTTTTCGTTTGAGGGTCTTGAAGAGCTTCATTGTGAGATCACTTGCGATGCACAGTTGCTATTTATTGTGACGGGAATTAGGCCTCGCGATGCAATTAACGAGCTTACACAGTCGCTGCGAGATTCAAGTTATTGGGACTTGCTGCGCTGATGATTATGATGGAGTCACGTGGCACTATGTGGTTGTCACTGTCATTGGTATACACACTTGTCTTGAAGGTTTAGTGCACGTGTATCCGGCTCGAAGGATCACGATGTTCGATCGTTTCGCGAAGAGACGCGTATCTTCTCGTTTCGATACGATAACCGACACCAAGAATCAGCCGATCCTCTATTTCCAAGCGAAGATTTCTTAACAAATCAAGGTCTTCTACTCGAAGACTTAGTAGCAAGTGACATGTGTTCAGATCTAAAAGTTAACAGCAAATGAAGTATCTTCTGTGACGGTGAGATTTATAAGGAACTAGCGATGGGTGCTGGCCGGGCCGTGCCCCACCAGTGACCCCTAGGACACTCGTAGGTGGAAATGGCCCTCGAACATTGTACATGGGAAATGTAAATGTGTATTGTATATGTTTCGCCGGAATGAGGTATAATCCTAAGGTACGTCTTGAACTAAAATATATTGTTTGTAGTAATTAAGGGCCTCGACCGTAAGGAATGCTAAATTTCACAATGTTTCCTTAGGTTTATTACGGGCCCGAGTAAATAATTTCATAGAATAGAAGAAAATGTTACCTATGAAAAGGATAAAGATAATAAAGATTTATTGTGTCATTGTTAAATTTTGTTTTTCGAAATGCAATGTTTCTGTATGATATAATTTTATCAGTGCAAATATTGCTTTAGTGCTTTCGTGAAATACGATGCTATAAGGAAGGGACGCATTAAAGCGAGGAATCATTGTAATTAAATTGACGTCGAAATTACCAATATTCTCATATCCAAAGATTATAGTGTCGCTGCGTGCAATCGCTATTAAATGCTACGTGATTATCAGGAGTAACGGCCGTTAACTAACGGTGCATTTTGCTCATGGGTGTGGCACGATATTGCTACACGACTGATGGGCCCTGTCGCGATAACGGCGTTGTCTGTTTCGCGTTATCGCCAACTAATCAGAGCTTATGACGACCGACAACATCGTTCTCAGATAGACATTTCATAAAATCTATTTTATATTAATCCGATTATTGGATTTTAATATGTCCACTTCGGAGTATAGAAATATAAATAAACGCAAGTTCACGTAAACCTAAAATACATTTCGACAGCCAAATAATTTTTAGATGACTAAAATATATCATGACTTATCGATATTGTATTCTTGACGAATATCGTTGCTTTTCGTACATATTTTTCTGTGCAAATGTTTTGGAAAAAAGAAAAATGATGTGCGTACCAAGCTAGCTAGAATCTTCCAATCGTTCATCGGTCGATTTTCTTTTACGAAACTATATGGAAGAAAAACTAATATTTTAGAAAACCAGCCGTGAAGGATGGCGTGGAATGAAGAATAGGAGGCGTGACGTTTATAGAAATATATTGTCTCGCGTTAGAAATAATATCGCTCGTATAATAAATCTCGTTATTTGTACTTTTACGTCATATCCATTTTTCAGCTAAACTCGATTCGACCAACTCGATTAGTTTCCTAAACACTAAACTTTCCAAGAAACAGACTCTAATTTTATTCCTAAACAGAACGTTACTTTTCAAGAACGAAGTGAGAAAGATTTATCTTGTCTCGGTTTCTATTCGAAATTCTTATTTAATTTGCGATTTATTTACAGTTATAAATCAACGTTAACAGAGATTTGAAAACGTACACATCGAGAGTAGAGTAGAATAAAAATATAATTTCTCAAATATTCAGCTATTTCCAGATATGCGATTAGTGTGTGTAAATAATTAACGAAACAATATATTGCCAAAGACAATGACAGAGTTACGGTTTATAAGTACCATTGTTTGAGATTTGGAGTGACCGCCTGGTAATTACCGGGACGATTTAAATGCGACCCTCGGGCAGGTCGACCGCCAAGGGTCTACGCTATCTGAGTGCTGATCTATCATAAACAGTGGGCCTATTGTACAGTTAAGGGTATTTTAGAACCCCACGGAGAAAACTCATAAGGCACGAAACTTCTTTATTTTATGCTATATCTCAGGAAAAGAAAATAAATTAAATATATACAAAATGATCGAAAAACCGATCTGGACGTACGGAATACCATTATGGGGAACAGCAGCAATGAGCCATATAAGCAAAATAGAGAACTAAGACTAATACTAATACGAATTACTTAGAACAATAAACGCCCCATGGCACGTTAGAGATGTGCAAGAAGGTTTTTTTTTTTTAATATTTATTAAAATTTACGATCAATTCTCGCATTGAGAATTTTCAGTAATTTTTCTATAACAGTAACATGGCTAATTATTTATAA
Organism: Bombus vosnesenskii; assembly: GCF_011952255.1. Classification (NCBI taxonomy): domain Eukaryota; kingdom Metazoa; phylum Arthropoda; class Insecta; order Hymenoptera; family Apidae; genus Bombus; species Bombus vosnesenskii. Next base: position 1,457,066 of record NW_022884350.1, read on the forward strand.
TAAATTAATACTTATTATAGATAAGTATAATTTATAAGTAAGTATTATAAATAAGTGAATATTACTTAAGGGGGGGAGGGGTAAGGTTTTAAGATTTTTTTGCATTTTTTTTTTATTTTTTTAATTGAATGCATAACATCTTAAGAATATTGTGTCAAAATTTCAACTCGATTGGAGCAAAATTGACGAAGTTACGAGTATTTTTATACACGTCGGATGATATTACCTACTCGACCCGAGCGTGCTATTGTTACTTCGCAGACATTTTTTTCTCTATATAATAATTTCTATTTAATATTTTTTCTCTATATAATCTTACCCCCAGATCTATTTATAGTACTTAACGACTTAAGTACAAACCTCCTTATACCTGTACTGTATATTTTGTCAGTGTAGAGTAAAAAATTTAGCGTAGGAGTAAATATTTCATTTTCATTAAGTTTTGTGTTAAATTATTACTAAAATGCCTAAAAAAGTTATTAGATCTGATAGACAATCAACTGGTTCGAGATTATATCGACTTAGAAAAATTGTACCTCCGCATAAACGTAAATACGAAGGCACTTCAACAAATAGCTAAAAAAATAAAAGTGATTGTTGAAGATCAAATTACGAAGGATCGTGAAAAATATTATAGGATAATTCATGTTTTATTAGTCTTTTCAACAATTGCTACGCTAGTGAAGAGGTAAACCGATAAAATTCGCTTATGAACGTTTTATACCAGATTTTTTAGTGTTCAGAACTTTAAAACGTTTTCCCCACAACTCACGTTTTCGAAGTCGGTGCCCCCAATTACTTCAAAACTACTGCACCGATCCTTTTGAAATTTTGAAAACTACTTCGGTATATAATTTGCGAGGTAACGCTGTAGAGTTTTTTCAAATTTGGTAATTATTTTTATGTTAAAATAACAAATTAGCCGAGAATTTTCGCACAAAATCGCGTTTTTCCCTTCAAAGTATTCCAAAAAAGTGAAAAATTGAAATTTCGAAAAAATCTTCGCAGCGTTACCTGGGGAAAACTGTTACCTAACGAATGAACTTTAACTTTTTGATTTTTGATGATCCAGCACCAAGTTCTGAGGGGCGCCGCAATTATACTTTTTTCCGAGACACGTCCGAATAAATTGCTGCCATTGCCGTATTTTTTAATATTTCTCCGTGAAAATTTTATACAATATTCTTCGAATGTCATACTTTAACGTACTATTGGTTTTAAAAAAGAAATTTCAACTGTATCGTCAGAAAAAATTCACAAAAACATGCCTTTTTTTGTACGAATTAACCTTACCCCCCCCAATTCCGCCCTTAAATCCGTCGCATCAAGTAGTCCAGTGATTAGAGGGTTTCGGTGTTTGTTGACTCTTTTGCTATATCTGTCGCTATATTTTGCTATTTCCTCTTTGACTGTGGGTATCTTGAGGTCGCGATGTATTGTTTCGTTGGTAACATACCAAGGTGCATCTATTAAGGATCTTAGCGTTTTCGATTGGAAGCGTTGAAGTATTTCAATGTTGGAGTTACTTGCTGTTCCCCATAGTTGGATTCCGTAGGTTCAGACAGGTTTTATTACGGTCTTGCAGAGGGTAATTTTATTCTGTATGTTTAGTTTGGAGCGTCGACCCGTCAGCCAATAGAATTTTTTTAGTTTGTCCTTTAGTTGCTTCGTATTATCTGAGATGTGTTTTTTCCATGTTAGTCTCTTGTCCAGGATCATGCCCAGGTATCTGACTGAGTCCTGATTGAGTAGGAATTGTCGTGTTGTTGATGGTGACCTGGGAGCAGATTTGTTTTCGGAGCGTGACGTGCTTTTATAAAACTGTTCGTAATGTAGTTTCTGAAGTTTCTAACAACGACCGGAGTAAGATACTGTTGCTGGTAATTAGATATTCGGAAATATTCTTAGAAGTTCGAAATGGATGGTTGTATAGTTTATATGAGACATTCCATGCTACGTGAGTTTCAAGTTGATCACAGTGCAACAGATGTAGCAATGTACGTTCGTTCTGCATTTGGCGGACTGTGTTCTACTCGTCGTACTCGCCGCAATGATTTGCGCAGCTTCGTGCTGAGAATTTTAGTCTGAAGAGGAACGTTTAACGAAAGTTTCTAGCGCAGACCGAATTCGTCGAAGAAAATTCAGAATCACCTATCCGGAACATTGCGTCTAAACTTTGAATCTGCGGCTCGAATGTTGGAGGTAAGATATGCATTTCCGTGAAAACAGATTAAGTTCGAGGCGCAACCCGTGAATTATTAAGTGCGAGATGTAACCGAATAAGTCGCTGAAGCACATCTCTGTCTGTATTTTACGTTACATACAAATTCGACACTTTTTGTCCAATTTATTCCTATGGTCTAACGTTGAAGTTTAACTATCGCGAATTACGAGCGCAATGAAGATTTTAGTACGTAATAAAGAGGAAACATTTCGATTTATTTAATTTCTTATTAAAATCACCAAGAACAGATTTTCTCTTATTTCTTTGATTCGACAATTAAATTTGACAACTGAAAATTGACAACTAAACTACAGACATTTTTGCAACTTTATACATTTACGAAGATAATCAAAGAAATGGAATCTGAGTAGAAATTTCTTCCGTCCACTAAATATCATACTGAGTACTCTACTTCAAACACTGTTAAAAATACGTTGTTTCGACCGTTCGCGGAGAGACGCGATCGCGAGATAGCACGTCAACGAGAGTTGTAAGTTCCCGTTACGATTAAATAATCGACGCCACGAACTGATCGATCCCCTTATTTCGATTATGATAATAAGGGTAGTTCAATGAAATTCCACAGAATTAATACAAATAAATTAACGTTTATTTCAACAACTTATTAACTAGAAAGATATAAATGGAACAAAAAAGATGTAACTGCGTTTTGGTTGATAAGTAATGCGCGATATATGAGATGTGTTGACGGTTCGACTTCTCGAAAAGTTCTTCACGCCTTTCGATTTTTTTCGTTTTTTCTGGAAGGCGACCTCCACTACGTTCGGATCACGCCACATTCTTTTACGCGAGGCAAAATAACGGCCACGAGTCGACGTTTCTGGAAGTCGCCCTGCTTAATGAATCATGCGCTTGCCACTACAATGTTTGTTTGCCGAGCAGACGCGACGATCCGTCCGCGACATTATAATGCCGCGATCGACAGTTAAGAATATGACCTATGGTAAGCCGCATGGCGTAACATACGTATTTTTGCACGTCATATGCGGTTTGTAGATTTTTGGAATCTTAAATTTCCTAAAAATGCATAAACATCTGCAGTCTGGTGGTAATTAAATAACGCATCTGACGAAAGCCATTCCAAACCATCAGACAATAACAATGAGCTTTTTAAAGAGCGTTAAAAAATGATTTTTTGTGTTACTTAGATAGCAGGATAAAATTATAAAATGAAACGAAGAAAAGTTGGCCGAGAGGCGGACGATGCTTTTGAAGCATTAAACTAATTAAACGATAAAAGATAATGTTCTGTGCATCGAGCATACGTGGAACAATTTATTATAAATTATTCGGTAGAAATAATGTTGGAATACAACGATATTAATCGCATACAGATGAGGTGATTGATCGAACGAATTCTTCCCTTCGTTGCCCAGCGCTATCCCCACGTAAAATAACAAAATAAAAAAGGAATTTGAGGTGAAAAATAAAAAAATAAAAAAAAGTTAATCTTGGAATTAGGATTAGTAATCTGTGGAAGACACAATGTTTGTGTTGAAATAATACAATGTGATATTTATTAAACAATTATTTCAAGAGTTATAAATGTGCGTTCTGGAATGTAGACAGTTGGCTAGTTATTCACAGACTAACTGGCTTAGTGACCCATTTTTTTTTTATTTATTTGTTGAAATTACAATCAATTCTCGCGTTGAGAATTTTCAGTAATTTTTCTGGCGTGGCGCAGTGACATGGCTGTTTATTTACAATAAGTTAATACTATTATAGATAGGTATAGTGACCCATGGCCCTTAAAAGGTTTAGAGCCCCACTCTCTACGCAGTAATGAGTGTGACCTGTGTGGGTGTCTGTGTGGCGTCACATGTGGCACAGAACCTTCTAGTAGCTTCTCGACGTGCCCATCTAGAATGTTCCATCCATATCCTCACGTTTCTTCCGGCGTTTTTTGAAAAAGCATGCACGTGCTAACTGCCGTGGTGCATCTCACGAACGCACGCTAGTGGGGATGGCGCTGGGCAACGAACGGAAGAATCCGTACGATCAAACACCTTATCTGCATGCGATTGATATCGTTATATTCCAACAAAAAGAAAACTTTATTTTTTTTCTAACATCAATACACTTTACAATCTACTTCCGAACTCTAGGCGTGACATTCTAAGACTGACTCTTATGATTTTACTTTCGATCGGATCCGATTACTTTCTTTTGCCATCCCTCAACATTCACACCGTCCATGCATTTGCTAGGCGTCCGCGATCGTTGCCACGTGCTCTTTCTTCTAGAACCTTCGGTGGAAGGACCGTTGGGATGTTGATGGTTCATTAGGCACTTCAGCGATATACATTGTCGCCGAGTGCCGCCACATCTTTGTCTCTATCGTCAGTCCGTCGGATTTGAAGTATGCCGGTCGTGACACGTGCATGGTCTTCCAAGAATTCTTTTTTTTTTCTTTTTTATTTATTTGTTGAAATTACAATCAATTCTCGCGTTGAGAATTTTCAGTAATTTTTCTGGCGTGGCGCAGTGACATGGCTGTTTATTTATAATAAGTTGATACTTATTATAGATAAGTATAATTTATAAGTATTAGAAGTAAGTGAATATGCTTAATTTGAATAACTAAATGAATCTAGCGTTTAGGTCTAGCGGGTAGTGCCTCTTCAGCCTGCGAATCTGGTTCGTCGTATCAAGTAGCCCAGTGATTAGGGGGTTTCGGTGTTTGTTGACTCTTCTGCTATATCTGTCGCTATATTTCCGAGAATTCGGCGGAAGAAACATAAGGATACGGATGGAACATTCGGCACGTTGGTGTCCCGCTTTGAAGGCATAACGCTTTGTATCGCGAAGCTACTGGAAGGTTCCGTGGCACGTGCCGCCATAAAGTCATCTACACAGGTCACAGTCATTACTGCATAGAGAGTGGGGGTTCAAAATCTTTTCAAGGGTCATGAGTCACTAAGTCAGTCAGTCTGAGAATAATTAGCCAACTGTCAATATTCACAACGTTTACCTATATTTACTGTACTTATTGTTACCTATTGTTTAATAAATATCACATAGTATTGTTTCAACACAAACATTGTGTCTTGCACAGTTTATTAATCTTAATTCCGAGATTAAATTTCTAACAAATAAAGCTATCGATAAGGACTTGCAGGACCAAAAATATGAAATACAACGTAGCAGGGATTGCAAATTAAAAGATTATTCTCTCGTATTGAAAAAATCTTTTGTATCTTTGCGACAATGCAGAATCGGATGTAACAACAGGAATGCAAAAAAGAAAGAGAAAATAGAGCTGGGATATTGAAACGGAAATTGAAATTTATTTCCCATTCACTACACTCGTCAGATCTGACACAAACAAATTTTTATATTTCCAATCTTTAAAAAAAGTTTTAGATAGAAAAAGCTTCGATAACTTGGAAGCTGTAAAAAAAAAAAAAAAATGTAACAAATATTACTCTCGATGATGAATGATTTTTGCAAAATTATAACAAAATTAACGAAGGATATCTAGCTCGAGGCAAGTATTATGTTGTCCGAAAAATTTCTTTCGTCTTATTATTAAGGAAATCATAGACGCACAACGTTTTCTGTTTTATATTATTTTATCGAATTACGTACGATCGATTTTGTCCTGTTGAAATAAACACCGCGACATTTCACACACTTGGTTTCACGTTCGTACGAAGGTGCACTGTTGTAAAAAAAACACGTTTGCGAAAGAAAGACACTTTTCGGACAACCTAATATAAGCTACTTTTATTAAATTTCTAGAATTTTGTAGAAGACTCGTTCTCAGAGACAAAATTTTCAGCATCGTAACTGACATAGTCAATCCAGTATTGGTATACAAAATCGCATATTCAACCGAGTAAAATACTTCCTTAAAATTTATTAACTGACGACGCGAACTACCCATGCATCGAGCTTGCGAATTGCATCGAGGGGTGTTTATTGAACCATAACTCCGACCAATTGATAAATACACACGCGTGCATTAACGCGATCGCATGCAAGTCATTAAACTTATCAGTTGGTCGTTCGAATGGTCGCTGTTAACTGATTAATCAACGTAACGGCGCGCCTATCAGGCGCAATGAACGAAGTCAATTATTCACCGAGAGCATTTCTATTCGTCGGTCAGAATGACGTGAACTCGAATCGTTGCGTGAATGCAGAATTAAACCAAATGCTAACCGCAGCCACGACGTTATCGCCGATATAATGGCCACGTAGTGTCGTAGTAACGAAACGCAATCGGGCCGCTTCGGATTCGCATCGTAACGTTAATGGGATGGAATGGCTGTCGCTCCTACCGCAACGCCACGATAGAATCCGGACGACTTGAGCTTTCGTAAACCGAGTGTTTATCGAGGCCAACTATGGACTAGACACTCAGCTTCCGCTTTCCGTGTCGCATTTCTTGGCGAATATGGTGATTAGTCGAAGCGATCACCGATCGAACAGTAATTAGCGAATGGTAACGCTGTCGAACATACGGCTCGAGCCTCTTCACAGGCATTGTGAAATGTCAGGACATTTAACTCGCCGGTTCGGAAATGTCAAACGATTCGATGCTTGACTGCGCCCTGAAACTTCCTGCACCCTGGGCGCGGCCATCGATCGCGATCCGTTTCACGGAAAAATTTATGTAACCGGAACACCGATTGCCCAGGATTTAAAACCTGCTTCATTCCGCGAATAAGTTAGGTATACAGCCTAACTTGGGACATTTACAGTGGCTCCTGAAAGTATTCAAACGCTTCTAGAAACTTTCTACGTGTGTGAGAGTGTACTTTTTATGTACGAGAGTCAGTCAAACGCAAACCGAACTTTGCACATTTATATCTCGGTATAATGTTTCGAGAAGAACAATCGGCTTATTTTTCTATGTTCTTCCGCTTTTGCCGCTGGATTGCCAACTTTTTCATTCCAGTTTCGTAGAAAATGCAGGCTTGGGTGAGAAGCCAATCGCGCGCGAATTACTCTACGTCTTCGTTGTTGTTGAAACCTTCTGCTCCTAACGCTTTCTTCGGTGGCCATGATTTTGCTGAACTTTAACTCCTTCCGAATAATGGAAACCATTCTCCTACGACTAATATTAACTTTCCAGCGAATTTCATCATTCGTTATGCGACCGTGTTCGATCGCTTTTGAACTGCTTCGATGCTTGCTGGCGTTACACTTGTCTCGAGTCATCGCCGATAAAATGTCTTTTGACGTTTCTTGCTAATGTTTCATCCCCAACTGTAGTCACGATCTATGCAAAAGTCCAGTGGGTTTTGTGCCTTCAAATAAAGTAAACCTAGTAATCAGGCGTTGTGCAACCAAAGACATACTGTTCCCTCGCTCATTGCGTTATTTACCGAAGGAACGATAAATAGAGCAGCACGAGGAGTTTTTAAATGTCATTAAAACATTTGGCTAAACTGTTTGAACTCCCATGCAGTTCCATGTGGATTAGTGACGTTGCGAAGGTGTGCCACACACGAACCGGCTAATATTTGACCCTCGTATTATACAGAAAACATTTAGGAATTCCACTAATACCAAATTTGAAACGGATCTGAAAATGTATGTACGAGTTGGTAGATATTGAATTGGACAACAAGTTCATTCCTTTTTTCGTAGTTAGATGGATCCGAGTCTAAAAAATCGTATCGTTGATTAGTTAACAAACAGTTGCAGAGTATAAAGCAAACATTTTTCGAGATACTTGTTTTTCGTTGGCCTGGCGCAAGTTGAAACGTAGTTTATTAAGACAACGCAAGACCACATGTGTCAATCGTCACATGACAAAAATTGGCGTGGCTTGTGTGAGATATTCCACACCATCTGTGGCATTCTCCCCATCTTGCACGCTCATTTATTTCCTTCGTTAGAAAACTACTTGGACAATAAGAACTTGCCTTCTTTGGAAGACTGCAAAAGCAACTTGGAGCGTTTCTTTCTCTCAGAAGGTTCTCTCAGAAGGTTCTCTCAGAAGGTTCTCTCAGAAGGTTCTCTCAGAAGGTTCTCTCAGAAGGTTCTCTCAGAAGGTTCTCTAAGAAGGTTCTCTCAGAAGGTTCTCTAAGAAGGTTCTCTAAGAAGGTTCTCTAAGAAGGTTCTCTAAGAAGGTTCTCTCAGAAGGTTCTCTCAGAAGGTTCTCTCAGAAGGTTCTCTCAGAAGGTTCTCTCAGAAAGTTCTCTCAGAAGGTTCTCTCAGAAGGTTCTCTCAGAAGGTTCTCTCAGAAGAAGAAACAGTTTTACAGCGATGGAATAATAACGTGGAAAATCATCGAAAGGAATGAAGCATACATTGATTGAAAATAATATACCTAAAGGAGAAAACATATGCTCAAGTTTGGCAGTAAAAGCGGAACTTCCCGTCCCACTCAACGTTTACTGCAAGCGTACACTTCGCGAATATCGTCAAAGTATTTGAATAGCCAATTATTCGCTACATAAGTCATAATACGTAGTGAGAGTACGTTTAACAGTAACACGTTTTGGTCGTTTACGACCATCATTCATGGCATATACCCGTTTTTCATTAGGTGCATGTTTGCAATAATTGTGTTGCAACTTTCATGTACAGATACACTTTCAAAATGGTTTCAAATTTTACCAATTTAACCTAAACTCGTCCTGACCTATTTCAGTAGTAGTAAAATTTCCAAAAATTTATTACAATTAAACTGCAGATTTTTATGCATAGGAAATTGAAAAATGGAAAAATGTATAGAATGAGTACAGCATTAAAAAGTCTCCCATCTATCACCACATTTAATAAACAAGACAAATTTCTGCCCAGATTCTATTTCTTTATTTGTCTTGATAAAAATATGAATTTGCATAAATGCCCAATTACAATACACACAATACGAGCACACCTATTTTCCATAGTTAATTAAAGTAATTAATTAAGTAATCTACATATTTAACATTTTGTTCCTATCAACAATAATATTGATTAAACTACTCAATTCCATGGCACTTCCTTTCGACTTATATCCTACCTTTAACGCACTAAAAAATTAAACTGAATGTTTCAGTCACAATTTGAAGTCAAAAGTAAATGATCTTCTCAAGAAATTAATTCTTCGAAAATGAATAATCTTCTCACATTGCCGTGAAAAAGTTTGAAAATATTTTACACATACAACACGAATATCAAAGTTCTCAATGGCATTCAGATATTTTTGCGAGCAGGTGTACCCGTACGAATACCATTTCCTATCTACGATCAGCCAATTTTGGACGTCTGAGTCACGGGATGAATTACGAGTAGACAGGGAGAGTCAGCGGTTATTAACAATGGTCAGTATACCGGCCATGATACCGTACGCTTCTTTGCACTAGTCGTGCCATAAAAACGCTGGTAAGTACAGCGCATGCAATTTCGACGACCGCGGTGGCTATGGGTCAATCACCGGACCGCGATATTGCTTATCGATTCTCTCGAATTGATTGACATGCCTGGAAGGGCCAAATAGCTACGCGTTCGGTCCTCCATCTTTTCCGGAAAAAGTCCAACAGTTTTGCCAATTTCTTTCTCAATTTTCTTCCATCTTATTTCCACCGGAATCCTACTTTATTTATTTCATTACGTCTATTTTTATAATTTTATCGTAAATTTATGCTACTCTACACGAGTTTGATTTATTTCGTCGTAACATCTCGAAGGATTCGTTATAATTCGTATTCGTTAGGAATTAGACAAATTATACTTTAATAACGCTATAACAAATTGTCATGTGAGTAACATCTTGCTAGAAACGATCGCGGCACGAAATTTATTTTCTTTATACGACGTGATTTAAATTATAGAAAAAGTAATTAGAAACGAAAGATAAATAAAAGTGGTTTATAGAAAAAGTGTTATATAAATGAAGTAAAAGCTTTCGCATGAAATCTCTCTTAGAGGAAAGTTGCTAAACGAGACACGACGAAAAGAGAAAAAGGAATGAATGATATTCATTCCTTTCCCTTTGACGCGATTTCAGATGCCCATGATATTTGAGAGATGTTATATCATCCTTTTGTATCAATCATCTCTACTGAAAGTGAACATAATTTCTTTGATAGTTTAGGAAAAGCGCAAATAACGAATATTAAAAAATTTATCTAAAATATTTCTACAGACATTTCGTTTTACAATGTTCCTACGTACGTATTTAAAAAATGTAACGAAACTTTTATGTCAATTATTGTATCCAAATTCCTTTGTACAACGTTACAATTCCCCTCTCCAATTTTAATTCCCCTCTTTTAATTAATTTTTATCTACAAAATTAAACACAATTCTACGTATATTCGCTATGAACAAATTGCATTTATTACAGTAACAATTTCCTTCTACAGAAATGTTTAATCGTGTTTATTCTGTTTCTTGGATGGGTAAGCTTAATTTCTTTACTTATTCAGACAACGTGGCAAGTTTCTAAGATAATTCTGAGCAAGTAGAAAATGGATAAGCACATTGATCGTTGGATTGTTACAGAAAATCGATATATACTTTGACCTTTATTAATCTTTTTAGTTCGAGAACTATTCAAATAAAAGTTAGTCTCGCGAAACTTTAATATCAAACGCTGCACATTAAACTTCCTCTTAACGTGATAATGCATTCCGATTCCGCGTTGACCATTATGAAACGTAAAATATTAGGTTGTCCGAAAAGTTTCTTTCGTTTTATGAGGAAATAATAGACGCACAACGTTTTCTGTTTTATATTATTTTGTCGAATTACGCACGATCCACTTTGTTCTGTTGAGATAAACACCGCGACATTTCACAGACTTGGTTTCACGTTCGTACGAAGGTGCACTGTTGTAAAAAACACGTTTGCGAAAGAAAGACACTTTCCGGACAACCTAATACTATGTTGTATTTTCGTACAAATACGCAATACAGTACAAGTAAATCAGCAATAGTTCACGCAAGTAAGAGGTATACATTTAATTTGGTATTTTTCTAAAAAATATGCTAAAACTATTCCATTATGGAAATTAAATGTTTTAGTTTTTGTTACATGAATTTCACAGAACATTTACAAGAAGTACAAAGTTTAGCAGATATATAGATAGTATCTCCATGAAATCATAGTTTACTCTATAAATTATACTATCACTTATGAATTATTGATTTGAAGACTAATTTATTTGAGGACTAAGTTTGGCACATACATAGATAGTATCTGCACAAAATCATAGTTTAGTCTATAAATTATATTATCACTTATGAATTATTTATTTGAAGGCTAATTATAGTATTAATTTATGGTTGAATCATAGGTTCGTTCATATTTAAATAAATGTAATGAAATCTATCAGATCACAGGTTAATTTATTTACCTCGTTTCTCTGTAAATCCATTCTTCTATTTTTATTTTTACATTCTTCATAACTTTTCCCAAAATGCATACGTTACAGATTAATTACATTTGACATCAATATATTGATTTTTATATGTACATCTTACAAATATATTTTTTAAATAATGTCGCTCTGATGGGACAATGTGATACAATATTTCCTAAACTAGCAGAAATTTCAGGTTATTCTTCGTGGTTAGTCGATAGATACGTCAGGTATTACACGTGTCGTTGGCTACCGACTGTTCGCTCAACAATGATGTCATAAACTGTCTTCCTTTCGAAGACACTACAAATTTCGATTCAATCGCATCATACTTATTGTTGGCCACGAGATTCTGAAAAATCCGTGAGCTTCATTCTGCAAGGGAAGCTTCTATTTTCATCAAAATACTAGTGAAAAATATTTTTTCACCTTTAGAATGTTCAGCAATAAAAGAAGAAGAAGAAGAAAACGAAATCAACGTGAAGTTTTATATTTCAAATTTCAATTATCTTTCCATAACCAGCCTTAATTAATAATTAAACTGTTAAACAATTCAGCGTTGGGAATAAATCACAGAGAATCAACTACCAGTTATTTTCCACTTTCCAGCAAAAGTGCACTCAGGGTACATTGAAATTCGGGGGTTGCGTGGCCTTCAAACCATCGACTCTTGTACAATAATTTACTATCGATTAGTATTAGCAAATTGACAAGTTACATACTCATTGTAAATTATAGACTTCTCTATAAATGTAGTCTTCCCTACAAGGATCCTGCTTGCCTCTGTAGAGGACTTGTGTAGAGGATGGTTGATGGTGAAATTTATTAGACGAGATTGCTCGTTGTTGAAACCATCAAGTATATTTAAAATATTAAATAAATAAGTACAGATAATATTCACAAAAATGCTCGTACTAACGGATTCGCTAACACAGTGGATAAGTTGCAAAATAAGATCGCTAATAACTCGTTGATAACTGATAGACACTCGGTAGATACTCGTAGATATTGAACCTAGGATCGCGTCTGTTTCTTTGTATTGGTCGGGGAAGAGCCGGAAAATTCGACTTCTACGTTTACGATTCGACGAAATTCGACGTCTACGTTTGACCGTAGCACGTAGCGGCGACATTGTTTTGCCCGGAGTTTATTTATTATTACATTATGTGGATCCTAACGATATTGATTCTCCGAGGCAAGACAACAATATGATTTGATTTGTCCTTCAGTTCATGTGCCGCTACACCTCGATCATCTCGAAGACAAAGCTTCCAGTAGAAAAACATGTGCTCTCTTTAGATCTTAGATCTATTTGTTCATGTAGAATCGAAGTCTTTTGAATTGTACCACCGATTCTAAGACACCCTGTATTCTACGCGAAAAAAGAAGTCGAAAATATAGAATAAAAATTTTTTTTCTTATTTTCTTTTTAATTTTTTTAAAAATCTACAGTGAGATCCGTTACAACGAGACGTGATAAAGTGCACGCGTACCGAGCGAAAATTCAAAGTCGATTTTCTCGAAAACAAAGCCTCAAACGAAAAATTTTTATTCTACATTTTCGACTTCTTTTTTCGCGTAGAATCACCCCCTTTCCGCTTGCACCACCAGTTACCAACCACCCTGTATATGTACACAATAGAATTCCGTTTATGTGAAGGATCCATGGTATAATAGCGCTATAAAATATAGTGCACCGTATATGACTTTTCGTTCAGTTAATAGGTGTTTTTCTAAGACAATTCCAGGAAACGTTTGATCCTAAGTACACAACAATGTCGCGGACTGCGAAACACGAGAGTGTGACACGTAACGCGTGCCTCCACTGTTTGTGTCTTGTGATCGATCTCGCACTTAAGTGGATTGACGCTGGACGATAGTTCAGAAAATAGGATACTACTATAATTTCGTGTATATAAACAGAATCCGTATAGACGAACTTCCGCCGTGTATCTATTTCGTGCTATCCGCAGTTTTATACAGACGCTGTGCAGGAATCGAAAACCAGAGAAATTCTGCTCGTACTGAAGCTGCTTTGTCTAAATTCACGTCAACGATACCGCGAACGACGATTCTGCCAGCATAAGGGCGCAGTCTTTTCAGCGAGCGGTGCAGGAAAGAAGCAACGAACGTGACAACCAGCGCGATGCTCGCGACTACGATTGATTCGACGAACCGTGGAAATGGAAGAAAAAACATTGGAAAGGCGCAGGTGACGCGTGTTCTTTCACGAAAGGCTGAAAGGACAGAGAGGCAGCGAGGAGCAGAGAGGAGAGAAGCGTCGAGGGAACCGGTCGCAAAGTGTTCGCTCGTTGAGCACGTCGATAAACCGGCGCGGTTTTTCCTTCGGAGAATCCAGATCCGGAGATAAGAAGCTGTCGAAGGCTGAAGATGGAAAAGCGCATCAATGACAGGGAACTGCGCAACTGCAGAGGGTTCCTTTTCTCTATTTATTCGGCCGCGTATTGAAGGCCCCGCACAAAGACGATCATTGCCCGGAGGCGGTTTTCGAAGACGGTGGGAGAAGGCGAAGAACGGACACATAAGCGAAAAAAGGCGAAGAACGGACAGAGGCAAAAACCTGGACGAGGGATGAAACGAGGCGGTGCCATGAGGAACGAGGAGGCGGGCAGAGTTGTAAGGTGGCAAGCAGAGGCGGCGAGAGAGCCGACGGAGAGCAAGAGGTCGCGGTGCAAATGAAAAATAGTCTACGTCGTCGAGCCAAAAGTAACTACTAGCTTCTACCTACAGATAAGGGAAAATAACGAGGCCGACAGCGGCGTGGAAGAGAACTAATTCGGCGCATATTTCACACACGTCCGCTTTACGGACGCTAAGTATAGGTAAGCACGCCCGTTTCCCAGGATAAAGGAATTAATTGCATTGCCCCGGTTCCCATCCGTCTTTTCCTTTTCAACCGGAACTTTTTACCCTGCGGCACGCGGCCCTCGATCTACTTCTCTCTGCGTACAGTCGCGTCGAACCCTTCTGTCTGCTCGGTGCGTGACTGGCATCTGCCAATTCGTTCGATATTTTTCGTGTATGTTTACACGCTAGCTTTGAACTGTTGATGTTTCGCTTCGGGGCAAATCAATGTACCTGTTTCCCTGTCTTATGTGGAATAAAGGTCGGAAAAAGATAGGAGTTTCTAGTTCGTATTTAAAATACGTATGCAATGGATCGTCCAGGTATTCGAGTATTTATCGCAAAGGACTTTTATGTGTATAGGGTGTTTCAGATGTCAAAGGACAAACTTTGACAACATGTTTTGCAGCAGACCATTTTGATCAATAAATCTTATATACGCCGTGGGTTGATTCGTCTTTGTTTTCGAGGTACGGAAGGGAAAGTAATATAAATCAAAAATAATCAGACTCGTTCGAGCTAGTTAACTTTTAATGATGATTATTTATTTCAAACTGTCTTTTACCTTGTCTTTTAAAAAATTGTACAGGTGAAAAATTATTGTAAAAAATAGCTCGGAATAAATGACTGGTATTAAAAGTTAGCCAGCTTGAATGCGTCTGATTACTTCTGATTTATACTACTTTTTCTTTCGTATCTTAAAAACGAAGACACACGAGCCATGGTGTACATAACATTTCTTGCTGAACTTTTACACCGAACCAGTAATCAGTGTAAAAAGTAGTTTGGAATAAACGATTATCATTAAGAGTTAAGTAGCTTGAATGCGTCTGATTAATCGTGGTTTATACTACTTTCTGTTTCATATCTCGAAAACGAAGACGAATTTTGACCCACGTTCTACATAACATTTTTTCCTCAAAATGATCTCAGCTCAATATATTGACGAAGTTTGTCGCTTGATATCTGCAACACATGTGTGTTATGAACAAAATATTTTGGAATTTTGTCAATACCAAAATGAACTACTATCGCGATATTCACGATTATATTCGAAACAATCTAAAAACCGATGTAAACATGACAAAACATTTATTGACTCATCAAAATTGTCCGGACACTTGAATATTTTTGACAAGATTTAATTAGACTTATAATTATAATTATAATTATATTTTTTGCTTGTAAATACATGTAGTAATATATTACGAACGGTTGAACTGATTTTTGCAAACCACTAGAAATATTTTCTTCATATAAATAAAGTCCTACGAGACCTTACAAAAAGGAAATGATTAATTGAAAAAAGAGAAAGATATTGTTGTATATTTTGTTTATACAAGTTTTAGAAAGTGTAATCCAACCTTTTTGATGTATCTTTCGTATCGAAAAATTCAAGTTTCCTGTTCACCAAATAATTTCAAATCTTTGATTGTTAATGTACCTTTGATCCAACGTCGTATTTAAAAATAATTTTTTTTAAATCATGTAGTATCTATGGATATCAAACGTTGACACGATGATAATTATAATCGACGAATGATGATATTCGTTAAGAATCGTCATTTACGAAAATGTGTTCTCGTTTATGCGAATCTGGCTGCTGAATATTAATCTTTCAGTCAATTATATTAAACATTATCGCCTGTTTTTAACATGAGTGGTCAACAGACTATTCAAATGACTATGCAAATCACAGATTTCCATGTGCTTTGTAAATCAATTACGCGAGGAGAAGAAGCAAACAAAATGTTATTTCCTACGTGTACTGCATAAAGTTGTATCAAAATGGAATAAATTTGTGACCAAAGCTAACTTGATGCTAGTATACAGCACCGGAAATGAAAGTACTGTAAAATCAACCATTGCAGAATTTATTCGAAACATAGGAGGATCCGCCGCATGACAGAATTCGGTTCAATAAAACTTGCATTCCACGGAATCACAGTTCTCTAGTGAAACTTTCGCTTCGAATGATTAACGACCGCCATAAATTCAAAGTTTCTCCATTGGATTTATATTCGTTGCGCTAGTTTATTCGCCGGTAAAGAACACGTAAAACGGAAACTTAGGAAACAAGCAATTACTGTCTCTCTGCCGGCTCGTCGCCGGAATGCTTTGTTGCTTCAGATACCCCGGCCATTACATTTAGACCACTGTGCCTGTTCCCGCGATATTTTTTCGCGAAAAATCCACGATTGTCCGTTTTAGAAGAATTTACAGACGTTTACCACTTGCATCGCCGATAAAAGAATTAATTGCATTGCGGAGCATCGCGACCACAACCGATTTTAATTAACGACTGATGTGGTCTAAGAGACCGCGATTGGATCATGCCGATGTAGGATTATTTCGTTAAAAGACAGACTAGTGGATTTTCGGGCACTGAGTTTTAATTAACAACTCGACTCTTTGACGGAAGCTTTCTTATTATTTGTGAGATCGAAATATTCGGAAAGCGAACGACAAACGACCGTTTTTGATGAAAGCTTCTGCCTAGCTAGCTGAAACCTTTGAATTTGTCAAATAGTAATTCTCTATTTCATAAAGAAAGTGCAACGCTACTCTATCTTCAAAACAACAAAGACAAAGAATTCAAAGAAGCATTCCGCTGTCCTGTGCTACTGAGGTGTGAGACATTTAGGTTTAAATGTTTGCAGAAGTTGTTCGAAAGAAATACTTTCTTATAAGTTGTCAATTAATAGAACATTATACAGGGTGGTTGGTAACTGGTGGTATAAACGGAAAGGGGGTGATTCTATGCGAAAAATGAAGTCGAAGATATAGAATAAAAATTTTTCGTTTGAGGCTTTGTTTTCGAGAAAATCGACTTTGAATTTTGGCTCGGTACGCCCCCTTTCCTGTACCGCCAGTTACCAACCACCTCGTATAATATGTGAATCGACATGTGGATGTGTTATGGATTGTATAGACTTCTGGTTTATAATTTTACCATCTTACGTGGGATAAGAGATAAGGGTAGGTCAGGTAGATCAGGTAACTCGTAATTTCTAAAATTTAATCGTAGAATTGCATTTGTCTCGTTGCTAGATTCAGCACGATTGCGCCGATTTGTGACTTTTGACTTGCAAGATTTTGCTAATAATATTAAATCAATTAAATCAGTTGCGAGCTGGAGGTTCCTTGTTGCATCAATTGATAGATCAATTACTAAATGATTCTTTATGAACAGAGGAGAATTTCTTTTTTAATTTGATAATAACGATTGAATTATTATTAACGTGTAATATCGAGCATTATATTTGAAAGCAAATTCTCCTGGTCACTGTCTTTGCTTTATTCGCAGTTTTTTGCTTGAAAATCTCCGCAAACGACGTCCGTGGAATAACTGCTCTCAGGTTTACATAGGCAACTCTATATTTTTGAACTTCTCTTAATCTCTTTTCTATGGCAAATATTAGAAAATTTTAGATTAACGAATTTTATGCGACCACGTTAACGAGAATTCTCCTCTAAATTCTATACTTAGTTTACATTAAACTCTATTTGTTTCTTTAGTAATTCTATGCTGCCAACTTTGCTTCTCATTTCGAAACTTTCGAAACTTTCTTACAGATACGAGCAAAAACATTTAGTGAAACGTTTCTCGTAATCTTGAGGGATTTTGGCATTTCTACAATGATTGGTACATATTAATAAACATAGTTGTCGCTATTAACCAAACGTATTATACTAAACGTATCTGAAAGTTTATGGTTTCCGAAAGGACATTGGGACCTTTCTTTTGGAATTTTTAGGAAGATCCCCAATACTTTAGCCTAGACTTTTTATTATAGCTGTACTTAAATAACAAAACTTAGTAGTTGTTTATGATTTAATTCGATTATGTTTGCTCGAAATTTATGACAGTAGGCTTGGACTCGAAGTGACATAACTGGTCGCTAAACGTAGCCACGATCACGGGATGGACGTTTTTACCTAACAGAGGTATAGACAGAGGTATAACTCTCCTTAAAAATATAGTTGTAGCGGCACACGTGTTCCAGGACAAATCAAGCCACGCGTGGTTTTGTCTCGGAATATCAATATCGTAGGACACACACATATTGTATTAATAATCAAACTCCGGACAGAAACAATGTCGTCGCTACGTGGAACCGTCTAACAAAGGCGATTGGAATTTTATTGGTACCCCCTCGACCAATATAATATAAACGAACGCGATCGTAAGGAGAAGAGAGTTTTCATCAGTCTCATTCACGTGCGATCTTATCAACGAGTTACACACCGTCTTTAGGATCAGTGAATACTCTGCGTTTTAACAAAGAATTAGGTGAGTTCTACTTGTACTGTGGACAAGTAAGTTGAGTTCGACTTAGACTTTGGAAGAAAGCGTATTTGCTATCTCGTTGACCGTGGGTTCGTTATTGAACCTAAGATCGTTGTCATTAGCATCTAGAGTATCTAATCACCACAGTTACTCGTCAAATTCTGTCATGATCATATTTGTACCAGTAAATATCTTCTCCGTTGTATAACAACAATGGCTAATCCGAATGAAGATTCGTTACACGCCCCTAATCCTGATGAGAACTCGACCAAAGTATTTGAGAAGAAGCAAAAACGGGAGAGAAAATTGAACGAAAGTCCAATTCAGTTGATTAATAATATTTGTTACTCTGATTAAAATACGAATACTTTGAACTGTGTTTGATTTGAGTTATGGTACTTTAGGAAAATATTCGTCGTCTACGAATGGTTTGTTGATATATGTTTAATTAATTAGAACAGTACTAAAATTATGAAAGTTTTAATATAACGTGTCATAGAGTACCTACATATACAGGAAATCATAAACGCGTAAAATACGAAAGGAATGAAATGAAAAATTCTGATTCCCGTGGCAAGAATCGTGAAAGTAGAAATTAGATTAGAATCGTAAAAAACATGGCAATCCAGCTTTCGTACTGTCGTGTTTATGCTGACTTAATTTTACATATCAGATACTCTACGACAAATTACTAACATAAATTTGACTTACCTTTTCGCCGCTGTCGCTAGGTAGGTAGAACGTCAGTACCGTAAGAAAGGAAATTCCCATACACGGAATGATTATGTTCACAGTGTAGAAAAGTGTTTTTCTTCGCATTGTTATGTTAAACGTGATATCCAGATACGGCTCGTCGCAGCAGGTGTAAAATTTCTCGTTTCTGCGCAAAAAGAAATGCAAAGGTTAATTTAGTTAATTTAGTTCAAGGATGCAGTCAAAATGTATTCAAATTACTGCAGGAAATATGTTCCCATCGTATTATGTTACGTATCAGGTAAACAACGAAATAAGATTAATCCTTGGCTCAAGTTAAATTTATATTATATTTTTATATTTGCATTGTAAATTGGTATTTTACTGATTGACGAATATAAATGGACAAAATTTTGGCGCATATTACAGCCTATGAGTAGGAGAGTTAACAACGAAAGAGCAAATAAATGTATTTTAAATGTTATTTCAAGAGGCGTCTGAAAATATAAAGATTCAGCAAGTTTTAGCAGAATTAATTAAAATTTTGCTTTATCATTACAAATAATGAACTATGTCTCGAATATTTTACTTTTACACTTTACCTCTTTATAAAAGTTTCATTGTACTTTTATTATTTATTGTATTTTTAATCAGAGAAAATTTTCTCGTAATGCTTTAACATTATTAACTTGTTACATCGTTAATTACAAAGAAATACTCGTTGCTATTTTTTAATTACTTTTCTTGGAAGTGAAAGAGCAAGGGAATCTAATTTTAAAAGAAACACGAGGATCTAAAAACTGTTTTCCCGTCGTTTTCTCAGAGAAAGGAACCAAAAAATCGAGAAGAATTTAATATTGAAATCCGGTCTTTCATTAACGCTTTGGTAGCAGATGGCGATTTTGAAAGCGCAATTCTGTCAAACGACATGCAAGATGTCCATTCTCTCGCCCACGAATCGATCGAAATTCCGGTGGCAATTTGGGGCCGTCTGACCATTCCTCTGGCTGTCTGAACATAGCAATGATATTCCACTTACGTGACAAGTCGTTTGAATATCTAACAAAAACCTATTCGAATGAATGTCACGTCGCATCGTTCGGAAAAAGTAACTCGCAAAAGTACCAGGCACTGAATTTTTCTCGAATTCAGCTATATTTAATTCTTTCGTGCCAATGTTATCTAACCGACATTTGTTAATAATTAATATCGAATAAAATTCTGTTTTTGCAAAGATATTGCTCTTTCATATATGGCAAAATATTCACATTACGCATTTTGCAATCTGTTTTCACTTTCCGTCGAGTATACTTGTACGTACGTTTCATTTTGCAATTGTCGTTGCCTGTACGTTTCTACAAAGTAAATAAAATGTAAATAAAAATCTGGTTAATCATCGATCAAGTAAACGTTCTTTAAAATAATTACATTTACAAGGGGACAAAAGAAAGCACGAGGATTATGCGGTAGAAAAAACGCTACAATTTAAATAAAATGAATAAAACAATTAACGTAGCATTAATGTTAATCTTTCGTTTATCCACCACTGTATGCGTTAATTAAATACTTTTTAGAAGATTCTAATAAAATACTGATTGTTAACAAGATTAACCCCTTAACCTACGATTTACGTTTGCGAATTTACGATCATCTACTACGGGCTATGCCCGTGATATTTACGTTTGGTCTGATCATCAACTACGGGCTATGCCCGTGATATTTACGTTGGGCCCGATCATCGTACTACGGGCTATGCCCGTAGTTGTAGGTTAAGGGGTGAAAGATGATCGTGAAATAATTGTACACACAAATATGCAGCTTTCGAAACATATACAGAGAATACTGAAACAGGTAAAGAAGTATGCGGGAAACATTTATGAATGTAACATGCTCACCGTACTGCAGGTACTTCTAAAATATCCCATTCTACCGACATGTAGAATTCGGAGAGATCGACTCCCACGTCCACTACATTGCTTCCCGATTTCTCGTCCATGTGCCTTAGATCGACCTACTCGAAACAAAAGAATCCTCTGCATTAGCATCTTTCGCGTCAATATTTTTATTAGATTAGTAATTTTCATGCCCACGTAGTTTACTTTCGATAAACGAACCTGCAGCCTCGATGATAACACTTGCTTTTAGTTTTATCCATCACATTAATAATTTATTTCTCCTTTTGCTTTTTCTGTGTAACAGCGTTGTCAAACAATTATACGACATGTTTGAAGATTGTTAAAAAATTAGGAATTAATCTATTTATTATTTATGACGTGGTAAATGTATTATAAAAATTGTAGCTGTTATCGCATATTGTTTCCAAGAATTTCGTTTTCGTGCTGTGATTTATTATTCTTGCGATAATGAAGTAATTAGTGCAACAAACATTTCAGAAAGATAAATACGATTCTTTGAATTCTCAAATTGAGGTGAAAGCCTTGTCCTCTTCGCATTTAAAAATGTTTGAGAAATTCTTACAGCAGCAATGCTACGTTAGAAATTGGAAAGATAAATTGTTCAATTTGTTTTTTATTGAAAGGATTATCAAACTTGTTATTGATCCGAGGAGGAACATTTTTTCGAATTGCGCTATACTCTGACGAATAATCGTAATGAGAGACAAACAGATTTACCGACAGGAATAAAAATCACAAACAACGACTAAACGTACATTCCTTACAGAAGAATAAAAGTAGCTACATAACTGTTAAAGTTAGCTGTCGGAATCGATGGGAAATTCGTGGCGTTAAAGTGGTGGTACGTTAAAGCTCTCGGTAAAAAAACGTGTTTTCTCGTGGCTGCAAGTCCGTTGTTACGGGCTAAGTACGAACAATAAATTCCGAAATGAAAGTTAAAGTGCATGTCTCGTGATGCACTTAGTGTTCGCAAAAGCGCAACGGGAGCAAAACACTAATAATAGTCTGGATGAAAATGGACCGCTCAATCGTGAAGGCCCAGAAAGAATCTAGAAATCAACTATCAGCAGAACGTCCTCTTTTAACTATGCCTTCGCTTTCAACTATTGTGCAGCATGACGAACAAACAAAGTCGACACTGAAAAAATCAAACTAATCGCTAAGCAGTGTCCTAATTTTGTTGGAGAAACGAATGGTCTCGCCAGCAGCGTACGCGTACGCGTCAATTTACACCTGACTTATTCATTTCCGATTCTCGAGTTATTCGTATGCTCGACGAGGCCGGGTAACGCGGCAAATATTACCGGAGACTACGTTACGTGTAATTTCCATCATTTCTCAGCGTTCGATTTGATCTCTTTCTGCGCGAGCTTTTTTTTTTGTCTCTAAGCGATTTCAAGCGAATGCTTCGAATTTAAGCGGTAACTTGGATGCACAATACCGTGCAAAATATCGCCGTCTGTCTCTGTCGACGTTGAACGAAATAACGTAAATAACGAGATACGTGTGAAAAGAAACGAACGGGACAAAGAATAAAACGTAACAGCAGGGAGACGAAAGAATCCGCATGATTTTCGCAGAAGGAAGCGACAGGCGCGATGTATTTATCGTTAACAAAATTATATCACAGTTCGATATATTTTCTTATTTTAATCGTATGATTCTAATCGATGTAATTACAACCTATTAATAATTAATGATAATATACGTAATTTAAAACAGTCGGCAAACGATGGGTATTTCGCGTTTATGGTTTCATGAGATATTTTTGCCATCAGCCTTCGTAAGTGGGATAATTTATCGGTGTTTTGCACGGTATTGTTGTTCGCTAACTGTTTAATTTCTTCAACGTTGCACATTCAGAACATATTTGTATGCACGTAAACGGTGCACACAAGCATAACTTCATACATACAAAAGTATCGACAGAGAAATCTTAAGCAACGATAATACACAAGAACGTCGCACAACTAGCGCAATATATATATATTAATAATTTGTATGCAGTTGCTTGGCTATCTGCGTTTAATAATTAAATATAAACGGCGATGGTGTGCTTCATTTCGAAACTGGAGGGAAGTTCGGGTGGTGTGTGATGATGTGTGTGTAAGTAGAAAGTATCGGAAAATGTTTTACGCAATTATTGAAGATTGTCGTGAGATTACAATACGCGTTAGATATCATAGTTAGTATCTAGATATATATATATATATTTGTTTGTAGTCACTTCTATGCAAGAAATTTTCCTAATGTTTCAGAACACGCGCGTTATATCATTGTAAGTGTAATTCCTATCTTTAGCAGGAATTTGATAAAATTTTATCGAAATTTCATGGAAATAAATTCGAAATAAATATGGCAAAAGTATCAAAATCCCGAAATACGATTTAATTGTCTGTCGGCAGCTGAATGGAATTAATAATTGAATTTATTACGTTAAATTTTCTCGAATTATTAAGTCTGCGAACACATTTATCGCATTAAATATTTTCAGCTCATGTCGAATTCCCATTGGGCCATTTATACCAAACTTTCCTATGAAAAATGAAGATAAGTACAACATGTTCCGTGTAACGAAGCTGACTTTTTAATGGAAATACGTTGAGATAAAGTTGCTTATATCGTGAAAAAGTAAAGTTGCAAGTTTGTTCGTGAATAATCATTTAATTATCTAAGGAAAGAATGTAATGCAACTTGAATGAACTCGCTCAAGAGTAACCAAATTCTGACATCAAGCAATCTTTAATCCCATTAAACTGAACTTTCATCATTAGATCCAGGACTTTAATACCTGTTCTGACAGTAAAGTCACGTTTCCACGTCCTCTACCGACCCTAAATTTATCTTTCAACTTGCACTGTTATTTTATTACGATACTTCTGGTCGACAATCGACGCAAGTATTTGAATGTTGTAGAGAAAATGTATTGGTACTTTGAAGTTTGGCTGATGCTTTAACGAAATCATCATAATGATATTGAAAAAGTATGAAACGATACCGAAGATGTATATGGAAGCTATGAGGTATTTAACGTAAGTATACAATTCGTAAAAATCACAACATTATTTAAATAGTCATTATACTAAGAAACTTCAATATTCAGGCAGATTTTTTTTAACACTAATTATATGTTTAAGATGAGTGCTTATACGATATACTAATTGTTCACCAAATGTATGTTCATAGTAAATTTCTTTCAATTTCTATATACATTTTCAGATTTGAAACTTTAAAATATTTTATATAACACTCAAACGTGTATGAACACTTGCCCTTTTTAACAAATGTAATTTAGTTGCAAAAATACTCAGGGCGATTTTATATTTTATTAGAAAAGGCATATTATGGCATGATAAAATTTACTTTGAAATATTAATACGCGTTAAAAGAATTGGTGTCTGAAAATGACAATCATTACGATGCAGTAGTGTCATTTATAATGTTCATTAGCTTTCGCTCATTTACTTGTCAACGTACGGATAAAATGGAGAAAGTTTCTTCAAATTAACGATAGAAATAACCCGAGCAATTTTGGCAATAAATATCTAAAATATGCTGACACAAATCGTGTATTTAATTTTAATGTGCCATTGATAAAATTGAAAATCAACAATTAATAGCTCATACGATATATATATATCTGTTAATTTTAAAAGAAAAACGTAAATATTGCTTTTGATCATTAGTTTGCTATTGATTTATATCTTGATAATATTCATGCATCGTTTATATAAATCGAGCATAGTGTTCATATAGTTACGAGCGACAATGTGCATACATAAAAGTATGCTACGCTAAGCGTTCAAATATTTTTCTACAATCACTGTACTTAAAATATGGCACAACATTAATGTATTATTAACAAGGAAGTTTTCTCTGCAATAGCAAAAATGATATGTAAAAAGATGGTTAGCGATGCAGAAAAATATTTTAAGATTTCTGTGCAATTGCGATGCATCTGTAGAATAGAATCGCATCAGCAGCGCGGAAGTAAAGTTCAGAATCTTGCATCGAATCGATGCTAGAGACGAAATGGTAAAAATATTCAGAATATATTCTTTTCATAGATTTTACGGTCGGATTCGAAAAGCACTCCCATCTCGGGCGAAAGCACTTGAAACCCGGCAACTTTGCCAAATGTCTTTTTCGGTGCCTGCAAATCTCATCGATTGTTTCGTCCCACTACTCTGCAATATTTCTCAGTCATTTTCACGTCTTTCTCCTGCGTTTCATCGTCCATCCAAGAGACATACTTTCGATCTCAGTTGGTTTACTGAAATATTTTAAATAATTCATCATCCAACGTATTTAAATACGAGTATTCGCACATTGTATAATTTTAACAAATTTTAAAACTAATGTAATACAGTTTATGGACTTTGTGTTTTATTCACCGTATACAGTCGCATCGATTATTGCGATAGATTATTGGTAACTCAGTTGCAACGGTAGGTTGAATTTTATAATTTTTGGGAAAGATTAAATTGTTTGATAAATTTTATCACTTCATGCTTCGTTAAACATTTTCCAATTATCTTCTATAAAAAGACAATTAACATTAAAGTATGATCTAACAGCAATTGAAAGTTTTTAATATTATTTATTGTAATTCAATGAATTATATATTATATTATAATGTTAATTACGTTTTCAAAGTATTTCTTACGTTTAAAAAGGGACAACACATCGTCTGTCATTAATGTTAAAAAGGGACAATATATTATTATTGTAAAACATTACTATATCTTTTCTAATTTTTGTACTTTTTGATCCTTTATAGACATATATTATACTAGGTCGTCTGAAAAGTTTCACAACATTTTCTGTTTTATATTATCTTATCGAATTACGTACGATCCATTTTGTTCTATCAAAATAAAGATCACAACGTTTGACAGGTTAGGTTTCATGTTTGTATTGTTCAGGAAAATATAAGGTTGGTATGATCACTAGTTTCTACATGCTAAGTTGGTACGACTTCTAACGACGTTCCTTTGTCTTTGGCGACGACCACGTGTTAATTATCCGAGTGTATTCCGTGTGTTTATATGGCTGTACATGGTGGTGAAATACAGTGCGTAAAAACTGAATCTGTGTGAATCAATAAATATCAAACTTCAAAACCTATTTAATAACATGTATAAAAATGCATCGTTGTAAAAGACGTGTCTGCAAAAGAAAGACACTTTTCGGATAACCTAATACATAGATTATAATATATATGTATATGTATATAGAGATATGTGATGATATTACGATGAAATATAAGATTACAATGATACTTGTTAATAATAATTTAGGTAGAAAAATACTTCCAGAAAGGAAGAATGCTCTTATCTGCGATGAGGCAAAAATTTTTACTCGCAACTCTATCGAGCCTACCTTGACCAAACGTGTTACGATATAAGTTACAAAGTGAATGAAGACGAATTTACAGAAAATAAGGATCACTATTGCTAGAGTGAGCAATCTAGTTAAAAGTCTAATCTTTGAAAAGTAAAAATCATGGTAAAAGCACGAATGATGGATGTTGCCAGACAACTATAACTATTGGCAGAGAGAATATGGTACATAAATCATTTCGCATGAAATTTCGGCACCTCGTTCACCTCACGATGAGTAACGAAATTTTTTACGCCCTGAAAGCTCTCATAATAATAGCATTATGAGTTTCATTTCTGAGGATGATGAATCAGGCACTGCAGTGATACGTTGGAATGCAAATGTGTGTGTGCGTCAGATGATATATATGTGTAGATGAAATACATAAAAAAATCTTCGTGTATTATTATTAATTATTTGGATGTGTATTATCGCGAATAATTTCAGAGAATAGCTACAAAATATATATTGTATAAATATATAATGTTATTCCTATCAAATTTTGCCATTATATGTATTTAGGGTCGTATTATATTTATACTTTATATTTTTGAAAGACATTTTTTTTTAACATAAGTAGATTATTGGAAGCTTTAAAAAAAATTATAACAGAGACGTGAAAAGTGTTGTGACATCGGATTCTCTTTTTTTTAGCAATTAGCAATGTTTTATTATGTTGTATCCATATCGAAACATTTCTATATAGATAATTTTTAAAGATACAAATACAAATTGTTTTACAATTTTATACGTGTTCATTTATAACACTGATTTTACATTGGTCACAAAATTGACTTTGTAATACTCTTTTTATATCTTCTCACTCCTTGCATCCTTTTAAAGCAATAGAAATAATAAACAGAAAGGGATACGTCGTTATTCCATTTTAAAATTTAATTTATCATATTTATCATATTATCGAAGTAGTAACAGACACGTTCAATTGTAAAATATATTATCTCGAATAAATCCGAGAAACAATAAACGCAAGTTTGTTGGATACAAAGAAGAGGTTAATAAATTTGAAAAGGCAGATTAAAAGAAATATTGCGAACAAATTCTATCAAAAGAATTTTGTCTTAATTCGAACACTAACTTTTATGAAAGCGATATATTCTGTTTATAAAATGTAGCTGTAGAATCTACTCCGATCTTTCTAGTATATGATACATAAAAATCTAAGTTATAATTTTTATAGTATTCCAATATTCCGTCAATATGGATGCAGAGTAAAATATTTGTTATTTGCATCTGTCTGTTTGTTTCGCAAATCCATACGTTCGATTCAGGTCGGATGAAACCGTGGAAAATCTGTGTCTCGCGAAGACAAATAAACGGTGGATTATCATTTTCGTTTATTGCCAGAGGTTTTTCGGTCGCGTAACTAGTTTCGCGAAAATTATCCGTTATCGTCGCTTTGTCACGATCATTACCACCGGCGAGAATTGCGATCTCGCCGAAACAGCTACCAGCTGCAATCTCGAAGCTGTGCTCGACATTGCACAATCGCCCGTTAAATGGAAAATACCAGCAACCCGGTGAATATCTCACTTTCATTGTGTCCGAGCAGTCCGAGCACGTTATGCTTCAAAAGTATTCGGAAATTTGCTTATTTTTGAGAAGGTATATCGTAATTACGTAACGAATGATCTGGTTCTTCATAATCTTTACAATAACACGTGTAATAATAGAGAAAAGTAGAGAAGAATTTGGAACAATCTTTTGGTCTTCGAACCTAATTCTTACAAAATCAATCGCGATCGTAAAAGATTTTTATTTAAGAGTATTCTCATATAAATATTCTCATATAAATCATTTACGCTCGATTTAAGAGTAGTCTTATATTTCTAACATTATAAACAATTTTCAATGTGGAACTAATATCAGAAGAGAAGAAATTGTGCACGATATGGAATAGGTAGACACGAGGCAAAATATTTTCATGGAAAGCAAGCAAAAATTAATTTTATTGTTTTCATTGATTCTGGTTATAATTTTGATTGTAAAGTTGTATTAAAAAAGAAATTAAGTAAGCAAGTAGCTGTTTGCAACGATCACATATCCAAGAGTCAACCGCGGCACCAGTACGTTAGATACTTGATGCATATTTTTCTATGAAAATATTGTAAAGAAACTTCTTGGCAAACTAAACCCTCTGAAAGTGAACGAGTGTAATAGTCTATAGTTGCTTAACAGGCATATGCAAAAATGGTACTATTCCACATTAGATATACTGTTTCATATTTGGCTACTTTCCTCTATACCATAATCAGATTAAATTGATTTTCAGTATTCAATAAACCTGGCGTCTGTAATTCTCATACTTTGCAGAACTATTTTGTTACCTGTCGAGCTCTCTATTTCTAAATTCTTCAATTTTCTAGTTACAAGACAGATTAACAACGATAGTTATTCCAAACAGATAGAAAGACTGTTGATGCCAATACAATCATAGTGATGATTAAAACAAACGTAAATTAACATATACATAATAAATATTAACTTAAATTATTGCTACGTTTTTAAACATGTAATGTAAAATTAAAGATTTATATCCAGGTGACTGCATACAAAGCAATTAAGTATTGCTCGTAATTGTTAGTTCGTCATTGACTTGTACAGTCTGCTCAAGTTCACATACTCTTACTACAAATAGTCCAGGGTGTCCGGGCAAGTTATTGTTATGTTTCTAAATATGTAATGTAAAATTAAAGATTTATATCCAGGTGACTGCATACAAAGCAATTAAGTATTGCTCGTAATTATTAGTTCGTCATTGATTTGTACAGTCTGCTCAAGTTCACATACTGTTACTACAAATAGTCCAGGGTGTCTGGACAAGTTATTGTTATGTTTCTAAATATGTAATGTAAAATTAAAGATTTATATCCAGGTGACTGCATACAAAGCAATTAAGTATTGCTCGTAATTATTAGTTCGTCATTGATTTGTACAGTCTGCTCAAGTTCACATACTGTTACTACAAATAGTCCAGGGTGTCTGGACAAGTTATTGTTATGTTTCTAAATATGTAATGTAAAATTAAAGATTTATATCCAGGTGACTGCATACAAAGCAATTAAGTATTGCTCGTAATTATTAGTTCGTCATTGATTTGTACAGTCTGCTCAAGTTCACATACTGTTACTACAAATAGTCCAGGGTGTCTGGACAAGTTATTGTTATGTTTCTAAATATGTAATGTAAAATTAAAGATTTATATCCAGGTGACTGCATACAAAGCAATTAAGTATTGCTCGTAATTATTAGTTCGTCATTGATTTGTACAGTCTGCTCAAGTTCACATACTGTTACTACAAATAGTCCAGGGTGTCCGGACAAGTTATTGTTATGTTTCTAAATATGTAATGTAAAATTAAAGATTTATATCCGGGTGACTGCATACAAAGCAATTAAGTATTGCTCGTAATTATTAGTTCGTCATTGACTTGTACAGTCTGCTCAAGTTCACATACTGTTACTACAAATAGACCAGGGTGTCCGGGCAAGTATGAACGGTACTGCACGCTTTTCTCAGACGAATTACCTTAAACTTCCAATTTGAGCCTATCCTCCTTCTCTCTGTTTCTCTTGTTTTTGTTGGCTAATCGCTGGTTCCTCTTTTCAGGCGGACAAAATATTATTCGCTTCGATGTCAAACTGTCTCCGAATTACATTAAATCGTGTGCCAATAATGAACCGACTGTTCGAAACACGATGTCACGCCATTAAACGTTTGTGTTTGTTCAACAATACCGCACGATACTCGAATGTTTAAATATTGGAAGGTTTGTCACCGGTGGAAATAAGTTTTCCTGTTGACAGGTGACTGATTAGACTCAAATTCAACTTTCCATTGGTCATCCATCAGTCCATGTAACAAGTATCAGTTCAAGTTATTGAATTCGAGTGAAAATAAGTATCTGAGAATCTTTTTAAAACGTTGGCTCTTGTACCTTGTAATTCGAAATTAAATTATCTCGTGCAAATTGCGTTATGGGTCTTCGTTCGTGCTGGCTAATAAGTTTCCTATAACGTAACGATGTTGCTCGATATAACGTTTTAAACGAGAAATTACATCGATTAAGTGGATTTGATACGATACGTGACAACAGATTTGTCTACAAAACGTTTGTTTAATCTGTATCTGTCTCGTACTTTATACACGCTTTTATGCATCAAATTTGTTATTTTTCGTTTCTAACGTTTGTGATATAAAGTAATCTGATAAAACCAGCAACAGCTATGCAGTCGCAAAATAAAAACTGTGTTCACATAGGATAGGTCAATATAAAACATGTTTCGCGTATCGATTCTGATTTTATTGATGAACGACGTGTGTTAAACGAAAATAGTCGGAAGTGAAATACTTCTCCCGATCTTTACGTCTCCATCAATATATTGCGTTATTTCCTGCAACATTCTTCGTTTAATAGATTTACAAATGCTGTTTACGAATCGTTGAAAAAGTTGAATATTGCGTTACTTGCTGCTGCACTGAATCGCCAAATTTAGTTTCGTATTTACGTGTAAAGTTTTCCATGTAGCAGCTTAAAATATTTCAGACATAATTTCTCGTAAGCGTAAAAACTTTACATTGGCGAGATTAAAATTAAGAGAATTTTCTACTAATACGAGAATTAGAACTAGGGCGATCCGAGTATTAAGAAGTTAAGTTAAACTTTCTTGAAAAGTTTTGGGAGGGTGAAAAGCAAAAGCATGGCGTGAGTAAACCGCTTTAGATAAGTTTATCAATCAATTATTTTGTATATAGTAATCAAGTAATAAATGCAAGTGGTAAAAAATCACGTTAGAAATGTTATATCGCATTAATGGTAATATTATTATCTGATATTATTTAATCAGATATTGCCTGATATCTGAAAGCTAAACTAAACGTTCTGAATCATATAAAAGGTTATCATACATAATAACGAAACTATAAAAATGTGAATAAGTAAATTAGAATTTCGATTACCGTAGAACACGAAAAGATTGCCCTTTGCGAAAAAGATTAAACAAGGACAATAGCTAAAGGGAATCGTTACATTTTTATTCAAAAGCTTTTCTTCCCGTTTAATATTACGATCTATAAATTGATTTAAAGTAAATGATCGCTTCTCGTATGAAAGGAAAATTTAATCAACTATGCGAATAACGTGCGTTAACAATTTATCAGATCTTAAATGAGAAATTAAAAGGTGCAGAAATGCACAGAATACGTACAACTGGCAGAAATACGTAAAATATCTAAACTGACTTAAAGTATAGCGATCTTTCTAACATAAAACTTACATTTGCATAATCATCCGGACTTTGGCCATGACAATTTGGACAATCTTATTATTAAAAAAATATCAAGAACAATTTCGTTCGTTGCCTATAGTAATGCCACAACAAAGCCTCGAATATTTTGATATTTTGATGACGCAAGATTCGAACAGCTAGCGATATCGTTTCTTCCTTTGTTCAGTCAAGCTCCACGTTACTACAACAGAGGCGAACTGCAGAACGAATCGGCTTCTGGACAAAGGAATTTGTCCATGTTCTCGTGCCAAAATCCCCTATTGGAAACCACAAAAGTTGGCAGAGTTTCGCGACCGGTGCAAGATTCATCGCGCTGTAAATTTTGCTTCGCAAGTCAAACCGAAATTAATCGCGTTCCTTTCTGCCAGCAACCGCAAACGTACGTTCCGGTAACGTGTACCTAACAAGCCTCCGGAGACCACTCAACAGGTATACCACCGCTTCATGAGCCACATCACAAGCTTTTGGTAAATCGGCGGAATGACGTCTTGCGCGTGTATATATATAGCGGATCGACGTTTCATATTTAACGCTTACGTACGCATTAATTGTGCGGATATGTAACTACGTACCAGTGTACGTCGAGTTTGCGAATAGCACCATGTGTGTACAATGAAATCATGAGATTAATATATTGCACATTCTGCTTGATTAATTTTGTGGATATGTAACTACGTGTATATTGATGTAGGTCGAGTTTGTGAATGCCGCCGTGTATAACGAAATCGTAGAATTAATATACGCGTTTCATTCTACCTGATTGTTTTTTTTTTCTTTTTTTTAGGATTATTTTATTGTGTACTGTATTTAGGATTATTTTTACCAAATTAAAATAGTTAGAAATTATTGTATTTGTTTTTTGTAAGGTTGTTAGAAACAGACATATTAATTCGAATTAAACGTTTGATATTTCCACGTGCCTCTCTTCGAAAATTTGTCGTCTCTTTCTATAATGAATTCTTTCAAATAGAGCGTCTGCGGTATTTCATTTTTCGAATATGTTTTTACGATAAGTTTTGTAGAGACCAGAATAAATAATAGTGAGAGTATAACTATATTTGGTGAAAGAATTAATATAGAACTAATTATATGTGCAATATTCGTTTTAACGTTTCGTTATTCGGTAGAAACAAACATAATTTTTGGATCATTCTGTGCCTAATAAAAGTTATTGTAAATGTGCATCGTTAATATATCGATGATACGCATTGTGAAATTATTGATTATCCTAAGTATACGTTTTATTATTTGTTTTTAGATAAACCTACACTTTTGGATAAAAAAGTAATCAGTTAATGGGATTGTTGAAATAGACCTTTTATGTATCGATTTTTCAACAACAAATAAGTAACCATTGTATATATTATAAAATCAATTCCGACATTTTTTAAATATTGTTACTACTGTTATTTACTGTTACTTCGATTTATACAGCAGTTCAACTTTATTTATAGCTTTTTTACTCTCCCAACTATCTACTCTCACAATCTCTCATTATCTACTCTCACAAACACAGTAATGACGACAAGATTGGAATCTGGAAGGTGAGAAAGTAGTAGATAAACGTAACGAAGGAAAATTGTGAAATAATGGGATCATTTGTGCAGCGTTATACCAATACAGTTAAATCTACGAGCCTACATTTTATCACTGTGTTGCCAACTAATAAAAGCAATTTGACAGTTAAAATGATAAATGTATATCGTATCTGTCTACGTGTTTGCGCTTCAACTCGACATGACGTTCACTCCGATACGGTAAACTAAAGGCAGCGAGACGGATTAAATTAATTAAAAAGGCCGGCGCATGAGAGATTATTTTCATCGCACTGAAAATCTTAATGAACTTCAACGGTGGTCGGTGGTCGGTGGTCGTCATAAAGGCTGAACGTTTAATACGCTAGAAAACAGCGTCAAAGTAGAATTTAAACCACTGTGCAATTAATCATGTCGCGATTAATCATGTCATAAATTAATCAGCAGAAGAAACGTGCTCGGGAAATTATCACAATTTAATTGTACGTGAACATGTTTGCAGCGTTACGTATTATTCGTATTTTTACGAAGCATTCCTTGTACGTTTCACCTAACGCAATTCATCTGTATCGAATGTTTGATATTTTGCTTTTCGATATTCATGTTTTCCAAATGTATAACAGTTCTATAATATTTCTATGCTATAGATAGTACTTCCTAATTTATCACCTGGTTTATATATAATTGGATTTCGCAGTGGATTTAATAATATTAATGTTAATTTATAACAACGATGCTATTCATCACTTGTATGCTTTTCACTAGGCACATGATATTTCATTATTTCTCATTAAATCGACAATTATATGC
Source organism: Bombus vosnesenskii (assembly GCF_011952255.1). Taxonomy (NCBI): domain Eukaryota; kingdom Metazoa; phylum Arthropoda; class Insecta; order Hymenoptera; family Apidae; genus Bombus; species Bombus vosnesenskii. Next base: position 1,491,420 of record NW_022884350.1, read on the forward strand.
ATGTACGTGTAATACATATTTAGAGAAAGGAATTTCTACCAACATTCGTAATATATGACCAATATTGTCAAAATGGTTGAAAAATATATTCCTGTTGCATCTCCAATTCAATCAACGGATTAAACTGTAATAATATTGAAAATATCGAAACGAATTCTTTCGACCATACGTATAATATCGTGTTTTTTTAATGGAATTATACTTTCAACAAAAACTGTTAGTGGGATTAAACCAAAAAGGTGCAACAATTATAAAAAATATTCTCTGTTACTGGTAACATATCATCGTTTTAATAAAATCAACGAAACGAAATTGCATAATGTTTACCATTTTCGTAAAATGATTAAAACTACTTGACGTGTAGTATATAAGGTGGGAAATAATTATGCATTTATTTCTATATACGTATTCGTGTTTCTAGTAAAAAACGAGGTCAATATATATATTTATATCTTTTTTAATCGTTTATAATAATTAATTATTTTAATTATATTATTCTGTAAAAGAATTTCAGGTTGTGATATTTTTAGCTCACATAAGTTTCATGGTATTATGTTTTCATTTATGCAATCATCTTTCCAATTAAATATCGTACTTTTTCTTGATTTTCTCGATTCGAGATTTGTTGAAAAAATTATAAATAAAATTCAATAAGATGTCTTTGCCACGCCGTGTAATGCGAGTAAATTGCAGTTCAAAATTTTCCACGTTGAAATACACCGAAGGAAGAAATTTTCACGCTTTTTAGCTGATGTATGCGACTCACGTAGAATCGATTTAAGGCGAAGGAAAAAAAGTGACAGACGGAGAGAAAGAAGGAAAGACCACGGCAAACAATTAAACTCCGTATGGAGGCACGTACAGAGGCAGCGGTTGGCCGTGTGCCTCCAGAAGAGGAAATAAAGGATGCATTTTAGAATTTTAAATTCACTTGCATCACAAACGACCAACACAGAGTCAACTTCTGCGATTATTGTTTACGCGTTGTTCGCGTTACATGTCGGCAAATAAGCAATAAACCTGCCATCTTTCAGGAAATAACAAAAAGCTCCTTCCAGCAGTGAATTGTTTCAGGAAGCGTACAATTTTTATGATTCCTTCTACGTTGATTATCGTTCTACGTATACGAAAAATCTTGTGCAATTCGATTATACAAGAATTTGTATTGCTTTGAATAATTCATTGTATCTAAAATGTTAATAAAAGATCTGAGGGTGCTTTTACAAAATGATAAGATGAACGCAGTTCGAAGATTTCTCCACCTTTCTATTTTAGGCAATTTACAAGTGAGGAAATTTTTCTAAAGTAGTGAAATTATTTTTCAATTCTTACTGCATTTAGAGTAAAGGAAATATTTATACGATTAAAGCAATTAAGAATTTGATATATTTTAGAAGTATATACTTTGGAGAAATGTTAAATCTACATAATTTGAGAGACTTAGCTTTTGTTCATTACTGTTCGTATATGAACAAAAATTTTTATTTTCCATATTGCATATTATACATGATAATTAAACAGAGTATTCGTACATATTTTGTAATGTGCAAATATCTTTTGTAGGCACTGTAGCAACGATAAGAAATTAGAATTACATAAATTTAAATATCGAAATTGAAACAGCGATATTTTAAACATTTTGCCAGTAGAATATAATTATTATTCGCATTCTTGTATTTTATTTCGCATTGCATCTTTATTCATGCGCTGTATATTTATTTAACGCGTTTATGTAAAGCATTTCGTTACCAGTACACGAAAAAATCATCGGTGTGTCTTACCTACAGAAACGAATTCCAGTTTCAATTTCTTTCTATAATATGCAATTTTTCAAACAACGTATTAAATTGCTGTAGATTATTTATATTGAATTTTATTACTAGCCTTTTCGCTTAAAAACTGTTATCTTGCAAAAGCTTTAATCAGTTGCTCATGCTCGCTGTTTAATTATCCCGCGTTGATCGAAGCTTCAATTCATTGGAACATTTTCAGTCTCGCACAACTGTTCGGCGGAAATCACAGGAAATTTAAAGCATTTGCATCGTTAAATGAGCGTTTTCTGGCATCGCTATTATCCACGGTTCTGTCGTTGGCGAATGAACGTACAGTGAAAAAAATGGTTTATGAACCCTTGGCATTTGTCATGAGTAGACTGGATCCCCTAGTAGCCTGTGATGATTTATAGAAAAGAAATGATGAATGCGATATTGGTGCAGGTACATTACCTATTTTTCTGCTCGTTTTTAACGCAACCTGTACCTACTATATACTCGTGTTCACGAGTTTGGAGCACGTTAAGATTTCAAAAGAAGCAATGACTTCTTTAAGTAAAGAAATATTTTATTCTTCCGTAGTACTGGAACTACAATTAATTACATTTCAAAATGAAACTTAATTGATTATGATCCTTATAATTTTGGCTGGAAATTTCTGTATGAGAAAGTTTCTATCGTCGAGAAAGCGAAAGATGCTGGAAATTTTTGAGCCGCAGCGATACGTATACATATGTAAATGATTTTTCATCATCTGTACATGAATGGATCTAAATTAATTTAGAAATGAGAAATTTCCACTCGGACTCTGCTATGTAAATTAGTAATTTCACGTATGATAACATAATACACTGATTTGTAGATTTGCTTATAAGTGCAACGAAATTTCACCTCGTAGTTGCTACATAAATTCTTTAAAAAAGAAAATGTTACAGATGGAAATTTCTTTTTAACTGATTTATTATCAACTACCATAGCATTTAGATTATTTTCAATTGATGCGGAGGAAATCGACGTGGTCTCAGAATGATGTAATCAGAATTGTGTCATATAATGTTGGTGATTCAACAAGTAGAATTCAGTTCATTTGCATTTGAGAAGCAACGCTATTAATATCATTTGGCATCTATCAAATTGATAATCTCACAGCAACACCTCAAGATTTGCACTTAACGTCAAACAACTTCGTTTGCCGAATGAAACTGAAAATGTGGAATTACCGAAACCAGGAAAGGAAATTTGCAGCTCTTGCACGATTGCCAATTACGATAAATAATTTAAATAATTTTTAGATAAACGCGTTAACCTTAGCTCCCTTTGAAAGCAAGACTATCAAGCAGAAAGCAGACTTCATAATCTCAAGAATCGAAAAAGCCAAAATTAATCCACGCATATTACTTGAAAAATGACAACTGAAAAATGACAAAAAATTACATATGACAAATTTTCTGCTGCCAGATCGTATTTCAATATAATCTCCTTTTGGAACATTTTTTTTTTTTATTTCTTTTATAGAAGATAAAACTTATTCAATCTGTTTAATGTAGATTACAGAAATAATTTACTTTACCCAGATGTCAATTTAAAATTTGTTAGCCAATCCTCGTTTTGTTTTCTATGGAAAGTAAGCGAAAATTAATTTGGTCTGTTTATCCCATAAAGCGACCAAAACGATTAAAATTAAATGGGTAGTTTACGAGATATTAAACCGTTGCCAATTTAGGTGAATCATCCTACATACGAATAACATTTCGTTTATTTTCATTATAATCTACAGGTTGCGTGTAATTTTCGTTTCAGAATAAAAGATTATAATAAGCTTGAAATTGGAATAACGTGAAAAGACCATCTGAAAAGGACGAATAAAGTTATTACAGCAAAATATACTATGAAACTTTAATTATATTTACTCGTATATGTATTTTAAATTCATTGTACGTTGCGATTACGTTACTATGCTGAGTTATTATTACAGCTTTTGCAATTGATATTCATTAAGGAAAGATGAATTTTTTAAAAGTTCCATCCATTTCTTTTTTTTTTTGCTCTCGCACAGCAACCTTTAGAATTGCAAACTGCGACCGCAAGCGTAAAATCCATTTATGACGAGAATTCTAAAAAAAGTCGTTATCGGTTTTTCCTCGAAAGTCCTCCGCTATCAGTTTTGCTCTTAGTTTCAACGTCGGACGACAAATTGCATTTGATGAGTCGATCGAGTTCCGAAAATTGTATATTCTAGAAGTAAGGGTAATACGAAAACGGCACGTTCACATTTATTACGTGATAAATTGAAAGACGCATTGAAAATTTAATCCTCGCGAAACGATACTTAACTGTCCTGTGATTTTTAGATAGCGATGTCGCGATAACATTTATCTTTTTATTCACATTCGTCCATTTTGATTTAAAACTGTCAAAAATAATGGAACTTAAATAGCTTCATCTTAATTGGTGAAAATAGAATATTCCATCCTGGTGCTAATAAAATTTCGACTCGACGAGCTAAATTATGAATTAATTGTTTAATTAAATTCTTATTAAATTTTTTTAATTCCTAATTTGATTAAGGAAAGCAACAAAGAATATTTTCTCTTTCTATTTGCGTCTGTTGAAAGAGATATGCCATACATAGATATTTTTCATTACTTTTAATATAGATTATACAATTTCTTAACATACAGTGTGCACAGAAAGTACTGTCCCGTTATTGCAATTTATGTACTGATTAATTAGGTGCAGGTATTAGGATGTCCGAAAAGTTTCTTTCGTTTTATAAGGAAATAATAGACGCACAATATTTTTTGTTTTATATTAGTTTACTGAATTATGCACGAACATAATAATAGAAATATAACGAAATGGATCATACCTAATCCAATAAAATAATATAAAACAGAAATTGTTGTTACAGAAATTTATTATCGCCTTATGAAACTTTTCGGACACCTAATATATTAAATTGCCTAAAAATTGGTGCATGGTAAATTCCTATAAATTAGTAGCATTCCCACATGACTACAAAGATCTGATACTACAAAAACGAAATGTACAGTGTGGTAAAAATGTTTCACTGAAACATAATAAGAGAATGTGCCAATATTTCTTCTATCCACTGTACAAATTTATTGAAGCATTTATTTAAATTAGTATATCATACATTAATCGAGCTTGTTTCGATAAGATTTGTATTCAATATCGAAAAACTCTTTTGTACGCGAAGCTACGCTTAGTCAGCCACTGCAGGATATGTGCCACCTCTCAATCTCGTCTCCTTAAGAGAAGCTGCGGAATAAACGAAATTTGTAAAATCCTTTACAGCATAGCTGGCCAATAAAATTACACTCATAGTCAACTTAATCCGAGCTTCGCACAGAGACGAGCGACAGGCGGACACGTTCCTTCGTTTAACTTGATGTTTCCTCTACGATCCCCTTCACCACTACACGTTTAACTGTACAAGCTACTGCTTTTTACCTACCCGTGTGTTGTAATATGGTACAGATAAGCCGAGCCTTTCCCTATCCCGACTAATACCTTCACTTTGTTCACATCACGATTACACGGATCGAGATTAACACAAATCCCCCAACGATAATCTGTCTAATACCACTGCGTTCCATAGCTCCGCGTTTAGACGGATGATTTTTAATTTCGAAACAATTACGACGTGGGATTTCCTTGCGTCGATAGCGAATTGGTTACAAGCCACTCGTTAATCGTTTGAGTCCCATGGGTCGTTGAAGAAACAGAGTTGAAAAATCCAAAACAGCGCGATACCGCTTAACAATGGAACTATCGATAGTTAACACGAAGCTATTTCTACCAAAACAGTCAAAATGACTAGTCTTTAAAAAATATGCAATGATAGAATGTTTTTATATTTATTGATTTATTACTTTCTTACAGAAGCAATTCCACGTTATGTAGCAGATTTTTGGTGTTATTAATCCATCTGGGATCCCTAAACGAGGGTTGACACATTTATAAAATTGTAGAACCAGTCATTTTGACTGCTGCGGTATTTCCAGTGTTAGCATCTAGAATTTTCCTGATAACTGATATCATCATATGGAATGACACGCAGTAAAAATTTTCAAAACGTGTGGCAAGTTGTACAAAACGAGGAAACTGGTTAATTGGGGTTCGATGAACAAATTGCAACATCCTTTTACACTTTGACAAGTACCAGTCATTTTGACTGGTATTGGTATAAGTAGCCTTGATACAAAATTATTTTCAGCTTGAATACATAAAAAAGAAAATAAAATTCATTATATTATTCTTTCAGTTATCGTTGCGAAAGTCATTACATCATTGCGGAAAAAAATATAACATGAAGTAGGAATTTTAAAATAAAATTGTAAAACCAGTCAATGTGACTCGTGTGGTAGTTCTAGTGTTAATCGATTGCGATATTCGCTACTTTTTGAAATACATCTGTATTATCATATAGGCATGCTATTATAAATATTTCAAGTTTTGTTCAATAAAAATTACTGAGAAGATAATAATGAAATACAAAATACCGTCAGTCGTCCGTAGCGTTCAAGCGTACTACGATTTTTCCACACAAAATTTAAGTAGCGCGATCAAACGGTTAAAACGATGTCTGGCAGAACGTATTGAACGTTTCGTTCGCTTTACTGCCTCCTTTAAGAGACCATCGATATAGAGGAGCGTCTTTAGCAGTCTAAGCCTTGTTTTATTGAATCGTTGCGTCGATGGAACGTTATAGTATTCAGGGGAACGACTGTTAGTCGTATTATCTATCTGTGATCCATGCCTTTCGGCTTTGGATGACTTCGGTTACATCTCCGTTTACTAATATTTTATTTTATTATCTTACGTGTAATATAATACGATTTTCACCAGGAAATCTATCTTCCTAACTTAACGATCTCGCTGGATTCGAGTGGAGATCAAAAGTAAGCTTAACGTGGATCTCAATTTCAATTTAACTTGAACTTGAACATCTCGAACAGGAACATATACATAAACGTATAGAGGCTGTTGGTAATAAATAAAGCGAAGGAATTTCATGCTGTCGTGAGCTTTTCGCTGCCCTCTATTCCTTGCGTCGCATGAAAATTCCCTTTAATCCGTAAGCCTCGTAAAATATAATCACCGCTGTCGCGTGGTCGTGTACATCCCAGTAATTGCTCATCACACGTGAACCTCACTGATGTTATCGTTCAGCTTTTCCTTCTTTAGAAAAAGAAGAATTCTGTCTTTAACTCACTCTAAGACCCATTTTAGTTGCCGCATATATGTGTCACTGTTTTCTTCATTCTTTTTTCCGTGTAATTTAGGCTCGATAGTTACGTCATAAAATTCGAATTTGTCATATGGCATATCCGTTGAAAATGACAACGTGAGTTCGTGCTCGCCATCCATATGCAGATGCGTTAGTTATAAGAAATAGTAACTAGAGGATGATCCTAATTACAATCGATAGATTTAACCGATAGGCTTAAGATGCTTTTTTGTTTTTATCTCTTGTTTTTGTAAGCGCGTGCAATAAAGGTTTTTTTTGGCTCAGAACGGTGTGATAGATTTATCTATTTAATAAAATAATAACTATTCTGATCTTACCTCTGAGTATAGAAATAACAACAATATCATATCGCGAGATTTTTTGATTTTATTTGAGAAATATTTATTGCCTTTTTATATAGGACAGTGATCGTAAATTGGTATGCAAATTCGAGAAAGTTAATGTTTTACGTTAAAACGAATTTAAGGTTGAACTTTAATTATTATACCTTAATATTATATATTAGGTTGTCCGAAAAGTGTCCTTCTTTCATAAAAACGTCTTTTACAACGATGCATTTTTATACAAACATGAAACCTAATCTGTCAAACATTGTGATCTTTATCTGGATGAAACAAAATGGATCATACGTAATTCGATAAAATAATATAAAACGAAAAATCCATTATTTTCTTATTAAACGAAAGAAACTTTTCGGACGACCTAATATTATATATTTAATATCATTACAATTTTAATATATTGAAATAATTATGATTGATAAATGATCATAAATTATCTAAGATATATTTATGACGCGCGTAGCTCTAAAAAATGAATAATTATGTTTTCGTACTTTTATGCGTTTTTACTGCTCCGTAAATATCGATATTAAAATCGATATTAAACAGCAGGAAAATTATTTAAACAAAGGGATAATCGTTGTTTTCAGTTCTTCAATTCTCGTTTTTCAATCTTCTTGCAAAGGGCCATCCTCAAATTACCATTAATCGATGTTCCCTTAATCGATCGTTCGATTATTCGAGATTATACTGTGCTTAGAATATCATCAAGAAACAGATAAGAAGTGGAAAGCAAAGATGTGCTAAAAAGTATCAATATCGGATTTCTCCTTTCGTGTCATTTATCAGCAAACAATACACACTTTCCGAGTTAATATAAGATACAATTCTTATTCTACTAATGCTATGATATATCGAAAAATATTTTTAAATTACTTTCAAAAATCTTATTCTTCGCACAGCGATAATATTCAGAATAATTGATCTGTTCGTTCGACTACATATATTCGAAAAGAATTTTTCAAAATAAATGAAATATTTAATTCCATGGGGAGTTCAATTACGTCGATTAATTTTACAAAGATTCGACACACTGAAATGGAAATTTTCAAATGATTTCAAATGGTGTTGTTTGTCGTGCGTTTGGGTAAAACAGGACGACGTGGTAAAAGAAAAAATATAGATAGGAGCGAAGAAGTTTCGGTGATAAAAATGACAAGAATTCTGAAACGAAATACGAAAAGTCATGTAGGAGGAGGAAGAAGGCCGAAAAGTCGAAGAAACAGAACAAAAATTAGGTGCGGCACAGCGAAAGTTTCAAGCGGATCCTTTCAACAGAGAAAGAGAATGCTGTCCGCTTTTGAAAAGCAACGACCTACTTCGACAGGGATTTCATATTTTTGTAGCTGACGATAAATAACTGACAATTGAAGTACATTTCCCGAGAAACTTTTGAAACATTTTTATGAGACTAAGTACGTTTGAATAATTCTTACTTTAAAGTCAATTAAGAACCGCAGCATTTTAGAAAAGGCACATAATGAACTTTCACTTATGTTTCGCGAGAGATAAATTGTTTATACATTTCTTGAAATAGTTAGGTCGAAGCACATTTCTTGGGAAACTCGATATATTTTTATGAAATTAAATATGTCCTGATAATCCTTGTGTTAATGTCAATTAAGAACTGAAATTTTTTAAAGAAAACAGACATTGGACTTCCAATTATTTTTCGCGAGAGATAAATTGTTTATACTTTTCTTGAAATAGTTAGGTTGAAGCACATTTCTTGGGAAACTCGATATATTTTTATGAAATTAAATATGTCCTGATAATCCTTGTGTTAATGTCAATTAAGAACTGAAATTTTTTAAAGAAAACAGACATTGGACTTCCAATTATTTTTCGCGAGAGATAAATTGTTTATACTTTTCTTGAAATAGTTAGGTTGAAGCACATTTCTTGGGAAACTCGATATATTTTTATGAAATTAAATATGTCCTGATAATCCTTGTGTTAATGTCAATTAAGAACTGAAATTTTTTAAAGAAAACAGACATTGGACTTCCAATTATTTTTCGCGAGAGATAAATTGTTTATACTTTTCTTGAAATAGTTAGGTTGAAGCACATTTCTTGGGAAACTTGAAATATTTTTCTGAAATTACGTGTGCTTTAATAAGTCGCATTTTAAGTTCAATTATGAAGTGGAATTTTCTAGGGGACGCAAGTAATGGATATCGAATTATGTGTCGCGAGAGCTAGGTCTTTTATACTTTTTTTGAAATAATTACAATTGAGCTAGCTATTTGAGGTATATTTGCTGAGGAATTAAAAATATTTTTATCAAATTACATGCGTTTTAATAATTCTTATTTTGAGTTTAATTAAAAACTGCTAACATAATGGATCTACGTTTAAGCAATTACGTTTCGTGAAAGCTAAATTTTGTAGACTATTCTTGAAATAATTACGCTTACCGTGTTCAGCAAAGAAATTTAAATGACATCCGCGCGTTTCTTTCTGAATCAAATTTTATTCCAATTTGTGTCATAGCATTATGTACGATCTATGCACAAACAAGTTTTTAGTTGCTATGCATGTAAATTATTCTTGAAAATAAAATATAATAAATATGAATTTTTGTATAATTATTTTTACGATACATGCATAGCACGAATGGAATGTTTAAAAATTTCCAAATGGCATGTGTGAGTGAGAAAAGAAAATATGTGAAGATAGAACAGACACTTTTAGGATTGTTATCGAAAGAATGAATTTACATCAATTACTTTAAATGACTAAAAACGCATGAAATCATTTTGCCATAATTGAAAATTTTACTCTCTTTTTTCCTTTGTTTTGTAGATTTCCCGAGAAGTTTTTAAGCGTCCTTACAAGCAAACATAAAAAGTTCAAGGGTTTGAATCATGTGAGTACACGTAAGCCTTTTTTATCGAATTATTTATGTCTGTGTTTGTTTTTTACTACAAGCCAAGTGGTTTTAAAAATCGAGCAGCTTTACCTGAGCATTTTAATTTACTATATTTAGCAATTATTTCTAGCTATATCTCCTATTATTGTATTGAATAATTAAAACAATATGTAAGAAGTGTAATTTTACATCTAATTGAAAAAGTTGTCCCAAATGTCTTATTAAATGTAATTTACAAAATTATTATTTATTACTAGATTAACAGCAGCTGTAAATAATTTCATTGTAAGCTTCATCATTGCACCCAAACGCCCCCAATCTATTTTTTTTTATCTATTTACGTAATTTTTAAAAAAGTAATAATTACTTCTCAATTGTTTTGCACGATGAAATTATATAAAAAAATGTAAAACAGTCAGCTCATAGAAAAATTGTCAATTTTATGGTATACGCGACTCATTATAAATTTTCGTAGCATTTAGATGTTGGAAGCATCTAAATATAATAATTCGTATCATTTGTAATAAGACGATTACTCGGTACAAAATCGACTGTGTATCAAATTTATTGTAAATTACATTGATATGTAAAATTTCATTTTTACAGCATTAAGTAACTCTCGACTTTCTATTTGCGTATGAAGAACAGAACGTGCATCACTGAGCGAAGAGGAAGTAACCTGCCGGAAATAGCGTTGACAGAAGCTGCAGATCGAGATAAATCGAGCTAATGAATTCCACATTGAAATAGCTTCGTCCGATCAAGCGGAATTATCGAGCGACCTACATTTTACTCTTGTTATGGAAGATTCACAGATGCTAAACGTCTATGGCTTGGTTTTTACACAGCGTGAAACGGGCACAATGTGTGTCAACTGGGAAAGCTGTTGATTAACGACGTTAACATTCATCCGGTTGCCTCCAAATATTTGTTTTTTCTAGTTTTGGATATTAACGTCAAAATGGTTAGACATATAAACAGCGTTATCTATGTACCTGCAAAAATTGAACTGTATATTTACTGAAAAAAAAAAAAACAAGAAAGAGATGTTTAAGAAACAGAGAAAGATACGACGTATGTCACATTATTCGATTCTAAAATGGGAAACTCTTCGTAGATGAATTAAACCACGTCCTTGAGACGTAGGTGAATTTGTGAAACGTCGCGTCATTTGTTAAAAATGATAGTCAGTCACAAAAGCTTAGATAAATACATATAGCCCTTAAATGTAACATATTATATTAGGAAAGTGTCTTTCTTTCGCAAACGTGTTTTTTATAACAGTGCACCTTCATACAAAGGTGAAACATGGATATATATGGAATAAAATGGATCGTACGTAATTCGACGAAATAATATAAAACAAAATACACTGTGCGTCTATGATTTCCTCATAAAACGAAAGAAACTTTTCGGACAACCTAATAGTAGAAACCTTAACTCTACGAATTTTGTTGACAAGTTATGGAAGATGAAGCAAGAAAAATATAAAATGCAATGTTACAAAATTTTATGAAGAAAATAAAAGAAGTAAGAAAATACAATCTCACAAAAATGAAACACACCTGTTATATCTGCATGAAAATGGTAGAAATAGTAAGCTTAATATTATGTCAATATTTAGTAGACTCTCCTCTTACGTAAACAAAAACACTATTCCGCCGTATCCTTGGCATTCACAAAATTCCTCTTCGTGAGCTATATTTGAAATTTTTTAATTCCATTTAGAAATACATTAACAATCGAAACGCTGTTGAATTTAAAGCTGTTAAAATCCAGAGGACGCATATAATATACAAAATTATATAAAATATCCAAAGTGGAGCACTTCTCTAATTATCAAGTCACTGGCAAATAAAATACTAGCAAAAATAAACGAATTACTATCAACGTACGATCCATTTGTGTAGCTGCATAGAAAATAATTGTATAAAAATCTGCAATCTGTTAACGACGTCTCGTACCGATATGTGTTAAATGTACGTAAAATAATAATAACAAAGTGGTAGAAACTGATTGGAATTTTCTAGTGAAGCACACATTGTCAAGGTGTCCGCCGCGTTACTATAGCTCTCCTAATTGTGTCGGTAGGTCGGTGACCCGGGTGTACAGGTCCGCGTGCACGAATCAGATTAGATCGTAAGCACCTGGCGGGATGGTGCTGTGGGCTGAGATTGTAGGGAATTCAGGTAGGAAAGGCGGGCAAGGCGAGCGAACTCGCAGACCGTGAGCTTCGCAGCCTTAGTCTCGTTATGTATGTATGTATAATCCGTGTTACGCTATTTGCCTTGGTAATCCTGCCGGTCGATATTCACCATTTTTCTTTCCACTGAATGAATAAACTCGCATTATTCTCTCTGAACGCTGCCATTCACCGTTGTATACATAATCGGACCTCGAGAAGGCTACCTTTGAGGGAAGACAAGTGGTTTTCGTTTGATTTGGATTGATGGTCTTCACTGCCTCTTTCGAGCCGATGTCACTGCCTTCTGCTTCCATTCAGCGTGATTCCCAGAACGTTGGACCATCGTCTCGTTGGACTCACTTCTTTGCGATTCGCGTGTCCTTCGAGGATTCTCGACTTGACTGTATTACTATTTTCGTAAGTTAGCTTCTTCGAAGAAAATTTTGTTTCTCTTTTGACTGCGATTCGAACTTTACGATTTGTCGTACGAGTACGTTTGGCAAATCCTCTTAGCGGATAATTGTAAATAGAACATTTTAGACGCTTTGTTATTAGCGTGGTAAATTTAGAATTAGCGTAGCAAAAGTGTTGCTTCGTTATTGCGGCCGGAAGTCATTAGAATGCATTCTGTGCAGTCTTCTAGGTGGAGAAGAAAATTGGCTGTTTTCTGATGTCCTGGAGAAAAATAAGTATCGAAGACGGGAATGATAAAAACAGCCGTTTCTGTATAAATTCCACGAGTCTCTCGACTTAATGTATAACTTACGAATTATTTAACATAAATTACGGAAATTATTTAACGTAATTGGACGATTTTGCCCGTAAACGATTGCACTAATTTCTTTGCAATTTCCGTGTCTTTTATCGAATACCTAACGTTTACTAGTCCGTATTTCCACTCTCATAAGTTGCTTTTTCTACAAGGAAATTAGCTTTCTTCTGGAGATTTTCTGGATGAAAATAAGTATCAAAGACAAAAATGATTAAAAACATTGTATCTATGTAAATTCCTCTAGTCCCCAGGATAGTGTTTGCAGTTATTCAAATAATTGCAATCGATGGATCCATTGATCCACTGAACATCAATCCATTTTCAAATTCTATAAAAATAACGAAGACTTAAAGGTGGCATGCAGTGAATGCATTGGAAAATGTTGTTATTTGTTTCTTCCAATGTAAAGAGTACAATTTTTTAATTATTTCATTGTTACATACGACTACCTTCCTAAAGATCTAAACAAATAAGATCCAATTTGGAATACTTCTGCTTTCATTAATAAAACCTATATTTAATTACCAATAAATTAAAAAGGATAGAAGAATTATTTAAAATAAAATTTCATTTTTCTCTTCTAATTTTTCTCTGTCAGAGAAAGAGTTAAATCCTTCCAAAAACGACGTCGTCTCTTATTTTCAAATTGATAATGAGAACCTTTGCGCTCATAAAAACCAGCAATTTCAGAATATACATGGTGAATAATATAAATTGATCTCCGCCAATAACTTGGTAATATCTTAACCCTAAACGTAGCGAGAGGGTTGGAAACGAGTTCACGTAAAGTTGCTCGAGTTTTGCCTGCCTCGATCACCTTCACGAGCTAAAGTGTTTCCCTTGTTTCAGCAATAATCTCTACCAACTTACAAAATACACGTCTCCTTTTCCGGCATTTTCAACGTTAAGACTCAGCAGTCGCTTAGCCAAACCGATATTAAGCAGTCAACAAATAGTCCCGTCTTACGATGGAACACAGAAGTCGAAATGAGATCTGGAAGAAGGTTCACCGATGCGTAACGCACGAAATAAAGAGGGAAGGAAGGAAAATACGGAAGCTTCAAGGGGAAGGACCACGAAATTTGGGATATTCAGTTTCCAAACCGTTTGGCTTACGAATCTTTCTTCCTGTTCGTTGCTATTTATCAACCTTGAACAAACTTTTTTATGTATCGTAGTATTCTCTCGGCATCACCAGGGAAATATAATTCTGATATTTTTTATATACTGGGTGTTTCCTCAATAATATAATCAAGTATCGAGCGATTGTTGTCGCAGAAGAAAGTTATATTAAATAAGAGTACAGAACCAAGGTCTTACTTGAAGATTTCTTTACAAGAAGAAAGTTTGAATTATGTTTGCAAGGTTCGTGTATAAGATATTTTGCAATATTAACAGAAGAATATAATAATATTAACGATTATTCAGAGAATAAAATTATGTCCTGCAAGTTACTTAAAAATGGGGAATAGAAGCATATCAAATTCGTTAATAATTACACGGTATGAGAAAATTAATATGAAATAAATGTGGCAAACAGTGAATCCTATTAATTGGTAAATTAATATTAATGAGAAGATTAAAATTATCATTGTGGGAATTTAACAAACAGTCATTTAATTAATTGTTGAATAATTATTTACAGACAAAACGTAAACAAAATTTACATTGCGAAATTGTAAATAAGACAACGATATACCTGAAGCTCGCACAATTTTATGGATTTCTGTGCATTCTGAATTGGGAAGATCACCATGGTAAAAGTTTCTTCCCTGAAATGAAGTTGCAGTAGATTAAGAAGAAATTAAAAGTTCTCACGAAATTATACACACAGAGCATCCAAATTGTTTACAAAAGGAAGCTCGCAGCAGCGTAAAAAGCTACAAAAAGGAATCGTAATGGAAGAATAACAAAAGCTTGACACCGTGTCCACTTAACTAAGTTTCAAGCCAAACTGAGCGAAGATCCGGTTTAAAGGATGAGGAAACATCATGAGACTGATTTAAAAGGAATTCCCATGAAACCGGAAAACTAAGGTAAAATACGACTTCGCTTAAAAAAGGTCGAGTGATTTTCGTCTACTTCTTATCGTTTTAAACTTGGCAACGCTTGTGCCAAGTTTTCAACGCAGGAAATAAGTAAAATTTATGCCATCAGGAATTAGGCACGCAAATATACTCTTTACGTGTTTGATAAATTGCTTCTTCGAAACTTTGTTTGTATTTTTCTGGGGAAATTCTTTCAATATATAATGTTAGTTATATATTATATACATAATTTGTTAAACTTTATTGTGGCTTTGGTAAGAAAGTTATTCAATTTTAAAGGAAAAGTAAATGGATTGCAGAAAGCAAATATTTCTTAGCATACTATATTATTATATTACCATATTATATTGTTATATATTATATGTTTTATTATATTATATAATAGTCTATTACATTAATTTTCGTACGAAGAATTAGTTTCTTTTAATACTAATTCCATAAGTGTTTCTTTAATAATAAACTTTCCTACTGAATTAGTATACTATTGTTGCTAGATGATACAATATATTAATGATTATAAATAATAATATATATTATTATGTTTTATGTTCTATTATATTATGTAATAGTCTATTACATTAATTGTCGTACGAAGAATTAGTTCCCTCAATAGTAATTCCAAAAATATTTCTTTAATAATAAGCTTTACTGTTGTATTGCTGTACTGTTGTTGTTAGATGATGCAATATATTAATAATTATAAATAGAATATTATAATATATAATAATATATTGCATAAATTATCGTACGAAGAATTAGTTTCTTTAATAGTAATTTCAAAAATGTTTGTTTAATAATAAACTTTACTACTGCATTGGTATACTATTGTCCCTAGATGATTAATGATTATAAATAATAATATATATTATTATATTTTATGTTCTACTATATTATGTAATAGTCTATTACATAAATTGTCGTACAAAGAAAAAATTTCTTTTAATACTAATTCCATAAGTGTTTCTTCAATAATAAACTTTGTTACTGAATTAGTATACTATTGTTTCTAGATGATGCAATATATTAATAATTATAAATAATAATTAATTATAAATAGAATATTATGATATACAGTAATCTAGTACATTAATTGTTGTGCGAAGAATTAGTTTCTTTTAATAGTAATTCCAAAAATGTTTCTTTAATGATAAACTTTACTACTGTATTAGTATACTATTGTTGCTAGATGATACAATAGCCATAGTTACTTTTTACATGTATAACACTGGATTTGAATAGTAGTTTGGTGAGAGGAATAGCAAAAGTGAGTATAGTTTCCAATTTTATATCAAGTTTAGTATTGCAACACTACCAAAGAATATTTCTTCTCATTTTTCTGTTGATAAAAATATGATGTTATGTGAATAAGACGCAGGATGTTAATGACACCGAATATTTTATTTGTTAATTAATGTTGAGATATTCGGGAAGGATAATTAATAAACAAAAAGTAACGATGAACGGTGAAAGGCAAAAGAACTGCACAAATAAAATTTCTTTTCCTTTATAGCACGTCTTCTTTTTTTGAAAGTGCAACGTTTGACTTTTTGAACATTTCTAGAAGCAGTAAATTGAAGATTTTCCTCGACTAACAAGCACGAATTCTTTCTTTATTCCAGAGAAAACGTCTACAATCTTCTTTATTCTTCAAATCAAAGCTTTCTTCTCAGGAACGACCAAACTATTCGCTATATATGTATTAGATAATACGTCATTCTCTTTAACTACAACGAACAGTCTACATGAACAATAGCTCTAGTTTCTTCCTGAAATTCATTTAACATAAAACGTCGAAATTTTTTAACTGGTTTCTCAAACTGACCACTTAAAAATCTTATTACATTCAAAAGTCATTTGCAACATAAATTACCACTATAATGTGAAACTTGGCATTTTATATTTAATATATTTAATTTGTAATTTGTTTAATTATTTTAAATCACAGTACGTTAAAATTTAGTGGCTATCTTTTGTATTAATATCGTTAACATTAATAGTTTTAGAAACTATTTGCATTTTAATACTAATTACTATTATTAATTTAATAACTGTGATAATAACCAAAAGACTTATTTGGAACATATTGTTAATTTACTAATTGGATAATTCATGTTCCTTATCTCTTGGTTCCATTCTACAGTCTCATAGATTTTCTCGTAATATTATCTTCGTAGCTAAATTCAACTATCTATTTTACTCCGAAGGGAAGTACTGCTAAGTTCATTTTTCATGAAATTGCTTTCTTGTAACTTGCTTCAGACCGGATTAACTTTGTACATTTCCAGCTCGTATTATGTTTCTTCCTCTCGACCTTCTACATGAATTATTGTTGAGTAGTTACGTACATATTAAGCGGACAATTCACCATTCACATCTGAATGGCATAATATTTTAGCGATGAAACTTGTACAAAGATGTCATTCATCTTTAGCATATATTATTATAAATCTTGTCACTATTATTAAAATGTAAATAGTTTTTAAATTATCAATATCAACAATATCGCCAGAAAATACAAGTATTAAATTTTAAACATATCTCGGAACGTAGCCAGACAAGACACATACAAAGAAACGTAAAGCAAATAAAAACAGCAAGAGGACACACATATATTGGTTTATAGGAAGCCACTTGACTGCTGACTCGCAGTTAAATCCTGAAAAAGACTATTAATATACAAAGTTGTCGTGAAACCATCCAAACATACGTCATCGAGCTATACTGAACAACAGCTGATAGCCACATTAAAAAAATAGAACCAATGCAGTCGATAACACTTCGTACGATTCAGGCTAGGTATTAAAACAGCAAAAGACGACTGAAAACAGTGACAAAACGCTTTGCAAATAAATATAAAGCTCGACTAGAGAGTCGTCCAAATAGCTCAGCTAGCAACCTGTGTGCATTAAATTTACCTCGAAGATTGCGGAAAGCATATCCGGATGACCCGACCATTATACGATAATTCAATATTGCCGGCAACAGACCCAAATCTGGACACTGTTTAATGGGACAGTATCCACGTGCTAATCAATCAAAACGATACGACAGTTTATCGAATGCCACGAGATTGGTTTCTCGGGAGCAATCGTGTTTGCACTTTGCGCTTGTACTCTGCGTCAAAGTTTCGTAGACATTGTGGTCTACTTCTTGAGTTCTTCAGGGCAGACGCGAGACTGAAGGCTTCGCCAAGCTTCTCACTGTCCCCGTTTATACTGATCCTATCTGAGCTCTGTTCATATCTACTTATATCATGCTCATACTGAGAACCATCGTCCCGATTTTTTAATTCGATTGGCCAATCGAATTAAACGATTCCCAGTTGGACCTTCCGAGTTGAACATCCGGTTAGAACTTGCGAGTTGAGCCACCAGTTTGATCAGCCAACCAAGGCATCGCGCGGTATAAATGGAGACAGTTGGACTGAAATCCTCAGTTTCAGGTCTGCCCTGAACAAGTAGACTGTAATGTCTACGGAACGTTGGCGCAAAGTGCAAGTGCAAATTGCACGTGCGAAGTGCAAATACGATTGCTGGGGAAAAATCAATATCGCGGCGTCTCAGCAGTCGTGAGAGTTTGCAATGCGAAATTTGTCGAACGTTGGAACTGTCGTGTCGCAGCTTCCCACCACAGTTAGGAAGATGCGAAGATTTCTCGCAAGGAATCGACGATATTTCGTAGGAAAGTGATTCGGCATCCGGATACAGCGGTTCAGGGTAACGGAGACAGAGGTTGAGAACTTGGGTTTTCGGATGTACATTTTCAACAAACTCGATACTCGACAGACCATATACAATTTATGCTATCTCTGATGTTTGACGAGTAGAAATCGAAGATCTCGGTGCAAAGATCGAGCAAGCGTAGATTTTTTAAGTTGTGAGAAATTGAATAAAAGTGAATTAAATACGACTTGTTTAAACAATGCCACTGATATTTTGGATGTAGAAAGGCATTGACGAGACGCATGATGCGACGAAGGATACTTGTTACTTTTTTGAAAAATGTACCTAGGAAATCTTTTTAAATATTTCCACTTGCCTGCACGAAGATGCTGGCAATTTCAAATGGAATATTGTACCTTTTTACATCTTTGCTTCACTTTCTTTGGCGCTCCACAAATAGTTTCCTATATAAACCACTGACATTTGCTTGGCCATTTCTTGTCGGCACATATTTACTTCTCGATGACCGATAAGATTCTTCTTCGTCCGAAGAAATTTCCAATCGACAAGAGAAAAGACACGCGATTAAGAAAACAGGTTTACTAAACATTGGAATCTCGTTGGCTGACAGACTAACGCTGCGTTAACATCACCGTTAACGCTGTATTTTAGAACAAAAGCCGGGCAAGTCCTGGACACAGCAAATTTTTCCTTCCAAAGATTACATTGGATAAGTTCAAAAATTGCTATCAGTGCGTTGCAATAGTCTGACTCTTGCACCGATCAATTTTAAGAGAAAAATGCCTATAAATATATAAAACTTCAATAAAAGTACAAGTCTTTTAGTGATAGATTTGTCCTATTTTTGCACCAACATCTTCTATCGCATCATGTAATTTATTAATTAATAATTTAATCAATGAATTAATTAATGAATTAATAATTCATGAATGGACAAACTTTGGGGAATTCTATTTAACTCAAGGCTTTGAAACGAGCTTAGGAATATGTCGCTTTTTCCGAATGATGTTTCAAAAGAAATTGTAAATTTATCATAATAAAAAAAGGTTAAGCTGATATATTTGAAATGCAAGATGTTCAAACGTATTAAAATGCCAAGGTGGTAGTTTATCGCGCGACAGCAACCTGTTATGTTATATTTCTCGATGGCTAGTCGTGGGGTTGTTTTTTCGCATCGTACTATACGATGAATCGTCTGCCAGGGTATATTGCCTCGTAGGCCGATAAAGTGTCGTAGAATTGCAAAATAACGATCTCGTCGATTCGAAATAGCTTGAAACATATATGGTGGATAATATAAACATCGATATGTGTAGCTTCACTCACGTGCAAGTGTCACGCAAGTGAATGGATCTGTGTCTCGATAAACCAAGAGTTATGTCAGCGATAATGTTATTTACGCTTTGAGTCTGCCTTCGAAATGATAAATCCATCTTAAAGATTAAATGCGATCAAGAGCTTTGCTTTGTGCTCAAAGATACGTATTACGTGTTTCATTATCCTTTGAGGAATATTCGTGAGATATAATTTCATAGATTTACGAGGAAATTTGAAGGTGAAAGTTCGAACGACTTAAAATATTCTCAGATAAAATGCTCTTACGAGATGTATTTTATTTTGCTCCTTTCTTATCTTAAAATAATTAACAATAGCGTTAAAAGGGAAGAGTATGAAAGAGAACATTTTTTTCAATAAACATCGTTATCAAAGCAAAAGGAATGTCCTGCAAATTAAGGTTTCTATAGAAAATCAAGGTATTATTCTTCTAATAGTAAAAGTAGAATGACAAAGTTGTCATCGGGGACCAAACTACAGTCTGCAGTACTGCTTTTGTAACATAACATTCATACAGACATTTCCAAAAACAATATTTCAATTAATAGATATACAAGTATACAGATCTCGGCTTTTCTGATTCCTTCTTTTCCAGCAGTTAATCAGTTGTTGAATTTTCTTGTCTCAATCCGGCTCTTGCTCCAACAGACATAAAGATTTGTAATGTTTCGAACAAAATTTTGGTATAATATCGAGACGAGAAATTACGCATATCGATAAGAATCTTTTATATTTTCGTCAAATTTAAAAAGCTTTTTAACGATAGAAAAATGCGATTCGATGGAAAATGATTCAAAGAATGCAATATTATTAAAAAAACTGCTATATTAAAGAGGGAAAGATAAAATCAAAATTACAGGATCAAATGTAAATAGAAAATGAAATTTTAAATAATCTTATGGAAAATCAGTTAGTTACATAATATATCGTGTATAGGTATGTGTAATATATGTATACGAAAGAAAGGAATTTTGTCAAATATAATTATAAAAAATCCTCTTTGGCTTGTCTCTATACAAAGTGTTAAACCAAAGAATAACAGGCTGTGGAAACCGAAATAAATAAAAATGTTCCAGTCGACGTATGTTAGAACTAATATTTGTGACATTTTGAGACATAAATGGCTCTATTCAACGAATATAGCAAAACTTGGCTGCTGTATCTGTCATCGAACTATAAATCGTTTTATTGGTACTATTTCTACGTGGATTATTTCCACTCCTATGCACTTTTCGATTTTATGGTGTACAGGTGTACCCGCCTCTCTAGAGAGCTCTGATTATGTCCCATTACTCGAAATAAGTGTTTTCTAATTATTTTACGGTTTACAGAAATTTCTAATAATATGAAATTTTCGTTTTATAAATTGTTCGAATAAAAACGTAACAGGACTTCGATTTGACATAATAAATTGGAAAATATTTATACATCATACACGTAATATATCATTTGAAATTATTCATTTTTAAACATGTGTATACTAATTATAATTAGAATTTCTAAATTGTTTTTGCAAAGTAGATATGTATTATGCGAATTGTTTTAGTATTGATTCGCAAATTGTTTGTAATATTAATCTTCGTATGCCAGTCGCCAATACTAAATGTTAAATATCTCTATAGTTAATATTAAAAAGAAAATATTTGTAATTTATTATTTTGGAAACATGAGTTTTCCCACATAAATTCAGTATAACGACATTAAGAGTATACAAAATCCATATAAAACGTAAAATTCTTTCTAGGATATTTTTGACAAATTAAGTAAATTCTTGTTAAACATTTATTTCTTTAGTTACGTTCACCAAAATATTCCATAATTATCCTCAATCCTTTTATGAGCATTTTAGTAAACATTCTTATATTTCTAATCTTTTTCTTGAAATTTTGTGTAAGTAAAAAAGTTGCAATTTCGTCATTTTCATAATAATATATAACAACATTTCATAAATAACTTCAGCCGACCTTCGTAGTTTATACATGACAGGAATGAAACATAGCTGCATAAATTTATATTATTTTTTAAAAACATACCATAAATTAGAATACAGTGGCAAAGAGAACATTTAAACAGAGATTCGCACAATTCTTGCCTACTTAACTTTAATGTAACACATTTTCATTCACATTCAAGATACTTTATATTTATCTGAAAAAGATAGTACTGGTTTATGTATTTTCTTCGTGATCTGCGTGGAAGGGAGTAAAATTCGTGTTTGCATAAACTCAAACCTTTGTGAACTAAAGTTGAAAACGTATCCTAACAGGAATTTAAACTCTCGCGAAGTTTTCGATATCGCAAATTCAAACTTTTGTATAATATAATTAATTTTCGCTTTTCTAGCCGATAGCTTTAGAAAATCCTCTTAAAATTCTGAAAAGATATCGCAAAATGTTTCAAAATCTCTAAAATGTCGATATTGTGTATAATTAATTCTATACACGAGGTAACCGCGATTAGAACATTTTTTGAACTAAGTATTTTATATTTATATGAATGCAGGAATTATTTATTTCTTCGTAACACCCGATATAACATCGAGAATGTTTTGCATTGACGATGTATCTATGTTGTTTATTATACCGCGAAGAAGAACCGTAGCAAATCGCAATTCTCTGGCGAAGCAAAACGTTCGCGGCTGCGAGAGTCCAATTATTTAATTGATGCATTTTTTACAATTCTTTTGTTCGACTAATAAATAATTTCTTACATAAATTATTCCGCTATTGATTCAAAAATTGCTTTTAACCTTTTCAAGGCAGAATACTTTTTCATCTGAGGATTGTTTTTTTTATTAATTATTAATAATAAAATCATATTTTCTCGGATGATTTGCTAAAGAATACAAAATATACTAAATTTCAGTACAAGTTTTAAAAAATCTATCTATATTTACTGTTTAATTAATTAATAATTTATGCAAGTGATTATAATGTTTTGTATACGTAACGTCAAATATGAACAGGTTGGTATTAAATAATTTTGTTGATAAAAGATACGAATTTGCACGTTAATCAATTCAACGCTCTCGTATGTTAATTAAATATAATATAATTAATATTCATTGCAATTAGATAATATTGTGTATTTATTTTTGTTTGCTTTATAATTAAGGATAAAGATATGTTAGGAGAAAATTTTATGAAATTATCTATTTCGTAGCATATTGTATATCGTTCGTTTCTTGGTATATTTTATATATCACAATGATAATATAGTTTTAATTACGAATCATTAGATTGAGATACTAAAATATACAATTATTTATTTTAATTTATCGAATCATATTAACCTACGTTAAAAAAAATTGATGAATACAGACGATCTAAAGGAGAATTATAATTTTATAAATGCTATAAATTTCATACGATGTAAGCATTGAAATAACTTCCATAATAGTACAAGGTTTTCCACTTTCTTAAACAGTGTTTGATATATTTGATATATCGACTTGGTTTATCAACCCGTTTAAATAATATTGTAGCTACCCATGACCATAAAGAAAGTTCCAGAGTTTATATGCATGTGTTGGCCACATGACCTGCCGAGACCAGGACGTCGTAAAAGAAAAAACCCTGGCCAGGACGTCGTAAAAGAATGGGACTTACAGAAAACCGCAAAGGCCTTCGACAAGAAAAAACTATTTCCCTACCCCGGAAGAAAACTTTCTTTTCGACACCCTATATAAAGGGAAACGAGAAAACTCGAGGAAAACTCGAGACACACGAGACAGAGAGTTACGAGTGATCAGTAAAGTCGAGTCGATGGTGAACATGAGAACAGTACGAGCACACGGTAACAGGTAACACGCGCTAGTAAGACAGTCAGGTGTTTCTCGTATCATTAAGAAACTAATAAACAGTAATAAATCAATAAATTGTTAAATCAATCCGTGGAATATTTCTTTCCCACCCTACACGTCCTATCACCTCAATATAAAGAAAAGTCGTAAAATTAATGTTTTATTGTGACTTAAAGTAAATCGAATTTAAATATTTTATCTAAAGTAAGCTCTAAGCTCACGTTTGGAGCTAACAAATGGTACAGGGTATACATGTAAATATATTTTTATATTTTTGAATCACTTGATACAATATACCCAACAGATCTCATAAAGGATATAACTTAACAAACACGAAGATGGTACCCCGCTGGGGGTAGCCACCCACATGATAATCAAACAGCCAAAAAATTCTACCAAATGTCCAAATCGGACAAATTGTGAATGTACACAACTAAATAAAAAAAAAACTTGATAAAATACTACATTTTCAAAGTTAACCATCAAGTACCATAACTATATTTCATACCAGTGACAAATTTTTCTATGACAAATGAATATAGATACCGTAGGTGAAATGTTGCTAATGTGTGAATACGATTAATGTTAATTGTTAGTTTAAATTTCCTATGTGCATTTGATTTGAGAAATAAATTATAATTAGCATTGGAATTATATTTCGTTAGATATTTATATTTAAGATTTAATATTCTCGTAAAGAGGCGTATGTCATGAGAAAAGCTGCAATTTTAAATAATATTTCCAAATTTTGTCACGCGCTTCAGAGACTATCGTTATTTAAAGAATTACGTGAACGACTGCGATTAAGAGTTTTCACACGCAGACACACACATACGTTTTATAATTGTAATATTTACGTAAGCAACTATTTGCAATGTAATAACGTTGAATTTGTACTTCATTTGTGTGAATCGCTGCAAAGGAACATTTCTTAAACAGGACGAAATATTGAAAAAATTGCTGAAACGTTTCTATGCTTCGTGTTTCATGGTATATGAAATATTTTCAGACCAAGTAAATTTCGAATCCTTCCATTTTTCTTCTTTTCTTTTTAATGTAACATCATTTCTTATTTTACGACATCTTGTATTCCAACGTCGTGCAAGACAGTCTCGAGTTTTACTCGCAAGTGAAACTGGTCTCTTACGCTCCTGTCTATCATCCGTTCGAGATTGAGTTTAAAATAGAGGAAAGTTATATTAAATTTATTAATCTTATTCCGAACTCCTTTCCTTATGGTGACAAGACATGAAGGGGGAATAAATCACATTAAAAGTTTGGCTCGTGAACAGCACTCGTGTAGAACATGTGAAAAGGTATAGAACGATCTTATCATAAGCTGTTTCTCAAAATTCCCCTGTCAAGTTCCAAGTATTCACGAATCATCGCTTCAATAGATTGTTAAACCGAAGTCAATATCACTGATGTAATCTGCGTACGGATGTTTACTTCGGTGTTACAGTTACAGTCTATTGAAGTCAGAGCGAGTAAATGTTCAGAAGCTGATGGAGCAGAGTTTCAATAGCTATTGTTACGTTTTGACATTAATGAACATTTGACGAGTATCGGTGATAACAACGTAATCAATACGAAATCGATTTCATTAGTGAGGAATAAATTTTCTTCGAGTTCAAGCGAAACAAAATCGTTTACGTTTATCTTATGTGCTCTATTTAATTTATGTACGAGTTATATACATATCACATGTGATTATGTTACGTATATGTACAGCTTTTATTTCCTAATATTTTATATGTGAAAATAAAAGGGGAAGAACGTGATAGAATATTTTCCACTTTCACAAATTTGGTACATAATCAATTAATGATCTTGCATTACCATTATATTAACACTAGAACTATCGATAGTTAACACGAAGCTATTTCTACCAAAGCCAGTGAAAATGACTGGTTTTTAAAAAATACGTAATAACAGAATATTTTTATATTTATTGATTTACTTTCTTACAGAAGCAATTCCATGTTATGTAGTAGATTTTTGGTATTATTAATCCATCTGGGATTCCTAAACGAGGATTGACACATTTACAAAATTGCAGAACCAGTCATTTTGACTGCTGTGGAATTACTAGCGTTAGCATCTAGCGATCGATCCGGAATTTTCCTGATAACTAATATCGTCATATCGAATGATACGCAGTAGAAATTTTCAAAACGTGTGGCAAATTGTACAAAACGAGGAAACTGGTTAATTGGGGTTCGATAAACAGATTGCAGCACCCTTTTACACTTTGACAAGTACCTGTCATTTTGACTGGTATTGGTGTAAGTAGCCTTGGTACAAAATTATTTTCAGTTTGAATACATAAAAAAACAAAATAAAACTCACTTTATAGTAGAAATTTTATAAGTAGGAATTTTAAAATAAAATTGCAAAACCTGTTAATTTGACTGGCGTGGTAATTCTAGTGTTAAATTGTCCTTTTATTTGGTTCTTTAGCCAAACATGTATTTTCCATCCTCTTGGTGATTTGAAAAATGTTGTTGGCGATAATATTAAAATATTGAAGACGTTAAAATATTCTTTACTCTCACAATTCAATTAGTTTTTCTTTACTTAGCTGTTTTATATTAAAATATCACAGTTTAGTCATAAGGTGATATTAAAATAAAAAGAATCTTTATATACATGTATTTAAGGTCATAAATCATATCAATCATAATATTTTTGCGTATGAAATATGAACTTTGAACTTTATAGGAACTCTAGTGTTGCGCAAAGATGAAGAACACGAGTGGAAAAGATCACTCGCCTATGTATCACGTATGTGTCATCGAGCATATCGATCTGATTCATTTCAGTTATTTCCTATCCCACTTTATGAGAAAAAAAAAACAATAAACAAACTTTACATCTCCCAACCTCCCAACCTTTCTTTTTACAAAAATATCCGACAAATTACTGTTCAAATATATTCGGTATACACGTTGTTGAATTTGTCCAGGAAAGTGAAGTACAGTAGCAATAACATAAACGTATAGTTCGATTTAAAAAAAGGTACGTCAATGTTAAAATATCTGTAAACAAGTATTGTAAAAAACAGTAAATATTTCATTAAATTTCTCTCACGGGATCAAACAACGTTCTTATAAAATATTTTTCCGTGTTGTCAATAGTTAGATAAATAATACTTGCACGTGTTTAAATTGGACACGCTGTATATACATATACGTACATATTACTCACGTGAAATGTCAACAAATATTTTTTTGATAACACGTTTTATTATCACAAGGACAGTATTATTTCACTAATACTACTTTTCAATTTTCTGCTGCATTTGTATCACTTCGTACCGCATTGCGGTTATATACATGTGTACACAAATGTGTGTGTATATATATAAATATCTAAATTTGCAACGTTCTCATATGACATTATATGTTATATGCATGTGGTCCTGAATATGTGTATGTAACGTGTACCACAGTCATCAAAAGGAACTGGGGTGCAATTATCGTATGTTCTCGTATTTTTGAAAGTACTGTAATTTTAAAGAACTTCAAAAAATTTGCATACTCTATATTAGTTCGTTATCGTGCTCAATGCAATGATAATGTGTTCCTAGGAAGACGAAACGAGCAGATGGAAGATTTGCATGTTAAACGAAAATGAAATGTGTTTACATCTGCATAAAAAGTGAAGGTTTCATGGAAAATACTTAGTCGTAGGTAAAAAAGTGCAACTCCTGCACAATACATCCAATTACTTTGTACGCAGTATAAATGCCACCAGGTATTATTTGGAGAATGAGTACAAATTTTACATAAATAATTGGATTTCAGAATTGATTATTTGTTAAGAAACCTTAATATAAACAATATCGGTAAAATATAACAAAATATTTGAAAGCTACGAATTATATTATATATAAAAATAATAATATAAATATATTATTATTACTTCTTTTATACATTTTATTTATATAAACAATTCTAGCTCTTATTATGATCGAAAATCTTCTTG
Source organism: Bombus vosnesenskii (assembly GCF_011952255.1). Lineage (NCBI taxonomy): Eukaryota > Metazoa > Arthropoda > Insecta > Hymenoptera > Apidae > Bombus > Bombus vosnesenskii. Next base: position 1,519,494 of record NW_022884350.1, read on the forward strand.
TTGTAAGATAAGAAATTCGTTCCGCTTTATTTCAACATAAAAGTAAGCAAGGAACATCAAAGTCGGCGATAGATGATCCGTGTTAGCTCTAATGATTATTCATTGAATTGTAATTTATCGCTGAACTATGAATCACTTAATCGTTTAATTATAATCATTTAATTATAATTAATTGATAAGTAAACTCATCACATTGCGCGCGCCTGCAAATCATGTTCTATATATAAGACTTTGTGACAGTCCAATTTCCTGACACTATTTTGCTTTTCATTTGTCAGAATGTAATTACAAGGTAATTGCTAACGAAAATTAGTTTCTCTTTGTTAATTTACAAGTTTCAATTTTATTATTGATTGCAATCGATTGTAATAAATATTGAGTACACATAAATTCCACTTTTTCTAATTTTCAACTAAATATACAACTATTTTTCAACTACATTTTTTTATTATCTCATATTAACTAATTATTATTGTAGCTTGATTTTAATCGTTTTAAACTATCGAACCATACGAAACAAATTAAATATAAACAATACGAAAATTAGCAGCCCTAATAGCTATAATAATAACTATTCCCCGTTGAAAGAGCATTTGAAACTCTGCTCTTAGCATCTAGAATCCAAATATTTTATCAAATTAACAAAATTTTGAATAGCACGTGTTTCAAACACGTTGTTCTCATTTTGTTTCATACTTACAAGCTACTACTGGCATTTTATCAATTTCTCTCTCAAATAACTTTTATATTTAACAGACACAGGAGTGGCCAGTGTCTCGTTGTTCGAATACGATCTATCTCGCCCTGGATCTGAGCTCGATCGTTCCAACAAAATATAGGACTCCATGTCGATAATCGATAAACATGGCACATGCTACTTCAAAGAAGCCTGTCTGCGGAACAACTTCTCAGTGGCACGACGCGAAGATCCCCTTTAAAAGGCCCTTAGGGGAAAGTACATATAGTTCAGTCGCGGCTTTAACTTGGCAACGGCAAGTCGCTGACTTGTTGAGTGGCTCGTGTCAACGTGACCGGGTCACAAAACGAACCGATATTTGCAACGTCTCCGACACGCAACTGCAATAAACCTACAGCAATCAATCCTATCATGCTGTGAAATTCTTCTCATCCGAATTATTTCGTTGCATCTGATTAATAATCGATAATTAGTAAAAGGTTGCTTCGTTTACCCGGCTGATTAATTAACACGATTAATTGTACGATACATTGGTAATGATCGAAGGAAAACTGTTTTGTTCGATAAACGGAATCAAGGTATTAAGGAGATATAACATTTTCGTGCAACTTCTCTTTGTCCGTTTTCTTTTTTAGCAAATGTGTACATTTATAATCACCGTTAAATTACGATAAATCAATAAATAATTATACGACCGATTGATAGTAATCCAACGAGAACTGTTTCATTTAATAAATGGAATTTAACTGTTAAGAGGATGTAACCTTTTATGCAATTTTTCTTCGTTCGCATTCAGAAAATGTAGGTTGAAAATCACAATTGATTCACGGTTAATTCATGAATAATTGTACGGTTAATTGATAATAATCCAACGAGTACTGTCTTATTCGATAAATGAAATTAAGCTGTTAAGAAGATACAACTTTATATGCAATTTTCCTCTATTCAATTTTCTCTCTGCATTTTTAACAAATATGTACATATAAAATTATAATTAAATCATGCTTAATTAAGAAACATTTGTGTGAGTAATTAATAGTAATCCATTGAGAACTGTTTTATTTGGTAAATAAGATTGAAATTCAACTGTTAAGAGCATGCAACTTTTTATGCAATTTCTCTCTGTTCATTCTCGACAGCGGTTTTCAATGACGCATAAATATAGGATAAACAGGATCAAAGTTAACAATCGAGAAACTTTTTGGCAACATAAATAATTTCAGCATCGAATACAACAAGTATTCATTAAGTTTTATATGTCTTTACGCTATGACTAGTTGCGAAACAATTATGCAATACATGTGATTCTGAGAACTTTCGCCATTATAATTTCGATACAAAAGCAACGTTACGTTTCCGCAAACCTTGCAACTCGTTGCTGAAATATCCTTCATATTCCAATTCTACCAATTTTATGTAGTTAGAGCTGGAATTCGAAGGTTTTATTACGACGTTAAATTTTATTGATCGTTTTGTGATGGAATTTCAATCTGATGCTTTCCTTTTATCTACTCAGATTTCTCCAAATATTGTGTTTACCCAAATTCTTAGTAATCGTTCGTTTGATGGAAAACCTTTGGGTTCGTGAATGCAACGACGAGTAAGAAGCTTTGGACAATTGGAAGAATATAAAGACCTAACTTTTAAATGTTTATAAGGTTTTTGAATTGGAGTTTGGATAGTGAACTATAAACGTACGTATTTCTTCCAGGGAATCGATGTGCCATAGTCCGTATCCTAAGAACTGGCAATGAATTTTATCTGAGAAAATTGCAGCAGGGATTACTCAATAGCGCATCTCGTAACTCTGTAGCCATAAAAGCAAACTAGTAGCGATCCAATCGTGAACAAACAACATCAATCTGTTGTTTTACTTGGCTTTAAACCGTTTCATAACTTGGAAGGAGCGATGCTTGTTAGATAAAATAATTACGATAAATGTTTTCCATTAGAAATATTCGAATACTTTTGTAAGTCAGCTTAAGTGTAATCGCTTTTGGAAGAAAACCATATGATCGTGACAATTGAGTCTTCTTTGCGTCGTGTAAAAAAAGTGGTTGTGATCCTTTTCAGTGGCTACTTTTCAAAAGCAAAGTCAGTGCAAAGCATTTTCTTGATGCTCGACGTTATCGAGTTACATCTCGGTTAATGTCGAATAAAGAAAGAAAATCAAAGTTTTATTTGGTACGTAACAACCGACTGCTCTTAAACCGCTTAAATTAGCTTGGAATATCCTAAAGCATCTTTGCTAGTACTTAAAGTACTTAGAAAAAGTTTCGTGACAGGAATTTCGGCATGAATCGTCTTAGGTAGCTTCCAAAATAGTTTTCAGCGTTCGTTAAATTGAAATTTCGCAGAGATCAAACGTTTTAAATAGTTTGACAATGATGTGATAATACTCTACTAAAATATAGAAACGATAGAAGTTCTTTTCCCACCATTCTTCTTCAATAGAATTATTAAATATTTAATATTTTATTTTTCAAACTCCTTCCAAAATCATTCGCTGCTTTCTTTTATTCAAATAATTTCGAACACTTTTAACTCACCCAACCTGACCACTAACCTTTTATCGTAATACCATAAACACATCAGTTTCTTTATATTTCATAAAATCGTAAAACCTACATGGAAGAAATAACCACGAAAAGAAATATCAAACGAATCTTCAGAAAATAGAACTCGACAGTGTAAGTTGATTAAAAAAAAAAATAGCTGCGTTAACGCAACGTTGACCTTTAATGGATTAATAACAATTGACGTTGAAATGGATTTTGTCGCCTCGGTTGCTCACTTAATTGCGGCTTAATTATCTTTTACTTTGCTCTTGGATGGTGTGTAGGTTACAAAATTCGGCACACCACTGATTGCTACGATCTTCGACATACATATAGACGCGTTATGTCTACATCCGAAATTTATTGTAGTCGTTGATTGGTTCTCTGATATCGACGAAAATTCTGTTGCGCGATATCGGTATGTCGAATGTGGTTTATGGCAGGCGCACTGCGCCTGGTCAGTCAGATTAACCCAGATTAACTCAATCCTCTGGTGTTTCTAGGATATTTGAAAGCCCAGCTTTATGATATTGGCGGGTAAAACTCGTCGCTTTCTACAGATATCAACGAAGGGGGCATTATCTTTGTAATTGCAGCTTGCTACAGACGAGATACTGTAGATTCTGTAAGCACTCGCGCTTGCAGGGCTCCAACCTCCTTAGCTATAGTCGTATCATAAATCTGAGGTCTTGTCGGGATGACAATTAACCCGTTAACCATGTATCTAAGGCCTGACGCTCCGTGACCCTTCTTGTGATGAACATTACTCTCACAAACCTCAAAGTGGGCGGTGGTTGCAACATGGCTGCTCACAAAGGTTTCGGAGTTTATCGTTTGCTAATCGTGTCATTACTCCTCCGGCACAATGGTGGCGGTATACCGTAGAATAAATTTTACTCCAGTTGCCGCAAGTTTTTGAAGATCGAATGAAACCAAAAAGATTCATATCGTCGACGTCTAGAAAATGTAAAATGTCGAGTCTCGTCTCTCGTCGATAACGTGTTAGTATTTAAGATGAGACAAAGAACAGAATGGAAAGTTATCAGACTTATAATCTTTTATATTAGGTTGTTCGAAAAGTTTCTTTCGCTTTATGAGGAAATAATAGACGCACAACGGTTTTTGCTTTATATTATTTTGTCGAATTACGTACGATCCATTTCGTTTTATCGAGATAAACACCGTGACATTTTACAGACTTGGTTTCACGTTTGTGTGAACGTGCACTGTTGTAAAAAACACGTTTGCGAAAGATACATTCCGGACAGCCTGATATATGTTCCCACATGTTTCTATGGATTTATAATATGAGATATTCGATCTACACATAATCCTGAATTTTCATTTGAAGATTCCTTCACACCTAATTTATAGCTGTGCACATTTGTATCTTTAAACATTCACCCTTCGTATTGATCGATCCTCTCAGAAGCTACAAACGATTAATCCCACTTTTTGTCAGTTTCTCGACTTTATTGCACAAGCACGCGACTAACGTTCAATTCTCGAGAAACAGTGACTTAGTTTTGAAGGTTCATTTATCATAACAGGATAACACAAGCAACAGTAAATTCTGAGGTCAATTTAAGGATGACGTTTCTAACGTGGCATTTCAATGCATGGAGTTGTTCAATGTGGCTCCATTCAAAAATTTGTTTCATACGTGTATTTTGAAAGAGATATTTGCTTGTCATCTCGTCGAATTCAGATGTGAAATCGACAAAGTTGTAACATTTTAGGAAGATGTGGTAAAACGGATTGACTTTTTGGCTGCTCTCTTAAGTCGGCTATCTACGTGCTTGCGCGAAACGTTTACGGTCGGGTCACTGACATTCGCTAACGTAAATTTGCCCCGGTAGAGACGCGAAACGCGAACGAATGACGCACAGTGGCGACCGATCGTGAACATTTCCGTGCATTCGGAGCAATATCGAAGCCTCTCTCAAAGAAATTTCGCTGTTCGTTTGCGTTCAGTGAAAGCACATGACTGCGTGCTGTTTTCTACGGATCAACGACGAACACTCACGAATACTGTCCTGCTTTCAATCATTTGTTTCGTTGAAATACTCGACGAATACTTCGACTTCCGCGAGTATTTCTATTGATTCATCGGCCCTAGTAAGCCACGGAGTTCTGTATCACTTTAAGCATTTCTGTCATAAATGGTAATCTCACGTTACCATCTTAATTTCAAGCATATTCGTATGTATTTTTTCATCCGCTACAAGATTTAATAGAAGAAAAACAAGCTTTCTAGATAAAAAATACCGATGACCTTGAAAAGACTAAAAAGAATTTGTCGTCTTCCACGGTGTTCCTCTTTTGAAATTACTCAAACTGTGCCATAAATATTCTTCGTGTCGTTAAAAACGAAGGTCATGTCAAGCCTCCTTTAGTTCTCCTTTAGCTGAGACATCTTTATGTTCATAAAAATATAAACAAGTTTTTAATCGATCATGTCACAAATTCTTAAAAGGGATTTTCGTGTAACAACAAGAAGAAGAAGAATTTTGATTCGATTTTTTTGGGGTTATTCCTATGGGGTTAATTCTATATAAGAACACTAGACATTTTTCAGATGTAAATATAGTCTTGAAATGCGAATGTATTTTTTTATTTCAATTGTTCTTATTGTTTAGTAACTTTGTAAGCCGCCACAATAGTTTCTAGAATTGGTGCTCACGATAGCTGAAAAAAGCTAGTCGATTAATCAATTTCAGACAAAGGTTGTTCACTTTGCTTCAAATTTCTGCCGGGATTGGACCGCAATTTTTTATTCGATTACTCATTTATAATACTTTTCCAAAGAACGTAAACTCGATTTATCTGCGTGCAAAAAGTAAATTTTTCCTCCAACCGCTGCAACTTTCCAATTTCTCGTGGTCTTCTTTCAAAAACAGGTTCAATCCCAGCGTAGACCATCTAACTTTAAGAAAATTCCTTAACTTTTATATTCTGACTATGACAGATGCTATACTGTACGCCAACGATGGCGAGTATTGTCGAAGATGATCTCAAAACTTGTACCATATACGACAAACAATGAGAAGAACTGAGATTAAAAATTACATTTCTACTTCAAGACTATTTACATTCCAAAATAGTCTTTAAAAACCCATAAAAAATCACCTGCTTTTAAACAAAAAAAATCCCATATAAAAATGTTAGAAGAAAGAACGTTGCTCACTTTCAGGTTGCAAGGGTGAAAGACCTCTTAACGTATCGTCTATAAGGGAACATTGTGGCAACGTGCTAGTAATTCTTTTCAACTTTCAGCCAACTTAGCTGCGTTAGCATCCACAGTATGTAACTGTGCCCTCGATTACTGATCTTACGTTAATAGGATCGCTATGGCGCGTCGTCGGTCATGCACTTTGCGTTAAATCCTATAAGCGCGTTACACTGTTTAGAGGGTAGAGCAAATGTTGCTGCAGCAAGCGGTCTTTGCTTGCTCACTTGTTTCGAAGCTTCCTTGTTCGCTTTGCACTCGATTCTACCGGTTGCATGTATCCTTGCGCTCACGCTGATACGGCCGATAGATGCCGTGGTTTCCAACGAGTATACATTAGCCTTTAGATCCACGAATTACCAGCAATTATTTCAAACAGATCGTACATATTTGATCGCCATTTGCGTTCACTGTGTTCGAGTATGATAAAATGTACATACGCGTACAACAGCGTGCAAACTATTGGAGAACATTAATAAGTTCGTACGTCTTTTACTACTTTTTTAATTATCGAGAAACAATGACTTACTTGCACAAGTTCATTTATCGTAACAGGATGACGCAAGCAATAGTAAATTCTAAGGAAAATTTAAGAATGACGTTTCTAACGTAGCGTTTCGAAGGATATTTAAAGAATGTAAAAATACATTTTGGAATTCTTCGACGCAGGATATACAGTGGCAAAAGAAAGTTTACAAATTATACTGTGTAATTTTATAGCGAACATTTTTATCCAATGTTGATGACAGTGATCCATTCTGCAGATGAGTAGTAATATCTACTCATAACTCAATCGTTCGTGTCAAATATAATCCTGTTTTTTTAAAACTGTGGTCTTACTCTTCGAATTTTTCTTTGTTTCTCACTGTATTCAGAAACTCGTCCATTTTCGCCAATGTAAAGATTATTCATTTTGAAATGGGTCATCTATTCTGAAAATAAATAATATCTATTCGTAATTTAATTGTTCTTTGTCAAATACAGTTCGGTTTTCTACAATTTTTCCGTCTTTTGCCACCGTTTATTCTTCAAACTTTCTTTCGTCCCCAACTGTACATTTTTATAGCGATGGGATTAATAAGTTTCTTTTTGATTAGATAGATTTCATATGAAAGTAATTAGACTTGATGTGATGAACGATAAATTTTGTACCTAATAATTTAAATTATATTTGTATTTTATTTATTCTATTACGCTTATTATTATTTATTATTGCTTAGTCCGTGCCTTTTGGCTTTTCTTATATATCTACATTTCCTCTTATCCATTATTCTATCTCTAAAAACTATTGCAACTTTTGGGCTTTGTCCTCCTTCCTGTGCTTCCTTCTTGTCATTCCTCCCTGTCTTGTATTGCCCTTCTCTTCTTTATTATTGCTTTTAGTTCTGTTAGTCCTTCTCCAGTCTTATTTAGTGTTTTTTCTATGTCCTTTGGTCCTCCCGTTATTTCACATTCTTCTATTACATGTCTCAGGTCTTCTTCTTTCCTTTTACACAGTCTGCATCTTTTTTCTCCCTCTTTTTTCCAGTATTCCCTTGCTTTGGTTTCGTTTCCACATCTGAATCTTGCCAATATTTTGCTGTCCTTCCACTTCATCCTCTCTTCTAAGTGCTTTGGTAACTCTTCTTTGGCGACTTTTCTGTAATGTATGTTATATTTGGATCCCTAATCCTTTTCCCCCTCTGTTCTGCTTCTCTCTTTCTTCTTTCTTCTATAATTTGGTCTGCTATCATCCTTTCTTGCTCTTCTTTTGCTTCCATCTGTGTCCCTGCATTTCTCACCTCTTCTAGTCCTTTCTTTCTCTTTCTTGCTCTTTTCCCTTCTTGGCCATTTCCCCAGTTTCTCTCTCTTTCCTTTATGCACTCCTTTACTAGTTCCTTTTTTGATTCTAAGGCTTTCCCTTCATACATTGCTGCTCTTTTTAATGCTTTTTCTTTGATTTCTGTTAGCTTGCATTCTACTATCAATATATAATTTGGTGTTGTCATATCTAAACCTAAGATCCATTTCACATATCTTCTTTGTAGATATTCTATGCAGTCTTTCTTCCATGTTCCAGCCCCATACCTCTGCTCCAAACAGCGCCACATTACGCTTATTATTATATTATTATATTATACTTCTTCCATTTACCAATGGAAATTTATTTTAACATTCCTGTTACCAAAGGTTTTGGTACTGAATATTCTTCATTATTGTACTTATTGTCTATTAAAGTTGTTATTATATAGTTTTTATGATCTCAGAACATAGAGTTCCTTTTGCAAGATGATAATAGATCAATAAATATAAAAATATTCTACTATTACGTATTTTTTAAAGACCAGTCATTTCCACTGGCTTTGGTGGAGATAGCTACGTCTCAAGTGCCTGTAGTTTTACTGTTAAGAAATCGCGAATGAACTTAACAATACTCTACCTAACGATGAACTGTAAATTTGCGGTACATTTACGTTCTGAAAAGAAATTGAAATATGTAAAGAAGTAGCTGAATATCAAAAAGTAAATAATTGGAAAAAATATGCAAAAAGTAAAGTTAATACTAACCTAATGTTAATTCTACTATAATGTCAGAGACGCGATCATTTATTTCTTTCAAAAACAGTCGTTCTACTCTTGCAGGAGAAATAAATCATGAAAGATAAAAAGTGAAGCAGTCGTGCTTCATGTAGAAAAGTAAATCTTTAAAACGTGAACTTACAACATTATAAACTAATCAGGCTTGGAATAAAACAATAAGAAGGTAGAACAGCGAAGATCAGTGAGTTAGGCTTCAGGAAAATCACCTTTAGGAAAGTTACTAAAGCAGTCAAACGTCAAGCCAAATGTAGTCCAAACATCAATTTACAAACAGCATACATTGTGCAATGTCCATTGACTTGGCAAACCAGAATTACCATCTCTAACAGAGATCCGCGTAAAGCCATGTTCTCTGTTAGTAAGTGTGCTTTAGTGAACTTTCGATAATGAAATATGAAGTTGTCTGATGAAATGCAATGAAACAAGATATCAATCAAAAGTTTTCGAGCCTATGGGTTGAACACAAATCTGTCGAGATTTACAACCTCATCACTCACAACTTCGATCTTTGGTTTTTAATTTTCTGTTCTTCGTGATTAAATACAACTGTCCTATTATTTATAATAAAATTGGTGTTGCAGGATAGCCAGGTGTTGTTAGAAATGTATTTGAACGTTAGTATCGGAGCATAAATTGTACTTATTGAACTAATTGAACTTATTTTAGAATGTACAATGAAAAAAGAATGAAAATAGTGGGACTTTTAGTATTTCTTTGCATTAATAACAAGAAGAAGCACAAAACGTGTTATTTGAAAGAAAATTCTTCGAATTCGTGTCACCGCTGTAATTGCAGAATTGCAAGTTTCTGAAAGCCACGTTTCCTCTCAACAAGTACATTCTAGCGAATTTTTAATGACGAAATACGAGACTGCCTCATGAAATACAATGAATCGAAACGTCAGTCAATAGTCTTCGAGCCTATAGATTCGCCTCATCGCTCAGAATCACTTCAATTTTTGCTCCTTAATTTGATTTTTTCATTAGATATAATTTTCCCTTTCACGTTATTGATAATGAAATTACTGAAAGAGAACAGTGATTTTCAAAAGCGGTCTGCAACGTGAAAATTCCCGTGAAACTTCTGGCCATGAACGAGCCATTACAAATAAATGTTTTCCGTAATCACTAGGAAAATCTGTTATGGAAAGTATCAATCGAACGAATCGAATTAAATATGCAAAATCTTAATCCTGTTTCCAGAACGCAGCTCCATTCAAATATTCATTTCGATCTGTATATTTCAAATCGTATTTATCCTTTGGCTGAACAGCGAATTACAGTTCGCCTTATACTATGTGTATTATATGTATTTCCTCGAAATTTCAAATAACTTAGAGCCAATATACACGCAGTCTGTAACTTCCATTGACATACATCGTAAATATTTGTTCCCCGTGTATAAAATCGACAACTTTCCAACGATCCATAAATGGGTTGTCATTTATGGCTCTTCTAATATTTATCCATCGTAATGAATGTTGCTTTCTGTTACATTATCGTTCGAAGTTAATTTATCGCAGTGAATATTAACGCCATGGTCGTGGAAGTCGCAATAATTACTTGATTCTCAATTAACATATGGTCGTAATGCCGCATTTAACAGGTGTATCAAATATGTCACTATAAATATTATATAAATACATTATCGTCGCTGGTGTTTATGCAATATAACGGATGATATATTGATCTCACAGATTTGATTTCTCTTCACGTATTATTATTAATAATGTTTTTACTAAAAAACGAGTTTGTGTCATATACGTTATTTAGTCTACGTTACATTATTTTATTTGTATTATTTTACGTTATATTAATGGCATAGTAATAATGATTCATTTGCATGTTTCATATATTTCGATGACTTATTTTGATAAAAAAAGAAAAATTCAATTGGAATGTACTATTCGAAATACAAAAGCGAACAATAAAATTAAAGTGTAATAAAAATGTAACATAAAAGGCAATGGTTAATTAGGAGCAACCTCAAGGATCAACATTTTTGTTATAAAATAGCAAAAGTGTAATTTTTATATCTTTGAATGGAGTTTGATATTCTGCTACGTCCTACAAACGATACAAGAATTTACCATCATTACACCATGGATGTTATGCATTTTTGTGAAAGTTCAACGTGCAAAAATATATTGAAAATATAAAGATGTTTAAAAAATAATGTACTTGTCATAATATTTAAAAATTGAAATTTCAGTTCCATTTCTATAGTTGCGTTCATGAAAATTGGAATTTGCATAAACGTCCACAGTCTAACAATCTCTGTAAGGAAATAAATATCAATCAATTTTCCATTACTTCCTTCGGATATATAATTTGTAAAAAGTATCATCGGTCCATAACTTATTTCCCCGAAATTTGCATAAACATCCGCAGTCTAACGATGTCTATAAAAATATTATTGAATTTTCCATTACTTGCTAATGTGCAATCTATAGAAAGATCCATAATTTGGTATATAAAATATGATATATAATGTGCAAAAAATATCATCGTCCTATAACGCATTTCTGCAAAACCATCAAGAAAGAAACCGCAATTGCTTCATAAAACTTACAAAAATGTAGCTTTTTCATTAACGTGAATTTATTTAGCGGGATATTTTTCACAGAGAACCTTCTAACGCTTGATCAACTGAATTTTATTGAGCTCCAAGTCGGCCGAAGCTTTACGAAGAAAATCGACACGCATTTTATCTGTGGCAGCAAATCTTAACGGTTTGGGTCGTCGAAGCTGGTTGACTTTTTTAGAGGAGAAGCAAAGAAAATATACGGCAGTTTTACACGCTTTTGTAAGAGCGCCGTCGCGTCGTCCAATCGAGATTCGTTGGTTGTTGAACACGGAGTTTTACGACCCTCCACACCTGACGATCCGTCGCACGCTACTCGCTTCGTTGATTACTCGTTTAGTCCCGCATCTCGTATTTTTTTCAATTTTACTGTTCCTGTACTATTTCATACGCGCAGCAAACAATATTACGCTACATTAAACGTTTATTTATCCATTTAACTGATGATACAACGAATAAAATTTAGGTCCAAACTTCATCGTATTCTCTCGTCGTTATCCTTCTATGCTCTCTGTTATTAATCAACTTTAGAATTTCTCTTTGGTCGATGAATAAAGTCAAATTTCATTATTTCTTTCTATTTCTAAATAATAACGAAATACTATTTTATTTAAATAAATATTTCAATCAACATTGTCTGTATTCTTTCTGTTACTTTCCTTCGTTATATTCCTAGAAATTATTAAACAAAAAATCGAATAACATTATTACTCATAATTAGACCGCGGATTTCTATGTAAATTCATATTGTCACGAATACGATTAAAAGTATAGGAATATTTGATTTGCATATCCCGTGCGCATCCCGTGCAGCTCTGTATCTTTAAATTTCTCATAATGGAAATGCGCGGTATATTCGTAATTATTTAAACGACTTAAGAAGTTCGACGCTGTTTCAACAGCTTAGACTGAGATTTATGATTTATCGTAAGTAATTAGTCGCATGAACTGAACCTACGGATTATTCTAAAGGAGCGCAAAATTCAGATGTTTTCACGTCTCCTTCAACGAAATTGTAAAATGGAATTAACGTTTGTAGGACATTGTCTGTTTGCATCGTTGGTTATATTTTTGACATGTCGATCGTTTCGTCCTTTTTGTATTTTGACGTGCATTGTCCTGTCGCTGATTCTCCCTTCGGAGAGCAGCGGACATCGACAACGAATACTGGAAAACAGTTGACGAAACGCAGCGCGATGTATCAAATGTTACTCGTATATTTAATACAATTAAACTTATTACACAAATATAATATTAAATTAAATATTTCGGACTGGAATGCTGCATTTTATACATTACAAACTCTTTTTCACTTTGAAGTTTCGGAAAATACACGACTTATAAATTTTAATATTGTTTCTTCAAAAAATATATCTTTTCTAAAACTCTTTCTGGCTCCTAGCGTCTAACAAGAAGCTACTGATGTACCTAAGCAAGTTAAATGTACACTGTATCATATGGACACTTTGTTCGATTCATATTAACGACACATGGATATTAATAAAATATATTTTCATTATTATTTAGGAAACGCGAATCAATAGCAAACACGGGTTAGAAGCAATATTTGTCATCTCCTTTTTAAATCAACAGATATATGTCATATGAAATATTAATTGTTTATTTTAAATCCTATCAACGATATATTAAAATTAAATACACCATCTGTGTCAACATATTTTTAATTATATTGATTGCCAAAATTGCTCGGGTTATTTCTATCGTTAATTTAAAGAAACCTTCTCTGTTTTATCTGTACGTTGACAAGCAAATGAGCTGAAGCTAATGAGCACTATAAATGACAAAACTGCGTCCTAATGTTTGGCATTTTCGCGCGCCAATTCTTGTCTCGCGTATTGGCCTCTGAAAGTAAATTTTACCGTGGCATAATATGCCAGTTCTAACGCAATATAAAATCGCCTTGAGTTTTTCTGCCTGTGTTCCCATAATTCGATACATTTATTATAAAAAACCAAGTGTCCATATACTTTTTGAACAACAGCGTACGTATCTTAGAAATTCCAATACTTCTCTACGACTTACAGCGTTTCAAATGCTAGAATTATAGAATTACGAGAATGTTAGGATTAAAACAATTCCGAACTCATTTATCATTCGTCATTCAGAAAAAAACTGCGTTCCAGTGTCAGTGAGAAACACGTGTATTTAATGGGCCAATCAATCGTCCCTTAACAGTACACGGAACAAAACGATTATATTCGTAATAAACTGCACAACAGACTTTGAAATTATTCGCAGGACCCTACGGGGGTTGGAGGGGCTTTTTGTCAGGGGATTACGCTGTTCCGGCAAATTTAATAGAAAACTCTCGATGCGAAAGCCGAATTCGAGTGTCCTCCCACGCGTAGCCGAAACTTTCAAGCCTCGACGACTGGCAGCCTGGTCGGAAGAGATACGCTCTCATACAAGTGTATAGGATTCCCTGGTATACGCGCCGACAGAATATCGATTTCCTCTTTATTGCGCCGCGCTGCCAGGAGAGACACGAGAAATCGCACCTAACCGTAAGGGCGCATCTTTTACTTTTTCACTCCGCTTGCTTAACACTAGAATTACCGATAGTTAACACGAAGCTATTTCTACCAAAGCCAGTGAAAATGACTGGTCTTTAAAAAATACGTAATAACAGAATATTTTTATATTTATTGATTTATTACTTTCTTACAGAAGCAATTCCATGTTATGTAGTAGATTTTTGGTATTATTAATTCATCTGGGATCCCTAAACGAGGCTTGACACATTTATAAAATTGTAGAACCAGTCATTTTGACCGGTGTGGCATTTCTAGTGTTAGCATCTAGCGATCGAGCGATCGATCCGGAATTTTTCTGATAGCTGATATCGTCATATCGAATGATACGCAGTACAAATTTTCAAAACGCGTGACAAGTTGTACAAAACGAGGAAACTGGCTAATTGGGGTTCGATAAACAGATTGTAGCACCCTTTTACACTTTGACAAGTACCAGTCGTTTTTACTGGTATTGGTATAAGTAGCCTTCATACGAAATTATTTTCAGTTTGAATGCATAAAAAACAAAATAAAATTCATTATATTATTCCTTTAGTTATCGTTGAGAAAGTCATTACATCAATGCGGGGAAAATATAACATGAAGTAGGAATTTTAAAATAAAATTGTAAAACCAATCAATTTGAATGGTGTGGTAGTTTTAGTGTTAAACGTGTACTTTACGGTGCCGGATGGAAAGTATTCGTACACCTTTGAAAACAGGATAGTTAGAGTCTCGAACTTTTGTGAGAGGGTAGAAGCATTAGTTCCGTGAAGGATGGTTGGTTGTGTGGTTTAAATGACGAGATTATTTGATAATGAAACCGTTAAATATATTTTTAAAATATTTGATAAACACAGAGAATGTTCGCTAAGACGCTCGGTACTAACTGATTCGCTAAAGACTGTGCATTGGTCGCTATTAAAATCGCTCGAGACTGACACTGAAAAACTGGTTACCTTACGATCGCGTTCGTTTATTTATATTGGACGGTGGAGTACCGGGAAATTTAAATTCGTCTTTGTTTGACGATTGCCCATAGCGGCGACATTGTTCTTGCGCGAAGTTTATTTGTTCTTACAACATGATTTGAATTGTCCTCTAGCTCAATGTGCCTCTATAGTTCATTAAACAACGCGTAAAAGAAATTCTGGAAGATTCGCAGTTGGTCGAAATCGCGAAGAAAAGAGAAGTTAGCCTCCGCTTAAAATTCCTGCGTGACAAATTACCAGTACTGCTTCATATTCTTGCGAAGCCATGAAAATTTTAACAACGGAACGAATGAAATTTTATGATTAATTTTGATACAGAATTTTAATATTAATAGTATTAATTATTATTAATTTCGTATATAATTATTTGTAATCTTATATAATATTTGGATGGAATTTGTTTGGCAAAATAGTAATAATGGCGTAAGACACGATGAAGATACCATTATTTCGTATCTTGTCTGCGAGAGAAATTGATCAGCGTGTAGCGCTATTTAGAATAATCTTGGTATTGAAGAAAATTTTAATATATTCGTATTACTGATTTTATTGAACCTTTAACCACATAAGCGTGTTACAAATACCTGGCAAATTACATACACGTCATTGTTGCAGTAGCAAAACTCATTAAAGCAGGAATTTCGAGTTAAATAGGTTGCATAGCTATATATCGTGCCAATATTTCTCACATAATTCCGTTGCGTCTCTTGACTCTATTAAAGGATCTAATTACACTATGATGAAATTAATTCTACTGACACCTACACAGAGATGTCACACATACCACTATCCGAGAAATGTTTAATCTTTGGTCTTAACGCCAAAAGATCGTAATTACACAACACTAAGGCTTACGCGAGTCACATTTTTAGAATGAAAAGGAAGTTATAATGATTTAATGTATTTTTTAAAATCATCAAACTTAAGTTTGATACGTAATAAACCTGGTGAAGCATTTTTAAATTCCAAAGGAATTTCAGAAGCTTAAATTTCATGAAATTGCTATATGTTATTTGTAACGCGAATGTATATTATTGAATTTAACAAGTGTTAATGTGTAGCATTAATTAACAATTATATATTATTCTGTTCTATTCTGTTACTGTTTATTTGTTTATCAGTTTAAGCTTTTAAGCAATTTTTAACTAGCCTCTGTTAAGCAGCAATAAATATGTTATTATTATTTAAACAAACAAATTTCGATATTGGATTAGACGACTATTAATTATAAGAAAAGATATCAAATGTCAATTAGATACGTAGTGAATTATATTATATTTGAAAATATGATTATTCGATATTTTTATTATTCACGGTAACAATCTAAATTGATTTTTTTAAATTTTGTTTGTCTATAGAGAAACGTCTTGTGTCAAACAATTATTTTCTTTAATCTGTAAAAAATCAAAATTCTTATTTATCCTTATGTTGAGTATAAATATATAGCATTTACACAAACAAGTTTACGTGAGAATCGATAAATATTTTCCAAATGTATTTATTATTTAAACAAATGTATTTTTTGAAAATCTATTTACACATTCGATCGTCTTTCGAAAACACATTCGTCTATCGATACAATTGCTCTATCTGTAGTAGTTTCCAAGATATTCGGTAAAACATGTTTTCTCGAAATTTTAAGAAAAGTAAGTTTTCAGTTTCTAAATCGTAGACGATAACCGACAAAAGAAATATCGACGTTATAAATCTGCAAAGCTTAATCAAAATCAACGCGTCGTACCTAGGCGACGTTCCACGCAAACCTAACTTGTTAAATACAAGTTTAATTCATTTTTTTTTAATCCAGCAATAATATTTATCACTTTGCGTAAATTCGCAATACGAAGAAAAATTCGTTGACGCAGAACAAACGTATACAGATATAGGTAAATTTGAAATAAATATGCAAATTTGTATAATCTGTAACATGTCCTCGATCAATAGAAGAGAAATGATATGCAAAAATATACATAGATTTCTCTCTACGTGATATTTTATGCCGTTATTATTAAAACAAACTCTAATGGATTCTCGCGATTCAAATCACATAAAATCTATTTAAATGAGAAGTAGCTTTGAATGTGTGGCGAAACGAGGGTCGAAATGACGTGATGTATTAATCATGAAAGGATCTTTCACGGTAGCGCATTATGTTTAAGTGGCACTGGAACCACTTAATAAGTGAGCATGAAAATTCATCTAATTTAACTCACTCGCTTCGTTACGCATTCGCATTTTAATTTCTACTTTTCTGCGTGCACGTGTCGTTAATCCCGTAACCGATAACGTCGAAAATCGACGCGAAAATTCTTTAATCACGGCACGCTTCGTTGAACAATCGCTTTTGTTGGTGTTTAATTACACGTTCGCCGGTCCATTGATCGGCAGGGTGAGTAACGAATCGGTGGAACATGTGATAGCATAATAGACCATTCACTTAGGTTCGAATATAATCAAATTGTCCGAGCAAATGACACATGTTGAATCTTTTCGTTAAGTTCACCGGCTACGCTGCGTAATTTATGATTGGAAGTGCATTGTGGTGATTGTGCATTCAATTTATCGTATTTCTATGATACACGGACAATGCGCAAACATTATTAAATAAAATTTTACGGTCGTCTGTTGTAAAACACACGCCGTAGCAAATTGCGCGAATCTACATTTCGTTAGCGTCAGTTTCCGGCACGTGAAATTCGAATGTTACTCTATCAGCTATATTTGTTAGTGATTTTGATAAATCTCTGAAGAATTCATAAAATAATTTAAACTGGCAAGTCGATACAAGGTTTATAAATTAGTTTCTAATTATTTTTCTGTCTAATAATTGGATAATTTTATATGCGATATCGAATTATTTATAATCATGTAACAATTCATTGAATATGAAATATGATTATTCAACATTCATTTAATTTTATTGAAAATGCAAGCTGTTGTATCGCGGCAAGTTTATCTTTCTCTTAAATTCAAGTGAGTTTTGTAAGAAAATAAGAGGATCATATTATGTTAATACTATTTATAATTTTACACGCTTTCATTCTTTAAATGCTTATGATATTTACAAATCCTTCGAAATAGATAGTAATAAATTTAGGACTTATAATTAAAACTGACTATATATAAAATGACTAAAGATATTTTTAAAATTGTCATTGCTCAAGTTTAAAATAATTAAATTTGTATCTCATTAGAACTGTTGTAGGATATTAATGTTAACAAAACATACTGTCAATACAATGCAGTAATTTCCATTTTAATTGCTACGGTTATAAATTGTGTATAAAAGAAAATGTTTTTCGGCGCGTCCTATAAATTTTCCCTTTAATTTTCTCGTTTCTCTCGCAAATCTCATTTCCCTCGTAAATGTCCAGAGACAGACAACATTTTTCATCAGATACAAGAAACTAACGAGACGTACCTATCATAATGCATAATGTTTCATCAATACAACAACAACAATAATTACAAACAACTATTTTCCATTATTCACTTCAAACCTAGACATATCGAGTTCTAGTCGTAACTGTACTAATTCAAAACAGCGTCAAAATTGGAATATATATATATAAAAGCTGCAACTTACAAACCTTTAAAGCAAAAATACTAATTCACATATTACACACTCCTCTTCTAAATTTCAATATATTCCACGCCGCTCATTTCTTCGCTATCATACAATTTCTCATGAACAACATCGACGTCTAGCAATTAGAAATACACGCACGAACCGCTATACTACCACAAACGACATAAAACCAAGAACAGAAAGAAACTAAGATACTTTCGTTCGACGAAATTTTTGTAACGTCGTTCGCCACAGAACTCTCGTGTGCGTGTACGTGTATATATATGTGTAATACTATTTCATGCTCCGTCCTTATTCCCTGTCCTCTCGTCCGAGGGCCATAGTTACATGCAGACCGTACTATGTCACGTGTTTTCACTGAATGCTTCAATAAAGCCCTCCATCCCACGGAAATCCGATCAATATTTACGCAGTGAATATTTAATGCCGGCATTTTATAACCGAACAGTGGATATAGAAATCCAACGAACGTTCCATAATCACAGGTCCGATAAATTTTCGAGACAGTCGCGATTGGGCAGGAAAAGAGAGTTGGTTACACGCTGCGAGTAATAAATGGGTCCGCCATTCTCCCAAAGCGGCCAGAAACCGAATGTAAAGGGGGCCACGTTTCCCTATCGAACGTTTCTTATGGTTTTGTCGTGGAGATCGCTTTATCTCGACTCTTAATTCTTCGGCGAAATGTAGATGAAGCGAGTCTGAAAGAAGGAATAGGGGAGGAAGAGAGAGAAAGAACGAGAAAGGGTGAGAGGGCCGAGGGTTGGGGAAGAGATTTTTCATGGAGCGAGAGTCGGTGAAATGGAAATTTCTGCGTCGAGCTGCCACGCTAATTCTAACGCTGCTTTTACCAAGGGATACGCGCGCATAGGGTTGACGTGCCCTGTAATAGCGAGCTAATTATGGCTGCGCTATGTCTACAACCTTGGTAATTTGATAAGCTGGAAAAAGCTGGACTTTGGGGGAATTTTCGGCGACCAGGTGCGATTTACGGCGTGGGGAGTTCGTATTTCGTATTTTACGAGTTTGAAAGGAACGTTGAAAGAAATTGCGCAGCGTGGGGACCGCGATAAAGTTTCGGCAATAAACCGGCAGCGGAAAGAACGACGAAAGGGCCGAGGAAATCGTTCGTTTGCTCGAAATCTGCTCGAAATTCCTTTACATTCAATTCTTCGTTTCGCTACACAGTTAGCTTATAAGCGATGCCTCCATGAAACATGCTCGATCATTTTCATGCGATGTATGCATAGATAATATGTATGTATGTATGTACGTGTGTGTGTGCGTGTGCGTGGGTGTACCAGCGAATGAAAAGAACATCGAACTTCGTAGCGTTCCTTCTCGTATTTTTAATAGCAAATTGTAAGTCAAAGAGGAAACCTGTGTTTTACTGTGCAAATTTTCTACGATGAAATTGTATATATTTATTCTGTCAAATATGTACGAAGAACAGTTTGTCAAACAATTCGCAAAATTTTGTTCCTTTTTCCTCTTTTCGACGAAACCGAATAATAATAGTCACTGTAGTTAATTGTGTATTGTAAACCGCGAACATTCTTGAAATCATATTCGATATTTAAAATGGCAAAATTGAAGTATATACGTTATAGCTCTCGATCATTGTTCTCATGACATAATATGGAAATACACATTCCTGGCTAGCGAATTGAAATTAATTATTCTTATCTTTATACTCTTAATATTCTTTTCTTCAGATTTGTATTTTCAGTAATTAACATGTTTCTTGACATCGCAATGAAACAGCTGTGCTTTGAAATGCTCAACTCTAGTTAGAACTGATTATTCAAAAAGTTTATAACACGTATAATTCGCATTATGAGCTATGAAATGATTATTCTGTTACTTCTTCGTGTACCTAGAAGCTATTAATATTTGACATTGCTTTGCTATGTTCGTAGCAGACTTTATTTGTATTATATCTACTGTATTGCAATTTCTCACAAACATTTATACATTACATTTATTATTTACATAATATCGTTGTTATTGTTTGTATACGTGGTATGTCGAAAAGCTATAACATCGTAATTATGGTGACGTAGAAGTTGCGAGCAATACGTGAATTTTAGATATCATATGAATACGTAAAACTTATTACATCAGCTTCATGATATTACACATCATACGAGCAAAAACTTATTTACATTAGCTCGATATGACTTCAGCGAGTTCCACACGAATAAACAGAAAAATATAAATAAATACGAAGAAATAATACTAGCACATTTCATACGTCTGAACAAAAACAACACTTTAGATGTTTCTCCTTTCTTTTCTATCTTCTATTTTCTCTTTTATGCATTCCCTTAAAGTACTTGTACTTTCAAACTGTCTTTCTTTTGCATATTATCTATATTTCTGTTTTCCATATTTCCATGATTCTTTTCTTTTTTAAAATATTTAGAAATATCTCGTGTAGTTATGATATGCCAGTGTTGATCTAATGGTAGATTCACAAAAAATAATTTTATTTCTTTCGAGTTTGAGATGAAATCGATGCACCTCATTCGTGTCTCCATTAAAATAAATGTATCTTCCTTATATTAGAGTTACATAATTCCTATCGGTCATCTGACATTTTGCATCATTTTTTAAGAACATCGTGGAAACCAGACTGTGTTTAAGTAAATTCAAATTAAATAGACATCTTACAGAGAATTATTTTATTTCGAATATTCTCTATATTTCTCTATATTTGTTCGTTTGTGCAGCTTCAAATTTTCCAGAAACGCACGAACATCCGCAATCCAGCGATAACAATACGAATATCCATCTACGCCATCTAGATTGAATTTTCTTTCGTTGGTAAACACTGCTCTTTTCTCCACCGCGCACCTTCTTTCGCAAATATTAGACGTTATTACACGTTATCTTGTTCGTAAGCAAACCTGCTTCCCAGTTCTGTTCGTTTAATTACATTACACGTCTAGACCACATGGTAAATATTTTTGATATTATTATCAACCTCAGCTTTACGAGTAATTTCTTCCAATTTGGCACAGGGGATTGAAACAGTCCTGTTTTTTTTAGTAAATCACCATATATATGTCGAGTTATCAGTAAGTTTAGGGGCGTGTAACGAATCTTCATTTGGACTAGCCATCGTTGTTGTACAATAGAAATCACATTTACTGGTATAAATATGGTTTTTACAGAATTTGACAAATAACCGTGGTGATTAGACACTCGAGATGTTAATGACAATGATCTTAGGTTCAATAACGAATCCACGGTCAACAGGGTAATTTTTTTGAAGCACAAAGTAACGTTTGCTGTGATGCTCGGTATATACTGCTCGTAAAGACGATGAGAAACTCTCCAAGGAGATCGCAAGAATAAAAGACTGATGAAAACTTTCCTTTCCTTGCGATCGCGTTTGTTTGCTGTATATTGGTCGGGGATACCAACAAAATTCCAACTGTCGTTGCTAGACAGTCCCGCGTAGCGGCGACATTGTTTCTGCCCAGAGTTTGATTGTTAACACAACGTGTGTTCCATAATATTGGCACTTGTGAGGCAAAACCACACGTAGCTTGATGATTTGTCCTCGAGCCCGTGTGCCGCTACAACTATATTTCTTTTTTTAAGGAGAACTATACAACTACTCCATACCTCTGTTAGGTAAAAACATCCATCCCGTGGTCGTGGCTACGTTCAGCGACCAGTTGTGTCACCTCGAGCCCAAGCCCACTGTCAGAAATGTCGGGCAAACATAATCGGATTGAATCATAAACAACTACTTCTAGGTTTTATTATTTAAATATAACTATAATAATATAGACTAAAGTATTGGGGATCTTGCCAAAAATTCCAAAAGAAAGGCCCCGATGTCCTTTCATCTCCAACACGGCTGTTACGACCGTTCGCGGAGAGACGCGGTCGCGAGGAAAACGCGTCAGCGAGGGGCGTAACTTCTCGCTACGATTCGGTGAATCGACGCCGCGAAATAGTCGTTCCCCTGTTTCGTTTAGGATAACAGAGGTGGTTGATTTGAATATGACACAGTAGTAAGTTATATTTCACCGTTTATTCCACAACTTATAACGAGGTGCGTAGTTACACTGGTGCGTATGTACGAGATGAGTGAGTGACTGAGTGATCTGCGGGTGTGTATACCCGCTCGAAGGATGTTGACCGTTCGAAGGATGCAAAAACAGTACTCTTGGGAGACGATGCTGTCTCGGAGGAGAGCTAAGGATAAGTGTGTCTAGCGCACGGGACCATCGGATTCGTTGGTGCCGATGTTATTTTGGAGAGTGAGGGAATAGGCTTCGTTTTTAATTGGTTAAACGAATGGTCTTGACCGCCCTCGAGAGAAAGTGGTTAGTGGGAGGAAAGTTGCAGCGTACGTGACAAAAACTGACTTTCCCTTGTTAAGCCGTGGTAGACAATAGTCTCTAGAAATTCCTCCGGACCAGATGTTTGTTTCGTTTGGAGGACCTTTTCTAGGAAATCTATGTGATTTATGGAAGGTCCTTGCAATCATGGAAGATACGCTGCGAGTATCCGAAGACATCTGGTTGCCATATTGCCCGCGGTGTGTGGCCTCGGCTAGGTAGTGTTACGCGACGTAACAACGGCCATCCTGACAATCATCCTGACTAAAATATTGGGTTTTCTCAACATTAGACTCAATACAATTGACATTTATTATTTATTTATTTACAATTGAACCAAATGTCCCAACAAGCCAAGGGTGCAGTTCAAGAACAAAAACTTTGATCGAATGTTCAATGGTAAAAATGAAAAACAACAATCAGTAACGTTATAATTAGTATTCAAAGTGTAGTTGCATCCTGTGAATTACCAGTCAGACCATAATCACATGACAGACCATTCTCGATCTCGTACCTGAATGAATCTCATATTTTTTTTATATCTCGATACCTCACTGGGCATATGTGAAAACACTATACTGGATGTTATGATCATAGCACTAATGACGTTAGAACTAAATTCTGTAACTGTGTGTTGCTTTTGCCTCTAAATTTCTTTGGGCCACATGATCATCCGTAAGCGTATGTGAACCATTGTGCTCGATCTTACACTGAATTTCATCACATTACCACACTGGGCGTATGTGGAAGCACAGAACTTCATCACATTACAACACTGGGCGTATGTGGAAATATTGAACTTCATGACAAAAATTCCAAAAGAAAGGCCCCGATGTCATTTCATCTCCGGCATATATAACTTTACGACTCCTATTAATTTCTTTTACAATTTTGGTAGTAATACAACGTTGGCGAAGCAAGAATTGTTCCAATTTTATTTTTATTATAATCCAATACTTGAATTTATATGACAGAGTAGCGTAACTCGAGAGCACTACGTAAAGTATGATCATTTGTATGAAATTTATCTTCTTTTCGATGTACTATCATTTTATTCTTTTCGTATGTCTATACGAAATGTCCATTTAAGTGGAAATTGCTGAAAGCATATCGAGCTTTACGTATCCACGCAATGTTAATGCCCACATACTGCTCGCAAATTTCACGCTGATGTAGCTACGATATAGGAAATTATAGATGCCACAAGTTTGCTATCTTGTTATTCGGAAGTGTAGCAGCTATCGCGATATGAAATAAAGATAATCAGTTAACAGAAATTTATTAAACTCGATCTGAATTCAGTGCCGTTTATTACAGCAGAAGTAGCTAAATAAACCATAATGTCATAAACCTCGATCAAAGGGCTTATGCAAAACCAGACACGAAATCAGACTGTTTGAATCGAGTTTTCAAATAAGTTTAATCCACTTGCCTTTCACAGGAATGAAAACTTTTTGAATAATCTGTTTACGTATAAATCTGTATTTACCCTGCTATATTGAAGCAACTAGGCCTGTCCAAACATCTCTTTTTTTTTACCGTGTATTTAGTGTGGTGTCTGAAAAATGCTCGGTAAAACGTTCAATCTTTGCCGCGTGTATCGCGTACAGTGACGCTTAGAAACCGAGAGTCCTACGATCTAAGCTTTTCAATAGCTATGCTAATAAAGAATGAGACTCCGCGATTAGACGTTTCATCTTTCCATCGATCTGCAAATGTCAAAGAGCAAGGCGACTGACCAGCTTGGATACGCTTCGAAGCAGATTCTTTTCACCTCGATTCAAAGTTTGTGATCGAGGTACCCTTTGAAACCTGCGACGTAGTATCGCTCTTTCAAGTCGTTCGTCGAAGCGAGGATCAGACTAACATTCTTAGTAGGAAGCATTCATACAAGGTGAAAGATAGATGTGGTGTTACACGAAACGGCATATCGACGAAGTACTTCATAGCACCGCGATGTTTAACAAAAACGTAACACCGAACGATGAGATGTCGCTAAGAAAATGCTTGTAAAACGTTTACGGTGGCTCACGAAAATATCCGAATTTTTACCTGCGTGTTGTTCGAAACGTCTTGAAATCCCATTACTGTTACGATTATCGCGATTATGTTGGTAGGATTTGAAGTATATCCGAAAATGTGTATAAGAGTTATACAACTCGCAAGGACCATCAAGGTATCTGAACAGTCAATTGTGCGCCATATTAACCGATTTAGGGCCAAGCAATGTACGACAACGTACGATAATTGGAGGAAAAGAAGCGCTCGTTAATTGCATGATAGTCATCCCAGCATGGTCACGTGGGTACTAACTCAAAAGCGGAACTTTTTTTATTTTTCACGTTTTTTGAAATCAAACTTTTACTGAAGTATTTGTGAGATCTTTCTGATTAAAATAAGAACAAACACGGTGTAATTTGAATTGTATTTACTTATTGATATGTATTTAATTGTCATTTATCAAGTTAGCAAATGTGCTCCAAATTGTACCGTGTTTGGTGTCATTTTAATCGGAAAAATATGACAAATATGTTGATGAAAATTTCATTCGTTACAAATCAGAAATAAGAAAGTTTGATTTTTTAATTAAAAGTCCAGGCTTATTTAACTCCTCTTTTCCTTTCACTCGCGCTATACTTTTCTACGTTTTCTATTTTTGTTTGCAATTTTTTTGCAAAAACCAAGATTGCAAAACATGGGGCCCGGCAATTGTCCAATGTTTTTTCGTAGTCTACCATAGCGTTCTAAATACAATAGAACTTCGTTTATCTCAACCGATCGAGGCAATAAAATATTTCGGATAATCGACGAGTTGGGACCAGCTGCTGCTGTGAATTTCGATAACAGAGATGGACGTTCGGATGACTGAGATTGAGCAACTCTGTCGACACAAGTTGTGTTCAATTATATGACAACTTGGATAAAACACACGACGTGTACGACTTCAGAATACGCGTTCGTATAGTTGACAGTACGTTCGAGCGTAATTCGAAAAATAGAGGCTCAGTTACGAATTCATGCAAAGAGGTTCGGATGAACGAAGTTCTGTACTTGGAGTTTAGAAAATTTAATAAAACTATAGACTCTAGATACAAGAAATAGCGATGAGAAAAATAATACGTGGATGTGTAAAATTGCCTTTTATAGACATAATGTTGAGAATTTGACTATTTCAATCGTCTGGAAAAAATGTCAAATAACATGTTGACGCAATATGGGCGCTTAATAGGATACAAAGTTACAACATTTAACGCCACTGCACGTTTACGATAAACGTTTTGTAACTTTCATATACATTTTCGGATTGCCTTCAAATTTTACTATCAGAAACACGATAATCGTATCTCATTCGGATGTTAACGAAATTTCAAAAAGTGTAGTACAACGCACGCGACGTAATCATAAAGAAAATGTTGTTCTACGTACATCTTCGGATCGCAATTAAACTTTACTACCATAATCACGACGATCTTATCTCATCGCAGTGCTACAGAAATTTCAGAAGATTTCACGTAACGCGTATAATATATAAAAAAATGTGCCGGTAGATGTACGAATATATTCGCGAGCCACTGTAGGTGGATCAGCGAGATCGATGCGTGCGAATTTGTCACGATAACTGGGATCCTCGCAAGAACGACGACGCGAGCCGTTTTCAAAGATCGCGTTCAGATATGCGAGCCTGTAGGATCGTTCGAGCACACCGCAGAATAATATATAAAAACGAGCTGACCGTACGACATCACGACGAATGTCAATCAAATAACACTGCAGTCCACACCAAGTAACAATATTGAAATATATATATATATGTAATATATATAGATAATATATATATAAATATGACGTATGACGTCCAAGACCAGCGCATCGCAGAAACGATTACGGGTATCAAGGTGGCATTCTCTGATGGAACATAAAAAACGAAAGTGTAACCAAGGAGGAAACTGGGAAGACCGATCATATATGACGAGCAAAAAGGTTCAATCTGGCGATCGTGCTCGTTGCTGTTGGCGTGGCACCTTAAAACCGTCATAGGTCCAGGAGCCTAACTTCAAAACACAGGTCTGTACGTCGTACGGAAAGAACTCAACGTCGATGGAGCAGGAGGATTTATATACGGCTGGCGGTTGCCAGACGACCAATCCCGAATAGTAGACCGTGGCCTTGGTCATCAGCGTCACCTCGTAGTTCCCGTCGGCGCTGGAATCACCGAAGAAACGAGCCGAGCGTGATCACGATTGGCTCCTCTTTGAAGAGCACCGGATGCTGCCGCTACGCGATGATCTGTCTCTTTCTCTCTCTTTCTTTCATTCTCTTTCTCTCTCTCTCTCTCTCTTTCTTCCTCACCATCACCCTATCTCTCACCCTTTCTAACGAATCGAGCCGAAAAAGCTTCGCATCGACCGCTCGGATCGCGTAATTTCGCGTCCTCGCTACTCGATCTCCCTTCGTTCAAACATCCCCCTCGGCTATCAACTGTTACTGCGTGCCATCTCTGTTGCATTTTCTTTGCGATTCGCCTCGCTATCATCAATTCTCGTTCTCTCTATCCTCTGAACGCACGTCGCATCTGTCGGAGCTACTGTTATAGGTATCACGGAACGTTGAAGGAAAGCTGGCAGCATCCGTCTCCTAGCGTGGGTTTCGGCTCTCCCCTCCCATCGAGTGTAACGTTTCGAAAACGGGCAACAAGAAAACACGAGCCACCGCGGAGTTTGGAAATCCACGCGACGAGCCGATCGTTCGGGTCTAATATCTAGTCTTAAGGGCTACAAAGGTGGACCGTCCTCGACGCATCACGAGCCACGTCGATCCACGTCGTGGAAGATCCGCCGGTCTATCTGCCACGAACTTAGCGGCTACCATGCAAGTTTACCTTAAAGCCGTCATAGGTCCACGAACCGAACTTGAGGACACAGGTCTGCTCGTCGAATGGGAAGTACTCCACGTCGATCTCGCAGGATGACTTATAAATGGCAGGGGGCTTCCACTCGACCAATCCTTGATGGTAGATGGTGGCCTTCGTGGCCAAGGTCACCTCGAAGTTGCCGTCCGCGCTGCGAGCGAGCACATTAGTGGTTCTGGGCGCTGCGGCGGTCGAGCTTACTTTGTACTTCCGATTCGATACCAAGCCGTCTTTTTTTTTTGTTAATTTTTCTTTACTTTTTTCTTTCTTTGCTTTTTCTTGTTTTTTCTTTTCTTTATTTCTTTTTTTGTATTTTTTTTTGTTTTGCTTTATTCTTGCATGTGCCTTAACGCTGCCTTGGCGGCGTAGGAAACAAGTTCTCGCGATAGGATGCACCTTTCGTGCGCGCGAAACCGCGAACGCGACAATTTCGTACGCGTGGCCGGCGCGAGAAATTCGACGAAACACGAGCGAGACATGTACCGAAGTCCGTGAGGCGGACAAATAACAAGCGTGCGCTTTGAACACCGCTCATAGACCCGTCGCCGAAAGCAAAGTATCTGAGTGTTGCTGAATTCCCGTGTGTTTACTTTTTTCGTCGCATCGATAGACGCGAGCACCGTGTGTTCCTGACTTTTTAAACGCGGAGCAACGAGATTTATACCGATAAAGATATTTCACGCTGTAAGCACAGTAAGCTTGCCAAACATATCGCGGTTGTGTCTACGATAGTTATTTACTTTACTTTAATCTTTGTTATGCTTGAAAGGTGTTCAAAATTTTAACAACTGTGGAAACAACATATTCGAGTGACGTTTGTAACACGTTTGAGTGCAACGTGACAGAATAAGAACAGAACGTAGATCTATTTGTGCCAAAAGCATCGCACTTTCGAATTCTAAGAGATCATGTTTATTTTAATGGATTATTCCGCGAGTTTGAATTATAAATTTTGTCGATATATTAAATATGTTAGAAAAAAGGGCTCTTATTTCGATCGTAGAATTTAATAAATGTAGATATATGTAGAAATTGGTACAAATGAAACAACTTAAGGTAACATGTAACAGGGTAACTTACACGTACCATAGATCGTTAGGAAATGAGTACTACTTAGCAGAATTATGGAAAACATAAAGAAATACAAGGAACAATGATAAAATAGTATTTTCATTCACAGTACAAAACGATGAGAATTATTCGTCATATGCTTGACATTGATAGCAACACAATTCAGAGAATTTTAAATTTACTAATTCTACACTAACCTACGTTATGTTTCTATTTTTATTATGTAAAGCAGTATGTTAATAATTCCTTTGCTTTGTCTTTTAGCAGTTAAATTAAGAAAACGTGTATCTAGTATTCTCAAAAACGTCAATTTTAGAAAATCTTGCTAGTAAAATTTACATTTTGCAAGTTACGTCACTGTCAATCCCAAGCATCGATATTTCAATTAAAAATACGAGAAATCGCGATATAATATAAGACTTACATATAAGATACTTATATTTAATTTAAAGTTGTGAATGTTTCTACTAAAATGACGGCGAATCTGAGAATATACTGATAAATAATCACATATAACGTTTAATTATATAATGTCCATTTCAAATTACCATTTCACATTTCGTTGTAATTGCTGTGTTTGAGAAATTTTTTATAAGTATAAATGTAAAGAAAAAAGAGAATTCTTTTGTGAAAATAAATTTAATGCAATTTATAAACCAATACTTCATGGATATCGTTCATTGTATATTTTTAATCAAACTGCGATTGTTTTATTTTGTAACAAAATAAAATTCAGAGGTAATAGTGTGTTTAAGAAAGAAAGAAATCTTTTACAAATATTTACCTGAAGAAGAAATAGAATTCTTTTATGAAAATAAACTTAATTTAATTAAAGGATCAACTCCTCATAGATATTACTAATTATATATTTCTAAGCAAACTGCAATTGTTTTTCCTCCTGGTTACTTTACTTCTTCTAATGTTGTGTAATGTATCACTTTGTACATTTTTACATTGTACGATGTTTGTCATTATAAACTATCTCTGCAAAATAATTTAATATATTTATATGACTGTTACTACGTATATTATGGAAAATCGAGTACATATTTCTAAACAAGTGCGTGCTGCTTCAAAATTCTTTCAGTCACGATAAAGTAATTGCGATTTCACACTGAGAAAATGAAAGAAAATCTACAAGTTGGGAAACCAAAGAAATAAAAATAAATTATTGTCCATTCCTGATACTTGTTCTATAACAGCAAAATCATTATTTTATACAATATTAGACATCTCAACTGAAGTTTCCAGATATTTTGTCTAACCTACGTTCAGTCGGAAACGATACGTTCCCATCAGAAATATTTTTGCCAGACGTGCAGCTACTATACCCTTTCACTTTCTTTAAATTATATATTTATTCGAATATGCAAATTTGTATTTTCGTACGTGTAATTTACAAGATGGAACTTGAGCAAAGAAATATTTTATTCATTCAACGTGGTAAAAGATTCTGTACTTTGAATATTTCATATATTTCTGTATATTATGTTCATTCTGTGCGTTCTCGTATCCGCAAATTTCCCATAAACGCGTAAACATCCACAGCTTAATTATATGTCTTAGGAAACTTTACCATTTGCCTTCTACGATTTATACGACTATAATCTGTCCGCATTTGAAATATGAAGGGCGATTCTGCACCCCTTTAGGGCACTCATGCCTATTAACAATCTAGCCTGAACTGCCTTTAGTTTACCTACCGGCTCTAGTGTACACTCCGTTTCATTGAATATTTCAGTGCACAAACAAACATCGATGCATATGTGCACATGCATCGTGAAAACAAACGGCAGAATGTATCGATCGCGGTGCGTGAAATTTATATTGGCTTTGTCTGCGTTTCTTTCCGCTAATACGGCAACAGCAACAAAGTGGACGTTGACGTGTGAAAGAATAAATGAACGTAGCCAACTGTTTGCGCTAGACAGTCTTCGATTTAGTTTACGTCAGCTCACTCATTTTGGGAGCAGAGAAAGAGGGTTTTAACGGATAGTTATGAGAATAGAATACAAAACAGAATATTTATCAGAATAGTCTAACATGAATTGCACAGGAAAATACGTAGATTACAGATACGAATAGAGAAGATACATATAATATATAGTTACAGATTCAAACAGTTCAGTTGGAAATTGCTAAATAGAAACGAATAGATACTTGTACGTGAAAGAGATGCATTAGAAAATAATATACAATTGTGCAATATGTAAATTCTACTGGCATAACTACTAAGAAAGACATAAACCATCAAATTCGAAAGAGTGAACACTGAAGAAAATATGTAGGTACATCTTTGTGTGTTTCTCGGTTCCTAGTATAATCTAGTACAGTAAATAGAAAATAAGAATTATTTTAACCAATTTTAAAATACTTTTTCTTGATCAATGAACACCTTCGTTTTTGTATTAATTTATAATTGCATAAATAGTTATATCGAAAATAGCATTTTTAGATAAAGAATATCGACTAAACTAATTAAAGATTAATTAAGATTAACTAAATTAATTAAGATTATCGACTAAACAATTTCATAATTATCATTCAACAGATTACACGCGAATATGGCGTTAAAATCTAGCGAAATTTGAAATAATAAAAATAATTTCGTATTTTTATAAAAGTGACGTTTTATCGAATAAAGTCTGTTGCTTTTCAGAACTTTGCGACTGCTTTTCCGAAAACTTTCGGTCCCTTTCGGAAAACTTTTAATCTTTTAATCCTCTGAGATAGTTCCAACAGGTTTCTAGATCATTCAATTTTTCGCCATGAAAACACGTTTAGTAAAAATCAGAGTAGTAGTCTAGTTAAATTTGTAAAGACCAGCTTAACGCTACTACTATCGGCACAGGAAACTTGTTATCTCGTTAAAAAAATTCAAAATATGTAGAAATCAAAATTGCACCAGTGTCTGACTATAGTGATTTTCAATATATCAAGAAAGATATCATTTATAGATTTATTTTTACACTGCGAGGTTTGTATCCGATGGATATTTTGTATAATATTCAATGTATATCTATAAAATATTTTATAATATTATTGTAACTATATAATAGTCTCTTTTTACTTCAAGTAACTCTGAATTTTTCCATTTGACGCATAAAAAGGTGATATTCAACGTTTCGCCTCCGCTTGAATTTTACATTCAGATATTGTTAATGTAAATCAATCGAAAGATCCACATATTTATAAGCGCTATTGTATGTGTGTCTTGCCACGAGCTTAAAATATTTACGATTCGAGATAATACTAAGCCAGTAACTAATTGTAACTACTGTGAATACAACAGAGGATTTTTCGAAAGTCACACTGCCAACCAGAGGCTGGACAGGTTCAAAAAGTTCAAAAAGGGAGAAATCTTAATCGAAACTTGAACGTGGATCTTACACCATCGAAACGAATATCAGTCCCTTTGGAAGTTCAAAATTTAAGCACGATCATCGATCAAACGTAGCTGATGCTCTGTGTCTGTAAATCTTTTATCCCTTTTACAAGAAGAACACTTTGCCATCATTGAAACCTATTTGACGCGATATGAAAGATTGCGAATACACCAGAAGCTCGATTATTCGACGACACCAAAGATCGTATTACATAGATTTATGAACAGCTTGGCACGTCCAGTTGCGAACGTTCAGAGAGTTTCCTACAGAGGAAAACGCGCGTCGATGATGATTCTGCATGCTTGTTCATGTTGCTAAATATCGTCCTGTTTTGTATAGACGCGTTTAACGTTTAAGAAAATGAGTATTTCACTGAGTATTTCATGATTCAGATACTAAGTGAACAATCCTGCAATTTTTTTTTAAGGAGCTGGGGGCTGGCGTTCTAAAAATTTTCGATTACTTCTCTCTACTTTGTGGGTTTCTACAATATTGTCAAAAATAGTTTTTATTGCTAGCTTAATTTTTTTAAGCAAAGCAAAATTTAATCAAAAATATGAAAAAAAAACGGAGAATTACTTAAAGTTACTGGTCGAAAACGACCCAGTGTGCGGATGAAAAAGAAATTAAAAAATTCGGAGACCCGAGTCTTACTGTATTTAATGTACGTGTAACAATGCATTTATTGGAAAATTCAAATCCTACTTTATTTGGTATTCTGTGTTGCAAAATAGATATGACGTAGATAAAATATGGATTTTTAATGAAACAATTAGAAAATAAAGCAGTGAAAAGCATTCAGTTTGTAATATAAATACAGCAGACGTTCTGATATCTACGTAACAACTATTTCGAAATATATCTATTTCTATTATCACATAACTTGGCAATTTTTAAGAGTTGCATAATCGCTATAAATACTTTGTAACCATTAAAATTGAAAACAATGTATAATTATGAAGCTGAAATTTAAATAAAGTAGTTTAATCGAGAATTAATCAGATAATAAAACCCATTGACAAATTTTAAATATTCTATTAATTGTAAATACGAAGAGTGCTTGATAACAGAGATTTTTATGAAAAATCATGGTTGTATAATCGTTTGATTGATTGCTTTAAATAGCAGATAATACCTCACGAGAGTTTCTAAAATTCCATCAATCAAATCTACTGACGTGTGATTTTTATGAAACAAATTCTATAAAAGTATTATTACAGCAATAGTTGAAGAAAAATGGAGGTTTCGACAGTGAAAATTCAATTTATTGACGATCATTTTGCTGCTCTTACTATAATTGGTCGAAATCTCAAGCGACATCGCTAAACTATCCTCGTTAGTCCTGTCGCACCTGTTCATTAAATGTGAAAGACCTCGATTAATATTGGAAGATAATATGTCTAATTAAAGATCATCGATTCGAATATTAAATTTTTTCTAAACTCCTCAAATTATCTACTTAATATTTAATAATATTTAAGCAAGTAAAAATGATGATACATTTTTGTAGCTTCTTGCATGTTTGTTCAAAATTGCACCGGTGTCATATTTTTATTTTCCTGATCGACTATAGTGATTTTCAATATATCAAGAAAGATATCATTTATAGATTTATTTTTACACTGCGAGGCTTGTATCCGATGAATATTTTGTATAATATTCAATGTATATCTATAAGATATTTTATAATTTTATTGTAACTATATAACTATAGATATTTATTGTTATTTTGTAATTTAATATGTAAAAAATTTCTACAAATAAATATTTTTAAACATAATGCGTAATTACTATTAAAAATACAATTTAATCTAATATACCTATTAACCCTACTCTTCTCCTCGGGTCCTTAAGACCCCAAAATGGTCGTTATACCTATTCCAATAGATATTTATTAAAATATCGACGACTTCCAAATATTTGTTTTTTGTATTCAACGTAATTTGTCTTTTGTATATTCTATAATTTTTATGAATTAAATATTCAAATAAATACTTCAAACGGACGAAACAAGTACAAATGAGAAGATACAAATACGAAGAAAAGAAGAGAACAGTGGGGTTAATGCTATATTTATGTATATTAATGTTACATGTAAAATATTAAGTATAGTTATTTGCTTTGAAGTAAAGCAATTATCTTTCAATCAATTTACAATAATTTCGAATGTCAATATTTCATTATTTATTTTATTTAAAGTCGCATCGACTACCGTGGTCATTAGCGGCCGAATGTCGATATTGTTTCGTTAAAAACAAACAAGCGACGTATATTAATGAAAAATTGCAGTTCATTCGCGTTTCCATAATATTTCCCGCAAATATTTATTAAAAGGGAAATAATTTTCATAAAGCTTATCAGAAATGATTTGCAATATAAAGATTACATCATATAATCAATATATAGCATATATCAATTATTCATATTATGCTGTCTTCTGGTCGTGATAGCGATGTGTAGTATCGTTGACGACGAATATGCGAGGTTCACGCAAATAACATTTGTCATGGCACAGTTATTTTCAAACAAAATAAAGCTAGCAAGAGTCAAAGGCTCGCTCAAGTACACTTACACAGTAGTCGAAAAGTCAGTTCTACGTTCTATCGTTTACGTTCGCGAATATACAGAGATAGACGTGAAAAGATATTGCAAGATCAAAGATATTCAAATCGTGGAAACGAGGACAATGTGAATTTCTTCGAATCTACGCTACGAATTACAGTAAATAATTTCTATCGAATCAATTTAAGCTTATAATCGTTCGATTGTCTGGAGAATTTCACGCAATTTTAGGTAAAACTGCTTACATTTTATAACGTACAATTTTACAATTTGCTACAAGAAGATGAAACGAATGAAAGTTTTACATACAGTTACGATTTTCCAAGTATCGTGGTCTTTCCATCAAGAAAACTGCACCATTCTAAGGATGGCAATAAATTGCGTATACGCCTACAATATATTGCATAATACGTTAATATCTGTTTCTTTCGGATAAAACGTTAAATATATCCGGCGAATAACAGTGGCCAGTTGAACGTGGAAACCTATAAATCATTTCTCACAATGGAGAACTTAGACCGATGTTCGTTCTTTCTCGCGGATCGTTAAGTCTTGGCTCGTTTAACGAATCTTCACTACAGTTTCTCGTGCCTTTCGCTTCTCCCATGGTGTAAGATTAACAGCAGACATGTACAGGGTGTCTCGGTAATTCTCGGCAATAGAATGATTACTACGTAAAAAAATCAGTCGAAAATGTGGAATAAAATGATTGCGTATGGCGGATCATTTTCGAGAAAATCGGATTTGAAAATTTGTCAATTATACAGGATGGTTGGTAACTGGTGGTACAAGCGGAAAGGGGGCGATTCTACGCGAAAAAAGAAGTCGAAAATATAGAATAACAATTTTTCGTTTGAGGCTTTGTTTTCGAGAAAATCGACTTTGAATTTTCGTTCGGTACGCGTGCGGTACGTTATAACGGATCTCACTGTAGATCGTTGTCTCGATGGAAAAATTTAAAAAAGAAAAAGAAAAAAAATTTTTATTCTATATTTTCGACTTCTTTTTTCGCGTAGAATCACCCCCTTTCCGCTTGTACCACCAGTTACCAACCACCCTGTATACTTAAACTTTACTAACTGCAGACTAGACTAACTGTGAGTGGACGAGCACTGTGAGGGAACTTATGCTAAATATTAAAATAGAACTCTATTCATCTCATCCGGAAGATTACGAAGAAAAAACTCGATTGATTTTTTATTCTCATCGTTATTTGTGGATTTTTCGCAGTTTCCATAGAATATAAATAACTTTTTGTTTTTTTGCATGATATTTGCAATATATGCATGATATTTGCAATGATATTTGTGTAATTATCAGCGACGTTTCTCCAATGGGATAAACATCTACGTGCTACTGTCACAACATCGTTAAACCAATTTACCGAATGTCAACATGTGGGTAAATTGTAAATACTCGAGAATAATATAAAAAAGAAACATGCTAAAACAAGTGAAAAATGCGAAATAAAATTTTCCCATAGTCACGCTTTGTTTCCGAGAGAATAGAGCTTGAACGTGTTTAGTCATGAACCAACCTGTTACACAAAATAAATTTTCAATTGCAAATTTGTTTTTCTCGGAAACAAAGTGTCTTATGGACAGATTTTGTTCTACATTTTTCCACCTATTTTTTACGCGTGGAATAACTTTCTGTCGATTATTTTCTCTTGTTCAGTTCGAAATTAATCAAGCCCAAGTATACTCGAAAAATCTTCAAATTCGATTTTCTTAAAAACGAAACGCCACACGAAAGACTTTTATTCTACAAAGAGAGAGAGAGAGAGGTAGATGGATAACTTCATTTTCCTGACTTTCGACCTCAAAGAGGGCTTGACACGTGGTTGTGTCTACAAAATCACTATCCATATACGCCATTATAATACTGTAGAAAATAATTCTCATACTTAAAATACTTGAAATACTTAAAATGCTCGTGACACGTGTCCGACTAGCTTCCTTCTCCTTTCTACTATTTTCCTCATACATCTTCCTTGCTCTTTTCCTCGCTCATCCTTCCGGTTAATTCTTTTTCTCTTCCAACTTCTCTGCACTCTTCCTCTTTCTGTCGTTTCTTTCCCTTAACCACACAATCTACATTCTGAATTCCCTGACTCTATCCTCATTATCACGTCTAAATCTCGCTCGATTATCGCTTCCTCCACATTCTTCCTTCAAAAACTCTGCTCTGCTTCCTTCCCCTAATTCCCTATATTTCCTTTTATACCCTCCCTCTATTATTCTTTCATATTCCTGTCTCTGATCTGTCCCGTCCATCCATACTAGAGCTGAATCTGTTATCCTAAGCTCCCATAAAGTCTATGCCCTTCTCCTCATAAATAGTGTCATTTTCTTCCTTCTTCCCATTTCGACTTTTCCTCCCCCAAATCTTATTCTATATTTTCCATACGTTTTCTTTCACACAGAATCGTCTGATTGCCGATCGTACCGGAGTTGCCGAGACACCCTGTACAACGACGCTGGCGCACATAGACTCGCGTGCAGGTCTCCTTCATCTCGCTCGCACTGTCGGCGAGAAATGGAAGCGGAATTGACAGTCTTCCTACTCTGGCTGGCAGAAAACCCTACCGAGATTAAAAGGAAACGAAACTATTGCGGAGGAGTCCCCCGTCACCTTAGATCCCGCGAGTCGTTTTCATCAGTGGGTTGAACTTCAATTTCACTTAACCTCTGACCTCCCTCTCCCTTTACTGCCCTCCTGCTCTCTTTGCTCTCACCCCTTTTACCGCCGCTACGATTCTTCCACGCTTTTCACCGTCCTCTCGCTTCGTACCGGCCCGTTACTGTTTAAGCTGCTGTTGTTCCTCAGCCTCGCGGTATTATTCCTACAGTTTTCTTATTTCTTACTTTCTTGGATAATGGAAAAAGAGGGCTGCGAGAGATTTCGGTCGTTTTCGCCCGGTTTATTTTCCCCCTTCGCTTTGATGGACGAGCCGTTCGCGATATGAGCGTGTCCGTGTTGAACGCCGAAAGCTTTCAGCGAGAGATTGCTCGCAGAATTTTTCGGACCATGCCTATATATATATATATATATATATATATATTTCTTCGCTTGCGCCTGTTTCTGTGTAGGTAGAGAAATATCTGAGGCAATATATATTATGTCTTTATAGAAGACTTTCTGTCAGAATTAAGTTCATAATTATACTCTGGTTCATAGAGGTATTCGAACACCTGTGAAAACTTATTCTGGTTATATTATATGTTTTTCGCAAAATATCTTCGTGACGTACGATGTGGTACAATTGTGTTGGTGACATTGGCAGAGTTTTAAATGAACTCTAAAATGCAGGTAAAAGGCATTCGCCACACAAGGACCATAAAATTATTTAGACCCGTTATTGTTCGTTGTTCGTTTCGTAATCGTCTCAAGTCGATTAAACTACAGGGTCATTAGCGACTGGAGCACGATACTACTGGATACTGTAGAGATATTATACGTGAGAACTATGAGGAATGGCGAAAATGATGGTACAGTTTTAGGTGGATCATCAAATTGATTATTAATTAGAAATAAATTGTAAATAATGTTATAGTTGCGATATTACATAATTGCAATGCTTTTCCACCCAATGCATTGTATGAATTCTTTTTACCAAACTGAAAATATTTGAAGAACTTTAATTATTGCAATTTAATTTGCTGTCATTTAGCATGATTAGCATTGTGCATGTATTTTCTCAGCATTTACCCTTGCAAACCTGTGTATGTAAAGAACACGTATATTCTTTCCTGTCCTATTTCTCCACTTCCTTTATTCGATTCAGCCAGTTCCAGAAGACATTGAAACATATTCGCTGTGAAAGTTGAGCGGATGTGCATAATCTGAGGAATTCTGTTCAAACGCTTCTCTTTCGCACTAACACTTTACACCCAGCGATCTCCAGTCTTACATTTATCACTCTGATTCATCCTTGATTTCAGATTCACCACGAAAAATCACCATTATTCGTCCATGCTTCGTTACCTTCTTCTTTATTTCAGGTTTGCAATTGGATTCACACTGATGGCAAGACTTACGACTGTTAACTGTGCAGCAGTTTGATAGCAGTTTCAAAATATTTCCTAAATGTGTTTTTATGGAATTTGGTTACGTCTACCTCACGTAACTAGATTTATAATAAAATTCTGCTTTTGATTTCGTAACATTCATCGTAACTTTTTCAAACGCATTCCGTTCAACATCTTTCTTTGAGCATTTACTTAATACACTATATAATAATTTACAATAATACATTTATGTTATAGTACGAGCCTCACATATAGCAAATAGGTTACTGTTTAACATATAATTTAATTTGGTTACTTATTAATTTGTAGAAATATTTTACACTTATCTTTCTAGTTACATTAAACCATTTTGAAATATTTACGTCCAAATAAACTGTATTGGGATATTCGTAAAATTTTCAGATATAAAATAGCTTTATAGAAATAAATGGATATTTCTACATTTACTTTTAAGAGCGAGTATAATTAAAATGAACTGTCAGTTCACACACAAAGTTTGTCAAATATGTACGTCATATTTCAAAAAGCAAACACATATTTCCTGCTCTTTAATAATACACATCAACATTTAGTTCCTCCTTTTATAGCAAACGCTGTATCATGTGATCAACGCCATACAGCTCTTTAAATAGCACAATACACACATTAAGTTCCATACATTTTTTTAAATGTATTTGGGATATGGAAATCACGAATGGACCAACAGAAGTATCGAAACAAAGTCACGTAGAGTCGACGAGCGAAGATAGGGAACCGTGTCGACTGACATTACGCAGCCGAGGCAATTTAAACTTGCGAAATTTGCAAACTGTATCACAGCCGAAGAAAGAACAAAGTTTGTTTAAGAGATGCCAACAACTTTCTCCGATAAAGAGTGAAATTTTGTTAGTATCGCGAGTACTTCTTCAAAAACTATCAGTGGTGTAGCATTACTTTCGAATGTTCGCACCTTGCTCGGTTAAAAGCGCACTTTATTACATCCTGATGTATACACTTTCTCTCGAAGAACATCTTTTCAATCATTTTCAAACAATTACTAATTTAACTTACAAAGTTATTTTTCCTACACTTTGTGTAAGCATTATTTACTTAATTTGGTTTATTTTATTTCGACGTTTTCGTCAACTTAAGAACGAATCTAGTCTATGGAAGTGTAATAATAACAATGACGAATAAAAAAGTAGAAAATTTCCTAGATATTTCAAATTCAAACTAATATTTCATTTGCATACGGATATTTGAAAAATACAAATTAATTGTTTTGAACATCTACGATTGATCACTGATACTATTCTGATAAGAAGGCAAATTATTTCTCTACGAGTTAAAAACTGGTGAAGAGATTTTAAGATGGAAAATAAAGTTTTGATGAAGAAACAATTGACAAAGGAAAAAATAATTAATAATAACACGAATTTTCTAATAAAAGTCAACAAATAAATCAACATTTCAAAAAGAGCAAACAACTTCCAACTGATTCTTCTTCATTTACTCGAATCGCTGAAAAGGAGTTTGTAGCTACAACTCCTCCATCAATTAAAAGGAAACCAAGCACCAGCAATGTACAGTTTCATAACTAGCCACTTGTGGCTACTGATGTTTGCGACTACATTACGGTTCATTCGTCCGGACAAATGAAAATTATTTTTAAACAGCGAGGACGTCGTCTTTTTCCCCTCGAGAGCTTGCAACATGGACTTGTCTGACCTTTCAGGATGTGTTAAGTTAAGACACAGCCTCTCGGATATCCAGATGAGAAAACCTGGCTGAGAAAAAGATAGCTATCACAGTCGAGCGACACTGTAGGGATTCCTTTTCAACGGTTATGAGAGGCCAATAGCGTGCAACATCGCAATGGGACCATCTTCTTAATGTTTTAAACGAGAACCTCGTAAGCACTGGTGTAACATAACTGCGAACTTCATGTTCTCTCGAGTTTGTTCTCGTTTCGAATGAGTCGTTCGTTCACTATCGTACTATGTCTTATATTATGTACATTTTTTACCTTTATTATTATTATACATTTAATCATTCCGTGATTTATTAATTTATTATTACACATTTTTTTATTTACATTAAATTGGTCGTAGCTCTGTTTCGAATAAAAAAAATTTTCCCTATTGTAGGCTTTCGAAATGCCAATCTTAATGTGGAAAATATTAATCTTCTTAATATTTCATTTCCGATTACTTTAATATTTATATTTAATATTTTCTATTAATTCTCTGTTAAATTAATAAACAATGGAAGATTAATAAATTCAATTGTAATGATCCTAATGGGTTGATGGAATGGAGAAATTTAAATGAAAAGAAAGTATGTACAGAGTGTCTCAACTAAGTGGGTTCGCCTAAATATCTGTCTTCTATATCGTCGCATGAACTTCTCGCGACAAGACAACTTCGGTTTAAAGTAAAGCAAACTTCTTAAGACAAAGTTACACCATTTCACTGGACACGTGTAACGGTGGAAAGACTTTTTCTTATAATATAATTCAAGCTTGCTCAAAATATAACTTCACAAAATAAAATATACCGAATACAATAGTGTTCGAGAAGAAGTCTTTGTATTTTTTTATCTTTTCCGGATTTCGATTGAAAAAAAACGTCTTTGAGATTGCGGAAATTTGCTCAGCATCAGAGGAAGACGTTGCAATTCATAAAATCCGCAAATCTCGAAGGTTCTCTTCCTATCTTTTCTATTTTTCGCAATCTCTCAGATGTAGAACCCCAAAAAATTTGAAAGCAAAGAATTGGAGCAGCCTTTGAAAGAAAATCCTTCTCAGATACTTGAAACTTGTTCAACAGCTTCCATCAACAAGAGATTTCGTATGACGTATATCAGGTGGAGTGTCATTGCTCAATACGAAGCAACTGGAAAAAATTCATAGATTTCTCGGGCTGGAAGTTGTCTTTTTATCAATAATCTTCAATATCTTCTAGTTGAAATATCCAAAAAGATTGGAAAGGCATCATCAATTTTATTAACTTAAAACCATCATTACCCTTTTGAGGTTTAACAACCGTCCGACAGAAGCAATTAATGTATAATAAATAACAAAATAATCATTTTCGAGATTGAGATGTATTTTATTTCTCTGCAAAGTTTAATTAAACTCTAAATTATGTAGAAGAATCCTTGAATTAATTTATGCGAGTGCATTATAGATTTCATAGAACAGAGTCGTCAGATTAATTAATTTTAATTGAAAATTTTTGGCGCTAACTTTAAATATCGAATTAGAATTATATTTTGGAATAACTTTAAAATGTGCGTTCGTTTCTTTTCTTTTTTAACTTGTTAAAATAATTTTTCTTCAATCACAGGGTCGCAAGTTATTTGGTTATTATAAATATAAATGGACGTCGCGATTGAAAGATAGTCGGGAAATACCGTTGTGCAAGAAAGAAAATGGGAAAGGAAGAAAATCGGGTTAAAATAGAAATCGAAAAGCAATGACGAGGGAGAAAAAAGTAATGTTGAAAAAGTCAAGAAGATTAACCAGAGGTAGCCTCGGGTGCTTCATTATAGCGTTGCCGACGAAGGTTTCGTTATTAAAAACAGTGACTTTTTTTAACTGTGTTGGAGTTCTACAGGTGTTTCTAATGATTGGACGCCGGATTAATAATCGATTTATCTTTGCGACTAAACAGATTGCTAGTTTCATGTAATATGAACTCAGAGTAAATGTAGAGAAGCGGCACTACGCATTGCAAGTTATAGGATTTTATTTCAATTCTTTTACCAATTTATCGCTTGGTCATTTATTTATGATTCTCTGTTTTCAAATTTCATTTAATAAAAAATTATATTTCTGAGTAACTATATTCATTCAGACAGTTTCTAAAATATGAATCTCTTTCACTGTTCATGACTCAACCCATTAAATATAGTCTTGTTATTTCTGTTCCTTGAAAGAACGTAGTGGATATGCGAAGGAAAGGAAATCAGAGTATTTTAAAGAGAGGCATTAATTCTTAGATTTTGCTGACAAGATAACACGAATCGTAGTCAAGATCAGTGGGAGCAATCAGGTTTCAAGTAGCGCGAGTCATAGAATAGTCAATATCACTAAGGCAATTAAATTTCATTGGGAATAGTATAAACCGCAACCCAGTCAAGATTTAGTGAAGCAATCGGGCTTCAGATAGCATAGTCACAACTGTAACGTAGTTAATGTCGGAGAAGCAATCAAGTTCATTCAGACAGAATAGTAAAAAGCTTTGAAACAACCGCTGTAGCAATTAAACACTAGAGTCATAATTAAACTTAACAAGCATACGAATGTACATTAACTATATTCGACAATTCGTAGTGCAAACGAAGTCAAGCAAATTCTATTGATTAGAGTAAGACGAAAATAATGAAATTACATTGGAGACTTCGTACTTGAGAAAGTTGAGTTTGAAACTCCATTGAATTTTATTTAAATTGATAATTTCTGAATTTAACAATTCGACGATAATTTCGAATTTTGATTAGAGTAAGACGAAAATAATGAAATTACATTGGAGACTTCGTACTTGAGAAAGTTGAATTTGAAATTCCATCGAATTTTAAATTGATAATTTCTGAATTTAACAATTCGACGATAATTTCGAATTTTAATTAGAGTAAGACGAAAATAATGAAATTACATTGGAGACTTCGTACTTGAGAAAGTTGAATTTGGAACTCCATCGAATTTGAAATTGATAATTTCTGAATTTAACAATTCGACGATAATTTCGAATTTTGATTAGAGTAAGAGAAAAATAATGAAATTACATTGGAAACTTCGTGCTTGAGAAAGTTGAATTTGAAATTCCATCGAATTTTAAATTGATAATTTCTGAATTTAACAATTCGACGATAATTTCGAATTTGATAATAGTTTTGAATTTGCATCCGACTGATTTTTAATTAAATCCATCCAAATTCGATCTTTTTAAAAGCGAAGTTTTAACGAAATGAAAAGACATAATTTAATTTTATAACAAAGTGAATCAAATAGCAATGACAAATTAAACATGCAACGGAACAAAAGAAATATTTAAATATATGATTGACCTATACTCTTCTAATTTAGTGTGTATGTATTTCTGTTTATGTGTAAGTCTTATGATTATTC
The DNA here is from genome assembly GCF_011952255.1 of Bombus vosnesenskii. Taxonomy (NCBI): domain Eukaryota; kingdom Metazoa; phylum Arthropoda; class Insecta; order Hymenoptera; family Apidae; genus Bombus; species Bombus vosnesenskii. Next base: position 1,563,680 of record NW_022884350.1, read on the forward strand.
TTCTACCCTGTAGTATAAATGGAAGTCACTGGAAAACCGGAAAGCAGGCGGAAGTAAAGAGTTCTTCTTCTATTTAAATGTATATTTTATGTCTTATAATACATTTAAGAATATTATTCAAATATTAATCAAATTTGCTGCCTTGGTATTCAGTCAACAACGAAGAAATGTTTAATATATGATCATTTCCGTAGTGTGTGTACATCGTATCTACATACATGTAGCTTGTGTCGCAGACAAAAAGAATCCGATCTAAAGAAATCGTGCCGTAGCACAAATTGGTGTCTTCCAATCGAAGTGATTGCCTGTGACTATATGTTCCCCAGGGAAATACTCGTGTCGTTACCTTGAAAATCCAGACTGTAGCCCTTGTTCACGGATTTCCAGCGCTGTGAACATACTATTTTTCAGTGACATGGGAGTTCAATTCCCTTGAAATTCTTCTCGTTAATCTTGTATGCAAATAGCAGCTGCTGCTGTAAGACACGAGAGAAGAGAAATGACAGAAGATCGATGGAACTAAAAATATTAATCGCAGAAAAATCATCCTGGTAATGATGCGTGAACGAAGTCGAGATAACAAACTTTCTTATGAACATTTCACTGACATTTTTATGAAATTTAAAAGAAATTTTATATAGATAAAATACGAATCGAATATTCCTTAAAATTATGTCCACGAGTTTTCATTCCAGGCGTTCGAAACACATTGCACATGTTTATTGCAAATTTTTATTTTTATGAATAACTAATTTAAAAAATGAATTCCAGCTATAGAAAATTGTTTTTGTTCACTGGATATTATAGCGAGTGCTTTGTCTTGGACATTTCATATATTTCTGTACATTGCGTGCATTCTGAGTATTTTCGCGCTATTAAATTTCCCATGAATTTATAAAAATCCATGATTTATTAATGATCTTCAAGACAAACTTCTAAGTATCTCCGCGATTTTATAATTATTATTATCAATATAACTATATTTTGTCATTTTATTCAGCAAACAAAAGCGATTCGCTTGCTATAGAGTCAATTAAATAACAAATTTATAAATGCGATTAATGTGCTCACTGAGTCGTCTAATGATAATTAATTGTAAGCTATTAAGCAAATTTGTTGATAGAGTACGTACATTTCCCATATAAATTTCCAAAAAGTTTTTCGAACTGTTCCATCACCTTGACATCTGACAAACTTTTTACAGTTCGAGACTAAAAGCTCTACGAACTAAAAAATTAAGTGATCAGTTAACCACGTGTACTGTCTATAAACAGATCAACTCGATTTCCACTCAAAAAGATGTCAGCACAACTCTCGATGCCTATTTTTCTTTCACACACAATTTTCTAAACTTTTATTTAACTTGCTTCATGTTCTAGCTTCTATTTAATTTTACTTTATTCTTCTCTTTTCACTCAACGTTTCCAGCACTTCACCTATCACTGCTACTTTCTATTTCTCTGTTGCCATTAAATTCCTGCATTACTTTAACAGAAAATCCGAATATCTTACCAACTTTACGCCTAGAATTACCTCTCCCTTCTAAATCTCCTCTGTTCAAAGGAGGAGTTAGCTTTATTCCGGCGTTCGAACGAATCAGTCTAACACTCAAGTAAACAAGTCTAATTCCGAGAGCCGGCCGATACAGTCGATTCTATACAACTGAATAAATCTCATTCTGGGAACAGTAGTCGTAGTCGGCCAATCTATTTATCGTAAAACAAGTCGAGTCTTGCATTCGAAGATTGGGATTTATACTGTGGGGCTGTAGAGATTCCTTTAGACGATTTTCTTGTAAATTGGACCTCGATATTTTATCCAGCTTAATCTTACGACGTAACATTCACGCAGTTGAGCGTTAATTTCTAATTATCGTAAACTTTAAAGTAGTAAATTTTGTTGAGGAAATATTAGGTTGGTATGATCACTAGTTCCTACATGCTACGTTGGTACGACTTCTAACAACGCTCCTTTGTCTGTGGTGTCGGCCACGTGTTAATTATCTGAGTGCATCCGCTGTGTTTATATGGCTGTATATGGTGCTACGTGGTGGATATACAGAACATAAAAACTGAATCTGTGTGAATCAATAAATATCAAATTCCAAACTCTATTTAATAACAGATTTCTCGTATAAATTGTTATCCCTTGCGCATCAGGTTGATTTTTATTCGTATGCAATAAAAACTTTACTTCTTTCCTTGATTTTGTTTCATAGTGACTTGTAGTTACTATTTAGTGATAGTGATTGGTAATCTTCGTTGGACAGAGTAATGAAACACAGCTTACGAAGTATTTGAACATTTATTTTGGTGGACATTTAGCAATATATTATGTGTGTTGTAGGATCTGCAGAATTTTAGGAGAGATTTCGTTGCTGTGAAATCATGATTTACAAATATTGGAACCGATTCATGAAATATTCTATGGAAAAAGACACATTTTCTGGAGAAAGTTTGCAATATAAATAATTATGATATAGTGCCAATGATAGTTGCTCCAGATATATTTAATTTTTCGAGTTCCATTTACAGATATAGGTAATTATTGAATATTTGTTATTTTGTTACCATATTTTACTATGTTAGTTTAACTATATATAATATATACATATATAATTACACGTGCAAAATGGTTCAACGCAAATTGCAACTGCGAAGTGCAGCAAGAAATTTTTTTGCAAGTATTTACATTTAGATAGTATCGTTTAAAATATTTATGATGGTATCACAGATAATAATTTTCTAAAAATACATTATACCTTTCGTCTACAGCAATATTAAAATAATTCATTTCTATAAAGTGTATTATATTTTTCCTACATACTTTTTATTCGTATATAGCGTGTAATTTATAATGTATATAATTATAATATATAATAATAATGTATAATATTTAATATCGTAGTATTTGTATCTAATTTCCTTAACTTTATCTAAGTGCACAATATCTTAATCGTAGTATCTGAACCAAAAATGTTTTCACGGTATTGTGGTAATTTTATTTTCTTCCGCTATCACCAGTAGACAAATTGTTATTGCGAGCAAACCGTACAATCTATCCGATGATAAATATGAGCAATGAATCGAACCATATGCGATACCCTTTATGCATCCACACAGCAATAACTATATATGCGGTACTACATTAATTTAAGCTTTTTCTATCTGTGTTTGCTGCATCAAATTTATCGTTCTATATTTACTGATTTACACAATTTCTCATGTGTTCCGGAAATACTGCGCGCGTAAAACGATGTTCCACGATACCGAGAAAGCGATTAACTAAGGACGAAGGCGTGTCTTATTGTATACTTTCATATGTAAATATCGATCTTTGTTTGTAACTAATTTGTACCTTAATTTGTTTATAATTAAACTATTTTCTAATTAATTGTTTGTTTCTAATTGTAAGTGCATTAGTATAATTACATTTTATGTATATTAGTATAACTTACATTTATAATATTATGTAATGTTGTAAAACGTATTGTTATAATAAATTTCTCATGAGATCTTTTTAATGGAAAAAGAAAGGAAAATGTATACTCAGATGCATACGTTTTTTTTTCAAGTGTTATATGGAAGCGTTACATTAATTAACAATTAATTAGTAATTACAATTGCATTCACCTCTTTTTACTTTTTCCTTCGTTAATTCGAGTAGATTGATATTTCCTGTAGTGACCAGATTTCGGAAGTTCGTCGTTTATTATAATTTATTTTTTTACAGACATATTAATCATTTCCATTCGTAGATTCCATCGCATAGATTTTAATGTGTTCTTATCGACTTTCGTAAATAAGGTTTAATGTTCGATTTACGATTCTTTTCTACGAAATATCCCAGGACTATCTATATCATCTATTGCCATAATCATAATCGTTTCCTCAATACCTGGCACGAGATAAGGTGCCGAACATGTGTCGTTAGGCTTCATGGCCACTATGTCCCTGACGTTGAGGCTATCCTGCATTCATCCCTATAGGGAAGTTTATCGAGTCTCAGGAATATTATGTCATAGTGGTTTGATCGATTTTTAAATGTTAGCACGTTGTCGAAGGGCGACGTGAATAGGCATTTTTTTATTTTTCAAACTTTCTTTGAAGACGGATGAACATTGTAGTCTCGGACTGCATAGTTGGCATGTTCATTGCTGCTGTCATGATTGTTATTCGCCTTAAGAATCGAGCATAAAATATTTGTAATATATTTATACCTTAACAAGCGTATCTACATTGCTTCGAATAGGCGCATGAATATTTCGCACATTTTTCAAAAAATTTCCAGGAACCGAGACTTTGTCTATTCGACGGTATATCGTTGACGATGTGTTAGTAACCAGCAATCAGAATGTGATATGCTTATAGAAGCGCTCTTCAAAATTCCTATCATCTATTATCAAACTTGTTGTATATTGGGACGAAACATTCGAAAAATGAGAGGAAAATTCAATTACAGTTTTAAGAGATTCTTCAAGAGGCTTTTCGCTAATACCGATATTCTTGTGCAGATAAAAATATTGGTTTTTGCAAAGATGTTAGTTATAGGTAGATGAAGACTTTGAACTGTTAGAAACTTTTGCAAATGTAATGTACTACAATGTTAAACAAAATACAAATGTTTTCATCATTGATAGGAATGGAATATATTTTTGAAGCAAATGAAACATATTGACAATTTATTGTTTTGTTGCTCAGAATATTACAACGTTAGATAAAACAATGCTTCCATCATGGACATAAACGAAATACATTTGTGAAACAAATATAACATATTGACAATGTATTATTTCGTTGTTCAGGATATTACAACGTTAGATAAAACAATGCTTCCATCATGGACATAAACGAAATACATTTGTGAAACAAACATAACATATTGACAATTTATTATTTCGTTGTTCAGGATATTACAACGTTAGATAAAATAATGTTTCCATCACGGGCATAAATAAAATATATTCTGGAAACAAATAAGATATATTGACAATTTATTATTTCGTTGTTTGCAATGTTACAGCGTTAGACAAAATAATGTTTTCATCATTGGTATAAATAGAATATATTTTGGAAACAAATAAGACATATTGACAATTTATTATTTCGTTGTTCAGGATATTACAACGTTAGATAAAACAATGTTTCCATCACGGGCATAAATAAAATATATTTTGGAAACAAATAAGACATATTGACAATTTATTATTTCGTTGTTTGCAATGTTACAGCGTTAGACAAAATAATGTTTTCACCATTGATATAAATAGAATATATTTTGAAAACAAATAAGACATATTGACAATTTATTATTTCGTTGTTTGCAATGTTACAGCGTTAGACAAAATAATGTTTTCATCATTGATATAAATAGAATATATTTTGGAAGAAATACGATCTATCGACGATTTTATTATTTCATTGTTCGCAAGTTTCCACGGACAATTATATGCCGAATCTTTTATCCGTGCACTCGTTTCAGTAAATTTGTTTCCATATCTAGGGGAAGAATGCGCGGGCGTGAATTTCAGGCCGTTGATCGATTGGCAAAGAAAAAGTTTGAAAAAGTAAAGTTTAAAAGTAGGAAGGCGAGCTTGAGAGCAAATTGAGATGTTAGCCTAAAAAAGACGAATAAAAAATTCCCCTAGTTACGTCGTAATTAAGAACCCTTGTAATCGACATCGCTGCTTATACTAATGACCAGCGAGACTCGCAGATAATTGAAGGAGAAGAAAATAACGAAGAAAAAGGAACAAAATTCTATCACATTTTGGCGATATCACAGCCAAGTCTGAAATTAGGTCAACGTGTACCACATTTCAGATTTTTATATATTATTATTAGACTGCGGACTTTTATGCAAATTTATATCCTCGAGGATATCATTAAAGAAAATAGAATCTTGGAAGAAAATTGTTTTACCTACTAAATATCATAAAAAGCACTATACTTTAGACGTTTTATATATTTTTTCGTACCACGCGCGTTCCGCGTAATTTTGCGGTTTCTAGTTTTATATAAACTCGTAAAAATCTGCAGGATAATTGCTATAAATAAGATAAGATACAAACAGTTTATCTGCTAAAATTCTTACTATTTCATGCACACTTTTATTCGATATTTGTTCAATAGTTGTTTAATTAATTATTCATTTAGCGCTCAAATTTATTCTATATAATATGTATATAATAAATTTCCACTCTATACGTAAATAAAATATATCCATGAAAATGTTCTATAATAAATATCCAAATACTTTCTCGAGTCGCTGCATATAGATTTCGCAACTTTTAATTCTCCTGTCTCGCAAAACCAACATTTTAAAAAACGTTCGATGCGTCTCATCCAATTAACGCTATACTATTTTACGATAGCGTATCGTGTAACGGTTCAGTCACGAAATAAATGCAGGTTGATCGTCCTCAGTGGCTCCTTGGGCGTAATCGCAACCCAAAATCTGTAGCATGAAAACGAAGTAATCTCGAGCACACAAGACCCGAACACACCAATGTCCAATAAAGGATATCTCTGGATTCCCACCGAGCCACCAAGATATGGCAGGAAACGAGGAAGCTGACGAAGCTGGCAGAGAAGCCATCTCGTTACCATTTAAAACCGAGCTCAGTATACCATCTAATGATATTAAGAAATCTATTAGACAGAAATTATACTCGAAAAGTGGCAAGAGAAATGGACTACTAAAAATTCCACAAGATCACCATACAATAGAAGAGATCGAGTTAAGTTATTCCGACTGCTAATTGGACATACAAGAGCGACGTACAAATTTCTATCGCAAAGAGAAGCTCCTTTGTGATGCGAAGCTTGCGACCTATTACTCGAAGATAATTCTGGAACACACAGAATCGGATGAAACACCAGGCAACTTGAAAATCCCTCAGCAACTTAAGGAAGTATTCAGTGCGGAACAAAGTAGACAAAACTTGCTGGAAGTTGTCAAATCGACAGACATATGGAACAAAATATAGACATAAGCAATAGCGTCGTTAATAGCCGTGTTTTATCGATACGACGTTAAAGAGTGGAAGAAGAGGAGATACGGGTTGGCCTTAAAGGCAGTCCGAGAAACCCTTTAGGCGAACTGTACCCGTTCGCAGATACATCAGGGATCAATACGGACGATTTCCTTTGTAGGTATAGGTGTAACACGGAAACGCCACTATTCCCCGTACTTGCTCAGAGATAAACGGAACTAAATGTTAAGTGTATTGGAAAGACTGTAGGGTACAGGTATATCGGATCATTTGGCCGACGACGAAGGAACAGTGGAACACAGGTTTCGTTCATCGATGGAAAACTGGCCGCCTGCTTTCACGAGGCAACTATAAATTTTTCTTACGGGCCGAGTGAGCGAGCGTATTGGCCTCGATTCTAGTTGGCGATTTATTTCCGGTGATCTGCGGGCTACACGGTCCCAGTTGCCAGTGTCTCCAAGTGGCACACTTTTCTATATTTACGGTTCTCTATGGTACGCCAGCGAAATTCTTTAAGCGACACCTTCTTCGTTTTCGACTGCCACGTTATGGTTTAGCCGTTGCAGCATCGACCATATAAAGGAATATATGTTCTTTGAACGTTCCAGACGAGAGTGTTTTATTGACTTCGATGCTACATACGATATAGAACGAGTTAGTATGAATGATTCAATTGAAATAACTCGTTACTTATAGAAAATGTTTTAGCAGAAGATATTTGCAATGAAATTTATCGTATTCGAGGGACCTGATCTGGTGACTGTAGTTCGATTTTTTAATACCTTGTATTTTTTTTAGACATCAAGGTGATCTAGAGTTTTGTAAATGTAGAAATTACTAACCTACTTTAAAACAATTAGTTTAGCAGATATTTTAGCTTCAACTTGTCAAATTTAATGTTTCAGTAACTGTCTAATTTTAATGTTTAATGTTTGAAATTTAATGTTTGGAAAACAAGACGTTATTTTCGTTTTCATTTCAGACATTTTTTGATGAAGTCAACGAGTTATTTCACGTGGTCATTTTTACTGACTCAGTCTTTGAACGTGAACACATATTTGCTAGGCAAATCTCTACGTCGAATGAAGTTGAAGAAAAATTATGGTCAGACTTCTTGTACTATTTAACCCCTGACTTCTTCATTAGGATCCAAATTAGCAGCTTCATAATTTTGTGAAGATAATTAAAAAGGTAGAAGTGGAAAATTCTTTCTGTATTAAATATTGTAATGAGTATTGCACGTTGGTGCAATTTTATACTGTAAATCTGTGTATTTCTGCATCTTCCACACAAATTCCAATCTAAGATTAATTTCCCAATTACAAATTAACAAACATACTATAATACATAGAATTCTTGATGATTACATGGTTTTTCTTTGTCTAATTCTTATTAGTATTATTGTGTTCAATTCTACCCTTCACAATATCGTTGTGACATCCGTTTCGCTAGCTCTTTTCTCTCCCATTACGAATATGCGTATAACAAACGAGGAAGAATAAGAGAGGAGCAAGCGAGCGAACAAAATCGACATGCAAACAGACACAGACATAATAAACCGATAATAGATATAATAATAAGAAGAACAGATTTACAGATACAATACGCCGAACAATCTTATGTTTCTGAGGCCCTCACTTCGCTTACATCGGACTTGTTAAATTATAGGAATCATTGGAATTATTAAATCGTAATTAAAAATTATTACATTATTATAATATAAACATATTACGTATATTAACACACAAGATACTACACGGAAAGATGATAAGCTGTGTATTACAAGTATATTAGAAATTTGCCTATGAGTGGAACATTTCTAGTCACATTAACCAACCTATAATTACAGATTTGCCTATGGGTGGAACATTTGTAGTCACATTAACCAACCTATAATTCTGCCTATAATAAGCACAATATCTTCAGGTTTCTGTAAACTGCCCGCGGGTAAATTAATTTTCGTCAATGGGGCAAGTTAATTTCGGCAAACGGTGCGACACTACGAGGCAAAATAGAATCGCGTTTCTGACAGTAATTAAACAACGAGGCGAGAACGGGCCGCGTCGTCCTCTTGCTTGCAATCTCCTGGTTCCAGTCAAAGGGACCCCGTGTCGCGTTCTTCGTCGCTAATCAACATGGACGTAATTAATCACCTACCCGGTACCGACGACGGCAAATTCGATTTTCACGCTGCAAGCAGATTTAATTTCAGGTTATCCGTTTTCGAGAACAAGGGTTAGATAAGAGGGCAGAATCTGCGACACGGTCCTCGCACGTCTCGTCATCAGACCGACGCGATGAGGAAGTTTTACCAAGTATTCGGTAAGGAAAACTTGGAGAGCAGGTTGCTGAGGCAGGCGAAAATCGGCTCTTACGTTTAAAACGAGAGCAATCGGGGCTAGAAGCAGTGGAAGGGTAGCAAAGAATGAGGCCGCCGCGAGGCCAGGAAAGAGAAGGAAAAAGGCCGTCCTTTTGGATATCTCGTTACCTCGGTTTCGCTTCGACGTTCCGTCTCAGCCAAGGTTATGCGGCAAAGGGTGGATTGAAGAGGAGCCAACACACAAGAGAAAGGAGGAAAAAGAAAAAGGAAGGAGGTGAGGAAGGGAACGAGAGGAGGCGACACCAACCGAAGGTGAGGCCGAAAGAAGCAAAAAGTGAAGAAAAGGGCGGCTGATTTAGCAGAGAGTGCACTCTACACTGTACAATGGGTCGATGCTACGGCGCTATGCGATATTCTAGTCCACTTTTTTACAGGTGTGGCCGTATTTTCACGTATCTATATTCTACAAGCACGTGAGCTGTCGTACGTTGCCCACTGTACATCCTTGTTCATAAGTATTAGCATCTTTTTGAAACCTGAAGTAAACCAAGTTCATTAGGAAACTATAAAAATTTGTTAACTGTTTTATTTCACACGTGTGATCCACTCAATATTGTAATAATAATCTCGTCAATTTGATGTAACACGATTTTAATTGTCTATTATTATCGTCTATAAATTCTAACAAAATTAATCGTTATTTGTCTATATGCATGTTACAGACTATTTCAAGATAGACAAGAATTCAGATCTTAGATAGACTTCATGGAATAGTCTTGACGTTCATGTTGTTACAGTATTTCTTTTCATTTGTCTCCATGCACGTTACAAATCATTTGAGAATACGGATCCAAATCTTGAATAGACTCATTGAAATGTTCTTGATATTCATATCATTATACGTAGTTCTTATTTGTTTCCGTGTATGATACAAATGATTTTATAATACAGATTCAGATTTTGAATAGATTTCTTGCAACGTCCTGTATTATTTTTTTAAATAGAATATAAATTAGGAAAGTGTTGGATGTCGACATGTAATCATTTTATAATTTACTATGATAGCTATAACAATTATTTGTATATACCATTTGTCTTTTAGCGAAATTCTTCTATTCTACATATCATTTTCGTGTAATTTTTATAATCATACAAAAGTATTACTAAATCGTAAGGAATTTAATTATACTTGAATCTAATTAATTCATACGAATATGCCATTATAAATACAACGATGTGCAAATAGCTTTTGCGGCCACTGTATATTTCTATAATTCTTCCAAATAATCTTAATAGATATATTAGGTTGTTCGAAAAGTTTCTTTCGTTTCGTAAGATGATAATAGATGAACAACAATTTCTGTTTTACATTATTTTATCGAATCAGGTATGAACCATTTCGTCCTATTTCTATTATCATGTTCATGCATAATTCAATAATTTCAATAATATAAAACAAAAGACATTTTGCGTCTATTATTTCCTTATAAAACGAAAGAAACATTTCGGACAATCTAATACCTTGCGTAAATATAAAAATTCATGGAATGTAATCGTTAATCAGATATATAGCTTATATTAATTATTACATTTTATGTGAAACCAGGTATTCTAATACTCTTACTTTAATACTGTAATACTGTAATACTTATGAACGGGAGTGTATATCGTACATCGTATATACGCGTGACTGTACTCGTGTCCGTATTTCGTATGCATGTATACATATATTCATGTGGTGGTCTTCTATTTCACCTCGTTTACTTCCAGTCGAAGGCGAGTCTGCTTTTGTTCTCCTTGTCGCTCGCTTTCTACTCTCATAAAAGGCTTACTTGGCGAATCTAATACACTCTGACCTCTTCGACCGATTGTCTGCCTCTCTGTGTTACGTCCGCCAGAAGGAAACAGTCGACGGTGTTTTGCAGTTTCAAAGTCGTTTGTTCACGAGTTACATCTATTCTTCTCTCACGAGAAAGGAGATCAGCTTCGTGCTTTTTCCTCGCTCAGATCACACAGTTATTCCACGAATCGCCTACTCATGTTCTAAATGATTGCGTTGCTTGTTTTTCGAGATTCTTTTTCCCATTGACATTTTCGCCAGTATGTCGAATCATCGTTCCAGAATTTATACACTTACTTCTCTGAATTATTCGCATTTATTTCACGACTATATCATTGTTTTTACATCTTAACACTTTGACTGCCACGTTGGTCATATATGACCCGCCACGGTCTCTCCTGTGACGCCACCGGAGGTCATTGATGACCGGAGCGCTTGAACTTCTTACAATTATAAAAATTGAATGAAAATCGACAGTTAGGGCATTTGGAATATAACCGATAAATAGAAGAAGCTTTTAAATAAAAAGTGCTCCATTGAACAATTAAACATTTTTATTAGAACGCCAATAAAAGAAAAGTGAGAGCAAATCTTGCATCTAACGGTGCACTGTGTTTGCGTCCATATCTTTGAGGGATAATCTACGAATATTATTATAAACACACCTTAGAAAATAATCGTAAATGCTATTTTATAGTCATATAATTGAGGTTAGAAGTGTGCACATACCTTACTATTATATGTAGAATGAGCAAATACTGTTTACTAATATCTTCTACACGTTTCAACAATATATTCCGGACGTTTTGCTTGCGACGAAATAACGAATGCGAATGGCTTGTTGAAATAAACTGTTGTTATTTCTGTATTCAGAGGTAGGATCATATTAGCTGTTATTTTATTCTTTGGATAAATCTATCACGCCGTTTTGAGCCGAAAAAACTTTATTGCACTTTCTTACATGGACTAGGGATAAAAACAAAAGCACATCTAAAACCTATCGATTAAATCTATCGATTGTATCTAGAACTATCTTCTAGTTACTATTTATTGTAACTAGCGCATCTACATATGGATGGCGAGCGCGAACTCACGTTGTCATTTCCAACATAAACGAAGCCTTGTTATAATATGTCGCTATCAACTGTTATCAAGGCGTCACGATGGTCACCCGTGACCACCAATAAGATAAACGGTTCATTGGGGAAGAATGTTGTCTTACATCATCAATTTATTATTATTTTGCAATTATATGCTTTGAATAATAAAAATACTCCCGTGGTGCCCTGAGCGAAACATGTGATTTTGGCGTGGCAGTCAAAGTGTTAAACGATAATCGTATTATTAGTAGGAGTATGTTTCTACTCCATTTGCGTGTATAATTATTTCTATAAGCATTTTCTATCATATAAGATAGCTTTATGAATGAATCCTGCTCGTTCGTTCAAAATAATTGCCACGGTTATCTTCTCTCAGCCAAATATATTATCCATTACCTTTACTTAATTTTCTATTTGAACCAGAAATACTATTAATTTCTAAATTAGTGGTATCAGATTTCATAAACCGTCACATGAATGCTCCAACATTTATAATCTCTTCTAGACGTTTCTCTTATTTTTAGTACGTAGATAAATAGTCAAATAAATAAACGTCAACCATCGTCTGACAATGAAAGTCTAATTTCCATTCTAAATTTTTTTAGTATTCAATACGTAGCTGCATGCGTTTGCATTGCATGCGCGTCATAGCAAATTCCTTTCTCCTCTGTTTTGTGTAAAAATAACCGACGCTAGAACAAAATTTAACTGGCGGCATTGAACAGTCAGATTCAACCTTTGAAGACTTTACATAATTTACAAATTAATACTTTACATACACCAATCTACTATTCGTTTCTACAATTGCATCCTATTTTTACATGTCATCCAAAGAAATATCTTGTTCGCTTAAATAACATAATGATAATACTTTCCATAGATCAACCTATTCGTTTCTAAAATTGCCTGCAAATTCTGCGTGTTTTCCCAAAAAATATCTCGTCCATTTCACTAACGTTAGATTGGTCAATAAGTTCGTACGGCAATCAAACAGTACTTGCAGTATTTTTCTTTTTTTACGCGGAATGATGGGAATCTTTATGAACGTGGAATTAGAAAGCTGCCCGAGAAATGGGGAAAGATTGTAAATCAAAAGGGACAATAAATTATCGAACAGAGATATCTTCCTTCATAAAATAAATCGCCTTCTATAAAAGGACGATATTATATAAAATACCGAAAACACATAAAAGAGACATTGGCGCACGACAAATAAATTGTACGTTCGCCGAGTGTCTGTTCGCAGGATACCGATCTCGACATACGTATTCGTCTCGTGGAAAGTTTTCAGCGATTACGAGGAGAATTCTTGGATGTAGCTCTCGAGGGAGAGTACCCAAGTTCGGGCCGATACGGAGTTACAGGCGACTCGAGGAATAATGCACGAAGAGCGTTCTTCTTACTGCACCGACGAAAGCTATTTTGCTTCCATTCGGCGAAGTGTGTGGCTCTCGCGAAGGTTCGTCGATACTCCAAGTCGAAGATTTTCCGAATGATCGGCCAGCTAGGCCGAACACAGCGCGAGAACGAACATCCAATGGAATTCGAGATTCCTCTGGCACCGTTCTTTTTCCTTCCGTTTTCACTCAGCGCGCGACGACACGCCGTTTCGTTTTCAATTTCAGAAGAGTCGCGACGGATATGGTGGAACACCGTCATACCGGAGGCTGCTACAGGAGTGTGAGGATTACGAGAATCAACTCTATTTTCAACCCTCTATGAAATATTCCTACTGGCAAGAGAATATCTTTTCCCGCTGCTCGTAACAACGGAATCGCGGTTTTATTGTTTCCCTCGGTAAAAATGGCTGCAATTATATTATGCTGAGAATTTCTGCGATCCACGACACAACTACGACAGAGTCTTTCACGAAATGACTACGCGGAGCAAACGTGAGCAAAAGTCTACGTTTGTTCACGCCTTATAGACTGATCGTTTTATAGAAGATATTTTAATATGACGTATCGTTATTGGTCACGTTTATGGCACCAATTATGTGCAAAAATATGTCATCTTTTAAAGACACCAGAGTCGAAAAGTTTTATACGCAAACAATAGAGTAACTGATATTGTGAAAATCGATATTGTTGGGGTTGACTGATAGAGGAACGCGTGGATGAATTTGTAATAGAAAAATATATATTGAAGTAAGTATAGGTATAAGTACAAGTATAGTGTATGCTGATCCAGATCCTCACTGTCTCAGTGTTACAGTACAATAGAATATGACAGGGAGCACGTTCATACATTTATAGCAAAGGACATTACCAAAAATATCAACCTTGGTGTGTAACCTCTAGCTGAAGGTTACAAGAAACAGCAATAGGAATCTACTTATAGCTCTTTTTTGTAGACCTCGTAACCCAAAACAACATTCATATTGAAAGGCACAATAATATGGACCCCCCTTGTTTTTAGTTTTTTTTTTTGCTTCACTAAATTCTATTTTCTACGCAACAGCGGTGTCCAGGTCATGGATATACAAAAGAAAAGGTGTAGAACTTTTCTTAAGGTAATTACTTCAACAGATATCTTTAAAATATTCAGGAATAGATAGATAGCAAGGGCACGTACTTGATTCCTGAGATAAAAAAAGAAACAGACTGTATGGAAATAATTGACAGTATATTTAATATGTTCGACAGTTTATCTGTAAAGGAATGAGATTTCTATAATCCGATTTGAAGATCGTTTTGGCAATCAATAAAATAGTTTCTTAAGGCGATAATTGAGTTGTTATTTAGATATTTCTCAGACTCTTTCAATTATTTAAGCAAACCGGTATGTATTTGTAGTTACATTAAAATTGCAATCAAAAATCAAATTCTACTTCTACTCTTCTAAAATACTACGTGATAGATAAGATACTGTATTGATAAAGTCACAATTCTGATACCCATTCGCAAGTTAAGTTGCCCAAATTTAAAGATTTTAAGAAGATTTTAGGACAATGCAAATTACTTTTTAAAGCGGGCGATTACAACGAGGAAGGTCGAGAAGGCAAATGATGGAAGCGAGTCCTGCGCAAAGCAAAAAGATCGAAACCATATTAATGCTATTAACTCATTTCGAAAATACGCAATAAATGAGACATTGCGTTGATAAAATCGTCTATATTCATTCACCAAGTTAAATTCCCTAAATCTAAAACAATAGGAATGTTCCTCTATAATGTGCAATTACGGCGAACCAAGGACATCAATAAGAAAAGTGGTGGAGTGATGCGTGAAAGAAGATCGAAACTGCATTTCGCAGAACTGTTCTCACTTTATTTGAAGTATCAATATCTCCCAGCCAGTGTCTTACGGTAGATATCTGGCTTGCGGAGAATCGCGGGTATTGGATCGGAATGCGCACCCTTCGATCTCATATTCGAAGTATTCCGGGCAGACTGACAGTCACCTGCCCTTCCTTATACCGGCGAAAATAAGAGAATGGAAAAATCTATTCGTGCGATGCATCGCCCTTGTGAACTGCGTTCCCAAGTTCGCCTTTCATCGTCCAACTCGCAGAAAGAGGAAAGCCAGACGCATCCTTTGTAACTTAAATGCGACCTCTTTACGAAACGATTCCCCTTCTCTTTCTCTCTTTCTGCTTCGAGTCTCTTCTCGTCGCAAGGAGCGAAGGAACACGCCGCGTTACAAGTAATTGTTGTTTTCGAAGGAGAAACACAGTTGCAAAGTGCAAGTAGGAGGAAAGAAAAATCGTAAAAAGAACGTACGTAGCAGTTCCTTTTCATTGGGATTTTCCGCGAGATGCCCGAAAATGAGTAGAGGCGTTCCTCTGCAACAGCTGTTTCGTTTTCTTCCTCCTCCTAATTCCTCTACTTTTTACAAATTGTTCTTTTCCCGACGAATTTGTTGTTACACAGACCAACTCCACTTTTTCATATTTTTCTGCCAAAGCGCTTGATCGTGTTGCTTATCTTATACTGAGTGGCCCAAATAAGAGTGTTACAAAGTAGTTTCTCGGAAATTAAGATGCAAGATATCAAGTTCATTTTTTGCTATAATTAAACGGTACGGGATAAATCTTCCGCCATAATTCTGTAACTATGTACGTAAAAAAGATGCTTTCGTTAAATGTTGTTTAGTTTGGCGAGAACTATTCGAACAACAAAAGATTAATACCACCTTCTATTTAAGAAAGTGTAGATGGATCTGAATTTTTCACTTTAAAACTCTTATATCATTTAATTACAGCAAAAATGAAGTCGATATTTTCATCAGTTTCTGAGAAAATAGCTTGTAACGCTTTATTTGGGCCACCCTATATAATTTCATTAATTTTCTCTTTCGTTTTGTGCAGTTAACCGATTTGGCAAAGAGCCATCTGTCACTGCTGCTTGTCATTACCAAAGTTTTTGGCATTCGACAAAATGACGCGCACACGAGCATACAACGAACAAAGAAAAAGAAAATGAACAAAGAAACGCATAAGTTAGGCAATTTGTGGTAACGTAATTTATAAATAATAAAATGTGACTGATACAAAACAGGGACAATACAAAATTGATGGGATGCCATCCTTAAGTTAAGTTTGACGAGGATATAGGAAACCCTGGAGCACTTCTGGAAAATCTTCACGTCGTGAAAATTGCTATAACGTAAAAGATAATGCAAATTATTATAACGATGTCAGATGGAATTATAATAGTCATAGAAGTTTGGAAAAATTCTTATAATATGTGTTTTGTATACAATTATAAATTGTTAATGTTTCAAAAATGAAAGCTTTTTGTAAGTAATATTTAAATGTATAAAATATTTGATATCTGTGATATCTTGACAAATTTTACTGAAACGGAGATGAATAAAGATTAAAGAATCTTTACATTTATTTTAATTTAGTTTTATTCTACTTTCGATTTAATTTTTAAAAATTCCAGAAGAATCTTAAGCTTTGTTTTGACCGTTTCAGGTGGAAATTAATTTCACGAAGAGGAAGCTTATAATTCGACTTGCTTCTAAACATTTTCCCTCGCAAAATATCGGATAATTATCAAACGGACGTATAAGTTTGCAGTTTTCTCTAAGAATTAATAATATAATATCTACATAATCTGTTGAATCTGAAATTTTCAGAATTTACTTCGTTTCATCCTTCGATATTGCGCCTTTAATTAGACAGCAAACTTTAACTATTATTTTTCCAACTACTTTAAAGTAAACTCGAAGAAAGACAATTAGCACGAAGAATAAATTCTATGAAAAATAAACTAACTCAGATGTTATGCTGCAACGTTTCTTTGCTCCCGTGCTTCGTTTTCACAACGTAGAATTTTTCAAACTTTCAGGATACTGTATTAATAAGCCGTACACTTCAACACCATACGATAAAATTTGTTAATTTAGAATGTTCTTGAAAACTTGCTGTCAAAACAACATGTAAGGAACTTCCAAATCACTTTGAGAAATCATGTTGATACTATTGTTATGCCTCAAATCATGGTCAAGACTCTTGATGTTTATAATTTCGGCATTCTCTGTATATTTCAATGATCTATAAGCTTTGCTATACATCTCACTATCGCTGTATCGTTTTGTGCACATATATGACATCCATAAACTACGATTACTTTCCATGACGATTGACCTATTGGAAATAAAAATATTTCGGACGATAAATATTCATTTAATTCATATAAGTATAATTATAAGTGTATTATTGTCTATTTGAAAATATTTTAACAATTGTTAAAATTAACAGGTTTATACATATTTTTATGAACGAAACTAAAAAAATCCGGAAGCTAAGTACGGATTAAGACTTTAATTATTACAACGATTACTTTGCTTGCAATATATTGTATATTTCTGCATATTTAAATATCCCGTAAACTCGTAAACATTCGTGATTTAATTATCAGTATATACCATACTAATTATCAATGCACGAAGACGTTAAATACACAGAAGAATACTAAATTCCCTTTGATTTCAAATTATATATGCTATTACATTGAAATTATAAATTTATCGACTCAAGCTTCGAATAATAGTCAAAGTTGTATGAAAAACCAATTTGGACGTACGGAATACCGTTATGGGGGACAGCAGTGATGAGCTACATAAATAAATTCAATTTCAAGTCAAGTCGCGAATATCAAGTCGACGAAATTGTTCTGTTCGAAACACACACAACAGGATTGCACGCATACTCTCAAAGCTTACAGCACGAGCGTAAAGGAGGCTACTTTTGGGTATTTTAATCTTCCAATCACACCAACTAGAATGACAGAACTAAAATTCTTTAGAATCCCACTTTATTTCGCATTTGGTAGCTTCGGATAAAAAGAAGACAAATGTACTGGCTAACTAGTCGAAACTCTAAACTCAGCATAGAAAATAAACTAAAAATCTACAAAACGATAATAAAACCAATCTGGACGTACGGAATATCGCTATGGGGCACAGCAGCAATGAGCCACATAAATAAACTAGAGTCGCTATAATCGAAGATACTGAGAACAATAGTCAACACCCCATGATATTTCAGAAACAAGGATATACGCAAAGACTTAAAAATACCAACGGTTAAAGAACAAATCGGCAGGTATACAGAAAAATACAAGGAAAGAACTACAACATATCCAAACCAGTTGGCTGCTGAAGCTAGCAAGACTCACATAGAAAGAAGACAAAGAAGAAAACACCCCACTGACTTCTCTAAAGAAATAAAATAGTCAAACTCGAAGATGGTATCCCGCTGTGGGTAGCCATCCACATGTTATTTAGCAATTAAGTTAGAAAAATTTACCAAAGGCCCAGCTGGACAAATTGTAAAGTACAAAGTAAATACTAAAAAAAAGTTGTATGAAAACACGTACACTAATGAAGTTTTTCCTCTGTTGAAACTATGAAAACTGTCTATAAAATTGAAGTTAGAAAAAAATTGATGTATATTTTATGCGGATAGAGAGCATACGCAAAAACACATATGCTGAATATAATATACAAGCGGAGGTGGAACTGAGTTTAGTACCTCGTCGTGTTTATACGAGGACATGATAAGAATTGCAATAATATTTTTCGTTCCTTTTACGAAACATATGGATGAGAAAATCAATATAAAATGGATGAGATTTTAGTGATTCCGTTCGTACAGCAGGTACGTTCTTTCGGGGAAAATATCTGATATCCTTGCTGTCTTCTGTATTCATCGAGAAAATCTAGTCGGATTTTTGATATATTTCGTTAAAATTTTACCGCAATCTGATGTTTGATCGGCTTTGCTATCAACTTTACACGAATTTCATATAAAACAAACTCCTATGAAAAATGTATTCGAAAGCTTCCTCTTTTTGCCTCAAAAGAGATATATCAAAGGGACGCGGGAAATTCTAGGAAAACATGATAAATCTCAAAGTTGGAGAGAGAATGTCATAAACATCGAGATGTATTACTTCTGTCGATATTTCAGCCAATATTACCCTAAAGTGGCTTCAAACGTTTCAGACAACAAGATGACTGACTCGAATGAATTTTAACTTATAATGACTTTAAGAGGTTTGTCTAGAAAGAAGACGAATCGAAACGATATTTGAAAGTAATGTTTGCATCAAACTCTAAATATTTGGTTAAGAATACGAAGATTAAAGGATAAATATACTAAACACTGATTGACATTGCAAGAAACGTATTTCGATCTACTGACTCTTTAGAACTGTACTGACAAAATGTTGACTCTGAACAGATTTTCCTGTAAGTTTACGTATTATGTATTTACGTGTGTTTTCTTTCGAGTTTAAAAGTTGACTATTTGATAATTCATCGTCGTTAAGCTGATGCATAAGAGTAAACGTAAAATTTCAGTTCCAGTGTAAAATTGATACACAAACCGATTCTAGAATAGTTTTTCAGTCTACTTAAAAATGGAATCAACATAATAACCTGAACGCCATATAAGACACCGTAATTATGCAGGTTCTCCGTATCGATTTTAAAAATCAATGCCATAATTATTCCAGTGTCTAAAAAATCGTGTCTTTTGCACAATAACAAGATTTCATAAAACAAGCCAATAGTTTTCTTCATCACCGAACTTTCTTCGATCCTCAAAGCTCGAACAGATCTTTAGCTCACAGAAATCTCAATCGTCACAATATCAAAATTCTTATGTCACATTTTAATTGAAAATTAATTGTCGAAAATTGAAAATCGACACTAATTCTTGCAATTAGACGTCTTCTATCTCATCGATTACAATGCAATCCTCTAACGTTATAGCGTTTGCCTCTCCAGCCTTCGAACTTTTCTTTGTCCGCAACAGCAACTAAATTTGAAACTACCCAAAGTGCAACAAACTTTAACGTATTAACGCTGCCGAACAATGGATAAAGGTATTCTTCTGTTTCACGGTAACGATACAAAGCGTTAACAGTGTTTTTAGCGCACGAACAGCGAAATAATTTCAGCTTGATTGCTGCGAGCATGAAACTACTTTTCTGCATGAAAGCGTGGCGCGCGCGTGTTTGAACGTACTTGGATCGCGGTAACGATCGATCGTATTTCGCATTCCTCGAACTTTGTCTCTCATGCCAGCAAACGTCCGTGTTATTCTCCGTTAGCAGCTTCTTTACGGCGCAACGGCAGCTCGCCGGGTTCATCCTCTGCCAGCCAAGTTGCCCGATTGAGTCAATCGTATTCTCGAAGGCCTGCAGGGACCTGAGGAACCTGGACTTCACTCTGTTGAGGTCAGCACAACAGATTGCCTCGAGGTCGTAAATTTTCCTCTTATAGGAGCCAGTCGCCGATGCTGAAAGACGCTGGTCGAACGAGTTCAGTTCATCTTGCAATTCGTCCACGGTCCTCTGATACATCCAACTCCCAAGGCACGTGAGATAGTTGGTCCTCGAGGTAGACGTGTCCTGATCCGCGTTTCGATATGGATTACAGACTGCACGCTGGCTAACGAGTCTACCAACTTACTTACTCCGTTAGAGCACGCCGCTCTTTGCTGTAATTTCGCAGAACTTTCCAAAATCCGTGCACCCTTCCACGATCGTGAGCCACAGCTCGTGTGATCTGCAGACCGAATAATTGTTTTACACACTTTACTATCGGACGGATCGTTTGTCGCATCACAGAACGATTTCAGCTTTTTACATTCGCTGTTGTTCAACGACGAATCTACCTCGAATACGATTAGGTTTTCATATCGACCGAGTTGTACGATACTTACGCTTCTTCTGGTATTTGGCGAATGAATAAACATCAGAAATCGATAGTCAGAAATAAATAAGTATAATTAGAAATACAAGTGAAATCGTAGACGTCGAGTTGAATTTTTGTGTCTTCGAACCAGTTTTATGTAACATTGGTAAAGCAAAGCCAAGTATAGAGTTACTGGAATCGGTATAATTGCATCGAAATAATTATCGTTATGCAATCCCGAAGTTGTTCTATCTCATTATTGATATCGCTTGCACATTGAAATAAGCAAATGAAAATAAAATTATAATGAAAAATCTCGCACGCCGACGACAATGTTCTCATATCTTATTCAAGCTTGGAATATTTTTTAACGTTGCAGGAGTATTATACTATCGAATCGGAAACGATCGAAAGAACGCAGGAGAATGTTACAAGTTTTATCAAAAGCGATTGCAAATGCTTTTGTGTGTTTCATAATCCCTAAAAAAAATCCACATTGCACAGAATTATTTATAAACTTAACTATTTGAAATATGTAATATAATAATGAGGAAAATACACGGTTACTCTGATAGATAAAGAAAATACGGAAGAAAACAGAAAATAGTATAAATTTGTGTCTTAACTAATAGTATAAATATTAACTTAATAGTATAAATTTGTAACTTAACCTGTCCACTGTATAGATAACAGAGACGCGACGAGGAAGGGGAATAAATGGAAATAAATAATTATTAATCCGGAAGCATTATACTAAAGAGAGGAGAAAATAAATATTTTTCAACAAACGTGCAATATTCTATTTTTCATCGTTTCGTTGAAAGTTCTATTTGCGGAGAGGAGAAAACCTGATAACCTGTCAAACTTTCGTAGTTACGTTGCAGCTCGATGAACTTTTGCAATATCGTCATTTCTATTTCTTGATGAAGATTTAGTCTCTCGTCTCGAAGGGCGTGCCGCAATTCTCTCAGGACCCTGCGAAGATTCTCCACTCGCGAGATGATGGATGTGTCGTGTTCTAGGTTATCCACCATTACGTGATCGTCGACACTGGTCATTTTTCTCTATATCGGAAACGAACGAACTAACCAACTGGAAAAATATATACGCGTGTCAGGAAGAAAATAACGGCTGAGACGAAGTGTTCCGTGTCACTGGCTTTTTTCACGATTTTGTCATCTTTAAGTGGTGTTTCGGCGCGACGCACTTTCAACCCCGCATCCCTCTTCTTGACGTTTCTCGAGAGATTGACGTCTCTCCAATAGAAAAAAGATTACCAGTCATAGGATATCAGGTTCGCGTCTAGTTGAACGTGCGACAAATATTTCCCACGAGTTTGCATTTTAATCAGTAGCGTTTAATTCGAGCGTCGAACATTCGCGCAGCGTGCTAATTAAATTTTTATCGAGCACGCGTTCTCATCAAAGATTCAAACAGGCTCGATGTTACGCGCAAAGAAATCTAGGACACGTCCCACTTTTCACGTAATTTTATTATTCCAACGTTTCATGATTATTCAACATTCTTCGTCGAATTAGTTTTCGTTAAATATCGCGAACAAAGGAATCGGATATTTCTACAAACGTATTTCAAAAAACGTTAACTATCTTCCCATGTTTTAAAACGATATTAATCAAATTAATTAAAATCTGACAGTATTATGGTGCGGTCTATCGCGATCATGTCCGTTTTATTCTGCCGATTGAAAACCCGTTGAACCCCTTCATTACGTTTCTGACACGTTCGCGAAGTAATCGATAAACGGTCTGAGCAGATGTATTATCTACGAAGAATTATAGTGGGGCATACCGTATTTATGGGTATTATATTCAACGAATTGCGAAACGTAATGCACGTGACAATGCAGCAATCGAAAGGAATGCGATGCAAAATGTGCATTAAAATTTTCGTTATGATTTTGTATACCTTTAATTAGTAACGTTACCATTAGTGAAAATATCTTCATATAGTATTTATCGTACGTTGTATCTAGACACAAGCTTCAAATAAACTTTTTTCAAAAAATTCCTTAATTACTTAATTTCATGTCATTTTGATAGGAAATACGTGTGTACAAATATCCAAGTACGAAATATAATTGTTTCTTTAATTACAGAAATTAATTAAAGTTTAATTTATTTGAAATGCTTTATATTACTAATTGTCGTAAGAATTGTAATAGACAGGTTAACATTAAATTTCACAAATATAAAGGCTGAATTTAAATCTATTGAAATTTAGTTTTCTTCTTAAAGTAAGAACAAATTTTCTATTATATTGTATAGAAGAATGAAACACGTGATTTATATCGCTAACATTCAGCAAATATTTCAATTAATTGCAACGTATGTAACTTTCGTAACGATATCTTGAATGAAAATTGGTGCGCGTAAATGCGATATTCGCAACAACAACTCATTTCAGACGCAACCGAAGTAACTTGAGATCTGTTGATGGAAAACAAATACACCGCGGCGTTGCAATTATAATTAACAAGCTGCATGCGAAACTCTGAGAAAGTAAAAATCCATTCACGATTTCTCAACCACTTTGCTGAATTATTAGCAATTAAAATTCTCGTTGAACTCATTTCAATTCCGGCCGTGTGGCACACACTCAATTTTCACAGAAACTTTTCACGAGCTCGACAACAAGGAAGTTGAAAGCGTCGATCGACGCGATGGCTAATTATGCCATCGAAAATTCACGACGCGTTCGAAGTTGCCGATAATCAGCATTTTGTCGACCGCCGTTTAACAGGTGGGAAATTTTTATCAATGCATACAATTAGTGCTGAACGCGATCGTTATTGGCCTACAGTTTCTCAAGTTTAGAAAACCTCCTTAATTTCAGTACTTATGCATTTACTTGCCTTTTATAGGTTTTGGAAAGCTTCCATGGAAGAAAAGAGCAAACAATAATTTGCAATAAATCATTGCAAATAGTCAATAGGATCTTTTTCTATTGACAAATTTCTTGAATTTGGAAGTGTGTGTGCTAGTGATGGCACAACTGAACATTGATCGCTAACGTTAGAATTTCTCAAATTTACAAAACTTTCTTAATTTAGATATTTATTCAATTATTTGCCTTTTATAGGGTTTGGGAAGTTTCCATGGAAGAAAAGAGCAAACAATAATTTGCAATAAATCATTGAAAATAGTCAATAGGATCTTTTTCTATTGACAAATTTCTTGAGTTTAGAAAATCTTCTTAATTTAGATATTTGTTCATTTATTTGCCTTTTATATGTTTTGGGAAGCTTCCATGGAAGAAAAGAGCAAACTATAATTTGTAATAAGTAATAGTAATAATAATAATAATAATAAGTAATAATGTAATAATTTGAAAATAATTACATTGTATGAAACATTTAGAAAGGAATTATAAAGGAAGACAAAAATCTACTAAAAAAAGGAGGGAACAATATTCATTAAACAACCTGTTTGTAGCAAATTAACTACATTTTGTCTGAAATATTTTGCCTGGTTATATTACTATAGTTAGTACATTTCGCTGAAAATAAAGCAATTGACAGATTTATGTAGCTGGCCCTTTTTACTGATCACATTCCTGGATCGAACTTGCTGAACCTTTCTGTTCTAATCAAATTTCTCGCACAGCGTCTCGCTAATGCAATTTTCTTATTTTTCCGATATTTATCTGTCTGACCCTTTTTCTCGACCACATTCCTGATCGATCTTCGCCGAAACAGTTTTATACGGAATCTGATTAATGCAATCTTCTCATTTTTGTCAATATTTATGCGTCTGGCCCTTTTTCCCAACCACATTCTAGTTCGAACTTCACCGAAACCAGTTTTTCCCAGCCAAGTTCCTCGTACGGCGTCCGATTAATGCAATTTTGTTATTTTTCCTTTTTTCTGATCGCATTTCTGATCGATTCTCATCGGACCCCTTTTTGCTAGACAAATTCCTCAGTATCAATCCGACAGTGTCTAGATAATTCGATTTTCCTGTTTCCCCGATATTTAAGGGCTTGTTCCTCTCTCCTGACTTATTCTCAGAAGTCCCCCTTTTCAAACGTATTCCGACTCCCACTTTGTCAGAACCATCGCATAAAAGGGTGCTTTCGTGAGACCAAAAAGTCTTGTTCCAAAACCCAGCGACTTTTTTCCGTTGGTTCCAGTCGTGGTCCTCTCCTTTTATTATTTATCTTCTCTTACAATTCTACTTTACTATCTGTCCTTCTAATAGAATTGTTTATTTCATTTTGTAGTTTTTGTTTCATTTCCCAACGTTTGCCACAATTGCAGCGATGCTGCGAGCATTTCAACACCGACATACGCTCCAGTTCCTACGTCAGCAACTTTTTCCAAGTTTTTCCTACCTCTACGTATGACTAAACATTTTTGCTTCGTTACAGATAGATGGTAGTACCATTTAAACGACAAGCAAGATCGATAAGTTTGCCGAGTCTGACAAGCACGATTCACTCAGTCAGTCGATACTATCTGCCACAAAAAATATACAAAAAGGAATCAGGAAACAGTAACTGTTCCTTTTTGGCTGTGCGCAAAATCGTGTGTAACGCCTACACTTTAAAACAACCTTTCAAACACTGTAACTCTGGAACAATTTTCAATAAACCACTTTCGATCCAAGCAAATTCGTCTCGACCGATTCAACGACAGTGTAAACGAGATGATGATGCATCGTTGAAATCTTGCGCGTAACCTGTTTAATTATACGATCGAAGGAAAAAAATCGACGCGTAGTATCGGTCGCGCTGTGAAGTTAATGGGCCGGGTTGTTCGACTGCGTCGAAATCGTCGCCACCGTATTAACGAACCGGTTTCTCTTGGCAGCGGAAGGCGTTTAATCGAGCGGGAGGAGCCCTCGAACGGCCCACGGAGAAATGAAAAGGACAACGGCGAAAGTGGAGCGTAAAGCGGAGGCTCGCGAGTGATTTTCATCTCGCTAATGCATGCAAGAACTTGCAGAAGTGTAATGAACGCTATTACGCGAAGTGGATCTCGCCTTCCGCTAGGAAACAACGACGATGATGACGACGATGACGATGACGATGTCGACGATGGCAGCGGAACTTGCGATTATATTGGCACGTCCCTTCGTTAAAACGATCCGTTTCCATGTTCAGAACGTTTCCTTTCGTTCTTTCATTCTCGCCTTTTCTTTTTACTTCGTTTTTGTCCTTTCTCTGTTCCTTCGGCATGGGGAAGGCTGGAGACCATAGCGGTCTAAGTCGATTCACTGCTATTTCCCATAAGAGAGTGGTGCGCGTTTATTGGTACAAAAGGTTCATTAATTTTTCAAAACGAGGAATCGTATTGAGGCAGAGAATAAAGTTTTTTATTTTCTTTTTTATTTGGTAGAATTTTTACAATCAATTCTCATTGAGAATGATAAGTAAATTATTTTGGCGTGGTACTGTAACTTGGATTATGAGTGTTTATAGTATGTTTGATTCTAGTTGTGTCGTGTCAAGTTGTGTCAAGTCGTGTCAAGTCGTGTCAAGTCGTGTCAAGTCGCGTCAAGTCGTGTCAAGTCGTGTCAAGTCGTGTCAAGTCGTGTCAAGTCGTGTCAAGTCGTGTCAAGTCGTGTCAAGTCGTGTCAAGTCGTGTCAAGTCGTGTCAAGTCGTGTCAAGTCGTGTCAAGTCGTGTCAAGTTGTGTCAAGTTGTGTCAAGTCGTGTCAAGTAATTGGATAACTAATGGGTTTTGGTGGTTGTTAACTCTTATAGTATATCTGTTACTGAATTTGGATATTTCTTCTTTAACTGTGGGTATCTTGCAAAGATAGAAGAATACCTCACTGAATCAAAATTTTTGGAATCTTGACTTAAACTACTATACTATACCACCACCTACGCTGTTGAAGACTACAGAGAAGATCACGGCAAATCACATTCTTCATGGTTTGCAGGTGACCAATGTTAAAGTATGATATGTCGTCAATTAATTTCGTGTTACCGAAATAGTCTTTTTATTTGATTTTGATCTTAAGCTTTCTACTCTCCGTACCATTTTATTCCATTTACAAAAGTCTTCTACGACTATACCTTCGAATTGCAATAAACCTACGACTATACATCTTTTTTTCACGCTTAGTAGCTCTGTATCAAGACACTCTGTTTCAATCTTGAAGTGATAAAAGGAAATAAAAA
Organism: Bombus vosnesenskii; assembly: GCF_011952255.1. NCBI lineage: Eukaryota > Metazoa > Arthropoda > Insecta > Hymenoptera > Apidae > Bombus > Bombus vosnesenskii. The sequence goes on from NW_022884350.1 coordinate 1,591,235, forward strand.
GATTGATCAATAACGTGCTCCTTTTCTGCGACTTTGATATGTAAACACCGATTGCGAGAGCTTTTAATTCTGAATAAAGGTGAATTCACAGCTCGCGTGCGAATTATATACGTATGAATATTTATAATTAAACAGATTTTAAGTTTAGATTAGGGCAGCAAAATTACTGGTTTAAGTTTCGTTCGTAGCCAGGTGGAATTTAAGAGATTAAAACATGAGTCCTTTCATGAGAATCGAGCATTTACATGCTGAAATGTTCTCTGCTTTCTGTGTCGAATTCAGACCGACTTTTATACAAACATAATTTTAATTTTTTTTTTTAGCTATGTACGTATGTATATGTTGCGGTACACTCGCATGCTTTATCTTTCGAAATTAAGTATGTTTTGTTCTTGGTAATTTATGCACAAAAACAACTTGAAATGCTTCAATTTGTATGTTTTTTTTTTTTTTTTTTTTTTGTTCCAATTTCTTTCACTGTCTTGTTTATATCGGAGGTAACGTTCACCACACGGTTACATATTTAAAGTGATATATATTGATCGTTTTATATACAAAATTTTTTCTTCAGCTGCTGATAAAATTATCTTATCCTTGTACAAATATGACGTTAATTGAGAAGAAGATTATTTTCCCTACAAATCCTATAATCTATCTTTTTATCATGTGGCTTATTATTTAGAAAAACAGTTTACTGCCGAACCTTTTTACACCATCATTTTCCAACTAGTAATATCAGTGAATTAACGAGTTACAAACTGTATACTTTTCTCTCTCATAATTTTACAATATTACATAAAAAATAACTTGTAATTTTTAAAATTCATTTGCAAGATTCCACTCGTTTCATTAGCCAACTGGTTACTATAACGTAAGAGAATTTATTAATACTACTAATCACGCACAGCTTATACTTCACTTATACTCGTAAAGTCGCACTAACAATAATTGCAATAAATTAATCCTGTAAGAAGGTTCTGACGTGGAATATTAGCACTCCATCGTTTCTTGTTAATTTCAAAATGTCTGAGGATTACCTGATTAATCTTTGTACAAATATAACAAGCGCTATCAATGGGAAACATCAAGTTGATAATTCACAGGAAATATTAATGGAATCAGAATAGGGAAACGTGCGTGGAGAAGCGTTCGTTCCGATATTCAAAATCCAATTGACAGCGCGATGTAGATAATGCAAATTGTTCTCGTTGAGGCGTTTGCAGCTAGTCAAAGCACGATGTTTGACTCGCCCCGTGTTGCTACTATCTATTAATTCGGAAACTGTAATTACGTTTGATTATTTAGGGTGGCCTACGTAAGCCATTTCAGCTGGTCAGTGTCGCCTTGTATCGGCAACGTATCATTATTCTCGCGACAAATTGCTACGTCGTTAAGTGATACCTCTAATCTCCACCTGAATCATTAGCGAATCATTGTTATCTACATCTGTAAAGACGCGCTGTTTCAAATGTTTTCCACTAAATACTCAAGTAGAGCTTCGACGTATGCTATGATCTTTCGGTCATTTTCGACCCAATTTCGTCTTTCCAATTCTTTGAGCGAAATATGAAAAGATTCTTATTGGAACTCACGATCGCAATTATACGAGTATCGATAATGAACGTGTTTCGTCTGTCCCCAAAACGAAACGAGCTACACCTCTGCGTGAACACTCGTTTTACAGCTACATTCGTCCTTTATAAATAAGTTCATTTTTAGTTTATCAATAAGTTTATTTAACGCAATGACGAACAGTATCGTTTAGAGCGAGGTTGAGGAAGTTTTTAACAGGAGGAAATCTTACACATTTACGGAAATTCGTCGTCATTTTACTGGCAACGTATGTCGTGACGTGAAAACCACGAAGCATTTGCGAAGACGCGTACGTCAGGTTCGCAACTCAACCGAGACGACACTGTCGCAGCGCAACGCTCGATCGCACGCACGGCGCTCGATGTCCTTTGCGAGACTGAAATTCCCAGATTCAATGATTTCCATTTCTTCGCAGAATTGAAAAGGACACTCGAGGATATTCGTTTCCGGTTGGACGACGAGTCAAGATAGCAGTGACTTGCTTTGTCGAGAGTAGGTTGACGGGATCCTGCATTGACGGAATGAGAAATGTTAGGGTCGACTGATAGAAGAACGAGTCGATGAATTTGTAATAGAAAAATATATTGAAAGGTATAAGTTTATGTTGATCCAGATTCTTACTCTCTTAATGTTATGAGGCAATTGAATCGATAGGGAGTACGTTCATATATTTATAGCAAAAGAACATTATCAAAAAAGTTAACCTTATAGCTTTAGCTAAGGGCTACAAGGAACATAAATAGAAATCTGTTGATTAGTTTCTTTGTTCCTAGACCTTGCAACCCAAAACATAATGTATATTCAAGGGTACAATAATATGCACCTCTCCTTGTTTAGAATATTTTTTTACACATAAATAAAGATGTAGAATTTTTCTTGAAGCAGTTACTTCAACAAGAAAACTTGCCACGCTTTGGCAAAGATGCATCGAAGTCAACGGCGATTATGTTGAGAGACGAATACGGTTTTCGTAGCTAGCGAATCTGACTATCATTTCCTTTTGTCCTGTTTCGATGATTGTTTTGGTTCTCAAGATACAGGCAAAAGTTCGTTGCTTAGCAGTAAATTAATTATTTATTAAAATATAATTCAATTGCTTAGGACCTCGCCCATTAAACATCTTTGGTTGATGCAGCTTGACAGAAGTTGGACAAACTTGGAGGCAGCGGTCGACGAAGAAGAACAATAAAATTGGTTGCAGAGGTTCGATTAGATAGTTTGTACATTAGATTGTAACGTAGAAAAGTTTGGTCAAATAAAGAAAAATATTGAGAAATTTAACCGAACCTACGTCTGTTACAACCTGATACAATCACTCGGTACCGCTCGATACAATGCGTTTGTTTGGTCTAATTGATACTACTGTTATCAGTCGGTTAGTTAGCTTTTTTGAAGATGTGCGCGGTCATGAAAGTCGGTACAATCGCGCACATGAGAATCCTGCTGATTAAAGCTGCACGGAGGCCCGATTAGTAGCTGACTCGCAGTCAGCAGGCACACGGGTGACTTGTGTTCAATACAGCGGATAATCCCCGAACAATCTTCTTAAAACATTAGAAATTCTTCTCGATTGATAAGATCAGACTATGATTGAAATATGAAACGATGACCAGAATCGTGATCATCATAGCAGGATTGAAACACGACTTAGCTATTGGAATACAATTTTCGTCTCCCTTTAATGCTCGAATAACGTGCCACAACTAATTCTCGTGGAATAGTAGACAGACGTGCAATAGACCAAACAGAATCATCAATGAGGATATGCAGTGGGAGCATATCAATAAGGAAATATCTTGCATCAAATTCAACTGGATTTAGATTATAATTATTAGTTAAATAGAAATGTGGAAATTGTTCTACGTTTATTGTTGAGGTTCACTGATAGAGGAACGAGTGGATGAATTTGTAATAGAAAAATATATATTGAAGTAAGTATGGGTATATGTACAGGTATAGTGTATGCGGATCCAGATACTCACTCTCTCAGTGGTACACTACAATAGAATATGATAGGGAGCACGTTTATACATCTATAGCAAAGGACTCTAGCTGAAGGTTACAAGAAACAGCAACAGAAATCTACTTATAGCTCTTTTTTTGTAGACTTTGTAACCCAAAACAACATTCATATTGAAAGGCACAATGATATGGACTCCTTGTTTTTAATTTTTTTTGCTTCACTAAATTCTATTTTCTACGTAACAGCGGTGTCCGGATCACGGGTATACAAGAGAAAAGATGTAGAGCTTTTCTTGAATTACTTCAACATTTATGATGCTGCAAAGCAGATTCGATTATTTTTAGGTTGTATATTATAGGAAAGAAAAAATATCAAATTCTACGCAATACGATTAATTGAATTTACAAACATTTTCCTACTTGTTATTATAAATTATTAAACTATAGGTTTAAATGCATATAAAATATTGATTTTCATGAGAATTTCTATGGAAACACAGGTATCAATAGATGATTACTTTCCTGTTTCATTCGTATTAAACTACGCTTAATATTTTGATATCCAATTTAAACAGTGAAAATGATTTAAAATGGCTGAAAATAATTAAATACGAGTGCAACAAATAGTAAAATATGGTAAATATAAGAGTAAAAGTGGGTTATTTATCCTTAAAATAACAAGTATGGATGATGAATATTTTCTAAAAATTTATTTTTACCACATTGTTCGCATTTCGTTGAAATACGTCGGATGAGCTTGTTTAACACATTGACACGATGGGGTCATATTATAAACAATGGGGTTTTTCTAAGAGTTTTCCGTTAGTTTAAAACAACGCGAGTTGTTACTATCGGAGTTCCAAAAGATTGGGACCAAAAACTTAACAGGAGAAGGTAATCAATTATAAAAAGTATGGGAAAATTCATCACTGATTGATTATCAGCAGGTAATTTTTATTTTCCTCTGGTATATGAAAACCAACGACTGCTTTACTTGTAAATTTGAATTGAATTGAAATAGATTGAAATATACTACACCGTAACATTATACTGTATTTCTACACTTTTTTCTAACAACGCTATCTAACTGACGTTATCAAAAATTTATTTGTCCATATAATTTATATTACTTTAATCATTCCAAAAAACTGAATAACGTGTCATCCTTCAGACGATCCCCGTGGCAGTCGACGTGTTAATTTAATACAAATTGGTCTGCTTGCCATGTACTGTATCGCTCTGTGGTAAATTGTGAGAAGCAATTGGTTCGCCCGATGCGACTGAATCGGTGGATAATTTCAACTTGGACAATACTCCTATGATCTTGTGTCTCGAGTATTCCACCCACCTTGATAACTGAGAGATTGGCAAGGTGGTGGTGCAGATCAACGCAGAGACTAGATTCAAAGCATCATGATTTGCTCGTGTGTCGTGCCATGAGTTCGCGACACATCTATCGTTATGCTAAATGACACCGGTTCATATAACACACAGAAATTTCGACTTTCTACGTTTATTATGTAATTTCTAAGCTCTGGTTCCTACGTCTTGATTTGCATAATCAAACCCTCGTATTTCATGAGCATTAGACGCGATCAAGGAGGACATTCTCATTAAGGGGGAATTCTCGTGTAATATAAAAGCAAATAATTTGGAAATTTTTTTTTACATTAACTACTAGTTACGTGGGACTGGAGCCTTTTGGAATGTAAATATAACCTTCAAGTACAAATGTAATTTCTTTTATTTCAATTCTTCTTGTTGTTTATTGATTTTTTAAGCAATTTCAGTGTAAATTATCTAATCTTAAAAAAATTTCTTAACTTTCATTCGATCATTGTGACAGATACTATACTGTACGCCAACAATGGTTACATTGTCAAAGATGATCTTGCATAATATGCAATGAACAATAAAAAATGAAATAAAAAAATTATGTTCGTATTTCCAGATTATCTATAAACATTCCACAAAGGTCCAGTCTCATCTACCCGGTAGTTAGTCTCGTAAAAAAAATTCGTAAAAATCATTTGCTTCCATTGTTATTACACGAGAATCTCTCCTTTAGATTTTCCATAACAACTGCGAAGTTGTTTTCGCAGGATTTTGAGGCCATAACAGCTAATATTAGGTTGTCCAAAAAGTTTCTTTCGTTTTATGAGGAAATAATAGACGAACGTCTTTGTTTTATATTATTTTGTCGAATTACGTACGATCCATTTTGTTCTGTTCAGATAAACACCGCAACATTTCACAGACTTGGTTTCACCTTTCTATGAAGGTGCACTGTTGTAAAAAACACGTTTGCGTAAGAAAGACACTTTTCGGACAACCTAATTACATTGATCGTACACCTGTACTTATTACATAGTAACCATAAGTCTATTATCGTTCCCTTCATATATCAAATTTTATTATAGTCAGCTTTAAACATCCTCTATTGATATAACTTTGTTTACTTGATCACATCCATATCATTTACGACATACATCAAAATTTAGATAGATATATGTGCATAGATTTAATGTGTCTATTAATATTTAATAATATTTTCTGTTTATTTTACGACTGTGAACTTGATTCTAACAATCAATCAAATTATTGTATAAATAAATTACAGTAAACACACAGTACCTATCATAATTTTTCAAAAACTACCTTCGAAGGTAACAGAGATTTTACAAACAAGAATTTTGTTAAAGTTCCAGTTCCTTGACAATGTTAATTCATCCAAATTTTGTAGAAGTATCGTGAACGAATTATTAGTAAATACTTTGTGGCTTGTTAAATGCGTTTCATATAATAAAACAATTTTCATTCTGATATATCATGTTAATAGAAAAATACGAATCACGTATCTACCTATAACAGCAATTACAAGAATTGCGTAAGAATGATGTTTCCAGTCAATTATTTATATAGATCGAAGGTCTTATTATTAGTCCTGGATCAGATTATCCGAAGTAAGAGGATCCCCGTAGGATTTGAATTAACTGCAGAAGATTAAGTTAAAGTTAAGCGCCTAAGAAGGTTCTCGGGGAAACTCGATTGCCTTCTTCAGAATTCAGGAAGCACTTGGAGGGAAAAAAGCAAATCCTTATAGCGATCTCGGTGTTGGTTTCGGTGTGAGCGCCTTCCATTTCCGAGTCGGCCAACAGTCGCCGTGAAGCGAAAGGGAAAAGGAAAAGTGGGAGAGGAAAATCTTAATTAAAAGGTATATCGGTCTAGCGAGTTTGTTTTCTCCTATTTTTGTCGAACAGTCGATGTTACTGCCAGCGACGCATAAAAAATTAATAAACGGGATAAAGCGTGTCCGCGTTTCAAGCCGAAGCCTGTCTCCGTGAACTGGCAAATTCGCGAAAATCCCATATTCATAACAAAAGTAAAAAGTCCGGATACGAGATAGCAATCTTAAAGAAAGCTGCTGCGTCTATGGGAAAAAGTAGGTCGGTTATCACGGAAACAAATATTAAATATCTGCAGAAGGCGCGTTCGTATCGTTGAAATGAAAAAAGTGTTACGGACATTGCTACGCGAATAATACGCTAGAAACGTAGAAGCAATCGGAAAAATTGCACTGCACTTTCAGATTACGAATATTTCCTGCGATTTATAAGTAATGAATAGCGACACAATTAAACATGTAGCGAATTAACAGACTATTTGGATTTTAATGACGAAGAAATTCTATTTTTATTTTCATTTTCTATTCTTCTATTTTCTATCTCATTTTATCTTGTCATTTCATATTTAATCCAAAATAGGGAAGTAGAATAATGGATTATTTTTTCTTCTCGTAAATGCATAAATAAAATATTCAAGGCAATGTAGCAGGATATATTCTGTTTCTCTCGTTCTTTAATACGCGTATGTTTTGCAAAATTGCAAATTTTATTCCGTTTACATTTATACATTTAATATATATAAATATAAGAAACATAAGAATACATTTTCGTTTTGATTCTCTAAAAAAACCTACGGTAGGTATGAACCTACTGTAATTTATTTATACAATAATTTGTTTAATTATTAGAGTCAAGTTCACAGTGGTAAAATAAATAGAAAATATTATTAAATGTTATTTTAATAAGAAAATTCACTATCAAAATAAATAAAAATAAATAATCCTATCTTGTGTACGTTTTCGCGATTATATTATGACATAAGCCACCTATAAACTTATCGATATGATTCTTTATATTTTATTGTTATACAATATGTTTACATATATTAGCTATACGTTAATATGTAAATTAAAAACATGTTTTATATATTTTCGAATAAATATTGTACTCATTGACTAGTAATATGAAAGAGAAAAGGAGAAATAAAATATGTTTTCCGTCACTCCAATAAGAAGGTTAATTTTCTCTTGCATATCTTTTTTGGTCAATTCATGGCAAAGGAAGTATCTTAATAAGATACCTAGTAAAATAGAGTATTTTGGCCATAATAATAATTTATTACAACTGTTAGTGGCAAGCGAAGATAAATTTAATTACGACAAAATAACAGGCAATTCACTCCCATTCATCCACAAACGATTCTCAATGCATCATTTGGTACGTGTAAAAGTATTTTATACATGGGAGGACACTTCTATATTTTGTTTACTTCCACGATGCTATGTTCCAAAATTGCATCTACCGCCCAGGCCCGATTGCGGACAACCGCTGGATTTCCCGATGGACTCAGTTTCTGATCAGTTTCTTATCGATTCGCATCTTCTCTTTCACAACCTTCGCTTAACTTTACGATATACTGTGAAATGGATCGAGCTTAGGTAGCCGCGCATTTATTTAGGAAATCCGTGAAATATACATGCGTTTATTAAAAGCGACGCAAATTCCTTTAACGAGGTACAAATTGTAAATATTTCGCCAGAAATTTTTTAAATGAACAACGAACACGACGACAGTGCAGACAAATAACAATTCTCGCGTAGCTTCGGCGCTTGAAAAATGGAAAACACCTACTCAAACGTCTCCCATCAACAGTACTAATCCCACGAGCAACATTAGAAAAGTAGAAACTCTACAATCAGTTAATGCTCGGTTAATGATGTATGGCGCTTTGGGGTAGAATTAGCTGAAAATATAATAACACGTTTTGCTGCGAGACAGAAAAAGAGGTTAGGAAAACACTGAAATCTACGAACAAAAACAACGTACATTTCGCATTTATCCCGAGAAGACAGAGCAAGAAACATCCCTATGATTAACTGATTGTAAGACACTCGATAATCTAAAAAACAAACGCATTTAACTTCGAGGTATAAACTACTGGCAATAAGCCCACAAACTATTATTCCAACTCGCTACAACAATTTATCGAGAGTTCTCGCGAACAAACTGTAAATTACCTCTAAAATAAAACTAAAAAGCAACGTGTTGGGATTATGAAACTAGCGAATCTCTGCTTCTTAACACGTTCATGCCGGCGTGTACCACCGGTGGCTCACGCTCGAATCTTCCATCAGACGGTGCGTACCGCCAAAAATGTAGTTCGTTCAGTAACTAGAAAAAATTGCCATATAGTTTGAAATTCAAATAATGAAAATTTAACGTATATTAATTGAAAAAAATTAGGATTTATTTAAAAATATAATAATTCAATATTATAAACTTACTATAAACGAGAAACACATGGCGAGAGACACAGATAGCTGCGCCGGCGTGAACGTGTTAAACATCATATTTTCTCGACAAACACTAAAATAAAAACGACTGTTTCGACCGCGAACAAACACCGTCATACGAAACGTTGATTCCGTGAGAGAACAATTTTCCTCTCTAATTTGCTAGTTGTTCGTTTCTTACGGGGGAGAAATAGGATCAACGGAAACAAAGTCGAGTGGTAAATCAACGAATTCAAAGACGTCGATGATCAATGTGGCACATTATTCGTTGGAACGCGATTCAGTGGTACGCGACCATGCAGTCGAATATTCAGGTCAGTTGGCCCTTAATCGATATATAAGCGTTCCAGAATGACCTTTGAGCGGTCAAGTGAACCTGTGTGCATTTCCGTATGCAGTCGGCGATGCGTGGGCGTGTTATCTCGCATTTCGTACGTGCGCCTGGCACCGGCACGTACCGTCAATCCGAGGCAAGGGATTCTCGGGTTAGTCGCGAGGCAGAGTGCTCTTCCATCCTCGTTGATCTCTCCACGTAATAATGCTGTCCTACTACATCTCTATCTTCCAACTGGTTACCTATACAGCGCTTCATCAAACACAACGTCTATCATTTTGTTTTAAGCACGTTAATTACTGTCCATGGCCGTGATTGTGTTTCGAACTTACTCTCTTGCGAGTTGAATTTTACATCTTGACGATCCTTAATACATACATAATATATTTAACATATTTAACATAATAATTTAATAGGTTTAATATATTTAATATATTTATATAATAGATTTTATAGTAAGTTTAATATATTTAACGTAATGATGATTAAGAAAGTTCGTGTTACTCTATGGGCCTAGAAAAATAAACAAATTTACAGTACCTGTCCTGATACCATTGAGAAATGTTGAGTGACATTTTAAATTTATTTTGAGATATCGAGTATTATTTGGAATAGATTTAAATTAAATTTTTGTAAATGAAAATAATAACTCTGATTACTTCGTAAGTGATTCATGAAAATACGACATTAAATCTTCATAATATCCATTGTAGATTTCTGAAATGTTCCAACTTAGATTTGGCAGGATAGGATAACTTTTGTTTTACTTCCTGTTGATATATATATATATATATTGGGTAAGTAATTACCAGATGAATCTCCTCCAGGCTATTCATCCTGTTGCTTGATAATCGTTGTTGTCTTGTGACTTTATACAAGAAAGAAATCGATCGTTATTATATAAATATATACATGCATATATATTTAATAATTATAATAAACATACAATAATAATTATATATATTTAATATACATTTTATATTTATTTTATTTCTATTATTTTATTTTACTTTATATTTATATTAATTTTATATTTATGCAATTACGAGATACAGAATTGCATAGATTTTAAATAATATGCAAACATATATAATACATATATGTACAAATATATACAATAATCAAAATACAATACCTTTTATAATACCTAATAGATAAAACAAATTTCTATCTTGCTTTTATCCTTCTAACTGAGTTTACGGAAATACGAATTTGCATAAAAATCTGCAGTTTAATAATAATCCTTCTTGTATGAAGTCACGAGACAACGATGACTATCAAGCAACAGGATGAATAGTCTGGATGAGATTCATTTCGTAATTACTTATCCAAGCAACGAAATTACCGAGCCAAATGAAAATAAAAAATAAAAATTTCTGTCTTTCAAGTACGGAGGATTGTATTTTTCGAGTTTATCCGTGGTAAGTGAAAAGTTTGTGTTTTATTTGTTCAGTTTTCTTTTTAGTTTTTGTGGTTTCTATTTACAACTTTAATTATAAATAATTATTAATAATTTAATTATAAATAAATGATATTTTATATCAACTGTAGCTAAATATTTGAGGCAGAGGTTAGTAATTATGGAACTGAATGTGAATCCATTGTTTGAATGCCAGTAATAATATTACATATTTAATTCTGCAATCCTATTCAATATTACACACGAATTAATTTCATTGCTCCAATATTGGGAACGAATTTGCATAATTTACAAAAGTTGGATTCAGAGTAAACAATACTAAATATCATATTCAGCATTTTGATTTAATTTTTTCTTACTATAATACCAGCTAGTAAGTTTATTATTAAATATCCTATGACAAAGCTTAGATTTTCAATACTTGTCCTTAACAATCTTCTATTTTTTTAACTGTTTAACTGATTTTTTAAATACGATATTAGAAGCAACTTACCTATTACGTTTTTGAAATTTATACGATCTTATAAATTATGTTTAACGTTATATTTACAATAACATCTACATGTGTTTATTTATAAAGAACATGAATTTGTACGATATCCTCTTACGCTTAATATAACTGCAGAGAGCGAGCTCTACGTTTTCGAAACTGACATATCGTAATTGCTTCTTGCTCTCTGTCACACGTCTGGTCTAACAATCAGTATTCTACTTGTCGAGTGCTCATATATCTATCTCTACTACTGATGCTTATCATATTGTTTTAATGGGACATTTCCATTGGCATATCTCTCTCTCTCTATTAGACAGTTATAATCATATATTAAATTCATGAAATTCTCGCTATTTGTCGCCATAGAATTACATTATATGTATATAACAATAAATACATTATGGATACTGATAATTAAATTTAGTATATCGATACTGTTTATGAGTATCAACTATATCTATAATCACAACTGTCGCAATGAAACTGCAAATGTCAAATTATCTTCCATTATAATATAGATCCTCTCTATACAATATATTACTATTATACTGTTATTATTTGTTGGCAAATTTAATTCAGTAAACAAAGCAAAATCTATCTGCCTTAAACAATTAGTCAATATAATATTTAAATGAAAATAAAGTAAGTGAAACAAAATAAAAACCCCAAACAAGTAAAAAAGAAGAAGATGGAGCGAAATGATTCCTGACAAAAGCTTGGACGAAATTGATATAAAAAAAGTAGGAAATATGTGTCAGACAAGCGTGGAATTTTGATAGAAACCAGTTAGAATTTATTGCTTTTATAATATTCTTCTATCGTCTGAGAAATATTGCGCTTTTCAAAACTTCGATTTATTGGAACGAAACAAACAATGGAAACAGAAATAAAAGAAGCACAGTGTTGAAAATATATTTCACGCGGTCGACGCGTCATGCTGGCGAAAGATATCTCTGACGTATCATTTCATTAATTACTAATTCTTACAAAATATTTTTACAACAGCAATCTTTATATTTTTGATATATCGAATAAACTAAAGACTATGAAACGCAGTTAATGATAATGTCTTACCTGACTATTGTAGTTTCTTCGTATCAACGTGAGGAAGAGTTATTCGCCGTTGTAACATTGTGTCGGATGATATAATTGAAATATTATACGTAACTGACATCTCATAATTCTCATTGTCAGGTAGCGAAATTGAAACTAAAGTCAAGTTTCAAACACCAGACTTTGTTACGAGACTACAGTTTGGCTTTATTGAATGGCAACTATAATTCCTGTTAGTGTGGTAGAATGTGACTCGACGAAGACAATGTGTTCAAAGGCAATTTAATATTACACGATAATACCAATTCACGTGAATTATGTTTGCAGTTAACACCTTTTACGAATATATTATGTTATATGAAACATTTTGGAATTTCATTAGCGTTGTTACGAGGCTTGACTATGGCCATTATATTGGTAAAGTTTGGAACAAATATGATAATGAACATAGAAGCAACAAGACGTTTAGTGCAAGTATTTTGTGTATTTTATGCAACAACATTTCATTTAACAAGCCTCGATACATATCCAGTGGGACCATCTTTACATATATGTTTGCAGTATCTTGTAATTTTTATAATATAAACTGGCAGATTTGTTTCAAATTTGTAGTATCTCATCATAGTACTAAGAAATTTGCGAAATGTTTTATAACGTATAACAAATATAACAAGGATATAAAACGGCTACTAGCTTTCATACTAAATATATATTTACAGTGAATATCCTGTAATTTCTGTATAAACTTCCAGATTTGTTTCGAATTTAACCAATATAGCCACGATGGTCGTGTCTCATTACAGTGCTAAGCAATTTTCAAAATGTTTTATATGCCAAATACAATATGAACATAAAGTTTTCCATGATAAGTGTCCAAATACTTTTGTGAGCCAGTGTATACTTACAGTGATACATTATATTTGAACATATCTAATGTAACATATTACACTACCTGATATATCTTTTTCTTTATTTCCACAATAAACCAACTTTATGAATATTTTTCTCTCTTACTGCATGCGCGTGTATTCGCTCGGTGAATTTCAAATTTACAATCTCAATGCACAACGATCGATTCTGGATTATACAAATTATAATTTGTTACCTTTATACATGAATTTATACATTATGGAAATTAAAATATATTCAAAAATATACAATATACGAACGGTATCAATATGTACGCGGTGATGTGCATAACTCGCGTTACGCCAGCGAATTAAATTACGTTAATACACGGCGGTTTAACTTGCCACGCGTTTGGTATAGCACTGATAGGCAGCAATGTTTTCTGATACGGTTCACCGTATCAGCCATGCATATACGAGCAACCTTTGCGAATGCTTCTCGAGCTGCTATTCCATTTAACGGAACATCGATTTCGAGGAGGCGACCTGTTAGGACAGATTGGTCGAGTCGTTTATGCCACCGTTCGTACAGGTAAGTGTTACAGGTTTCGTGCAGAATGTGTTTTACATAGTTGCGCATCCATCGTGAACAAATGCAATTGCCCACTGTCTTTACGCTTTAATTAAAGCGGAGTCGCGCCTTTGAACTTCGCAGCTCCGTGATTTTCGGAAATGAGAACTTGCGTTTTCCATATAACAGCAATTACGCTGCTGCTTGACTTATTTTATTGTATCAAGAAACGGATGTTGCTCGCTCGCCAAGCGAATCGCTGAAATTGTGTTCTTCTTTCTGGCGATCTTAAGATCTGATGATGGAGCAACTGATGCAACATGGTGTGTCACAATCATGTAGAAGATGACAAATTGTTAGAAATTTTACAGTTTTTATTTATTTCATTCATACGATTTCGTCTATATAGAACGAATGAAAATAACAAGAAGAGTAATTTTTGTTATAATACTGAAAATAGAGATTGTAATTTATCCATATTTTTTAGGATTGTTTAAAATTTATATTGTAGATGTACATTTTCACGAAAATGGATCAACACTTTAAAACAGAAAGCGATAAAAATACGCTAATTTTTATTATATTTTTTAAATAGATGATCCTCTTTGAATGTCATCTACGTAGTTAAATTCCTGGTTTAAGAAACAGCATTTTTACACCAACTATTTTTCTCAACCTCATAATTTCCGACATATTCTGTGAAGTGTTTCCAACCCCTAACTTTGGAGCTACTTTTCCCCCCTCAATAGGAATGTTAGCTTCTAGGGAAATACGTGTCAGATATTTTTTCCAGAACTATGTCGTACGTAAGTTTCGCTAAAATCGACGATCTGTGCTTGGTGATATTCCCTTGTAGGTCAGATATACTGATAAGTACATTATTTTTACACGATGGGTAACTTGTAAATAAACGTTTTGCAATGTACAATATACATATTCGTTTCATTCCCAATGCTGCAATTTTTTCCGGAAAATCCGATTATTTTTTCCTGTGATGCAATCACAGCGTTTGTTATTTCAAAACATTTTGAGTTTCAAATATTAATCCGTACATTGGTTGATGATCAATTTCCATTAATGATTAAAAAAGTAATGTTCCTCTATTGACAATGGGATTTTTTAATTGACACAGTTAACGATGGTTATGATTAAACGGCCATTCACGAGGCGTGTTAGTTTGTTTAATTTATCTTTCACGTACATGATATGATTACTTTAACATAGTAACCTAACGACACAAAATTAAAAATATTTTTCGCGTGATATTTAATTTCTTGAATAATACAGTAAAATTTTGTAGTTTTTGCAGTATTTCATTAATGAAGATAAGGGATGAATATTTATAACGGTTTCTTTATATCTGATTTTGCATCTTATTTAAAACATTAAGATCTAAGAATTGGTTAATTAAGCAGCTACTTAATCATTTTAATAGCTGCATTATTATGCTGATATATTATTTTAGGCCATGACATATTATGACGAATATTATACTTATACTTGATCGTTCATGGTATAAAATGACAGCTACAGTAAATGATAAATCACAGTAATATTTTGTCGTTTATCTTTTCACTAT
This sequence comes from Bombus vosnesenskii, assembly GCF_011952255.1. NCBI lineage: Eukaryota > Metazoa > Arthropoda > Insecta > Hymenoptera > Apidae > Bombus > Bombus vosnesenskii. The sequence goes on from NW_022884350.1 coordinate 1,606,726, forward strand.
AGTTCATTTTTACTATTTTCTTCTTTCACGTAAAAGGATCACGATAAGACGAACGTCATCAAGAACTATGCTATCTTATTACCATTAAAAATATGTATTAAATAAATATATTAAATATAAATATATAAAACATGTATTCTTTTCGTAAAAGTTTATTGTAAAATGCAGACTCGTTAGTTTAAACAGAAAAGCCTTTCGTTATGCAGTAGCCTTAAAAGTTTAATGTCAATTAATTACGCATACGAAATACACGCTTTACACCTACAAATTTTATTGAAGCTAATATTTTCGATAGAAATTAAATTGAATTATAGAAACAAATTCTTAATTTGTCTTTCTCTCAGATAATTTTTCGAGATATAGGATATCTTTAATAAATGTAAACAATGGATATGTAATTCCATTTTAACATCCAAACATTCTGTTTATATATATATATATATATATATTCGTAACTAACGTAATCTAATACTCTAGAATACTATATATTGGCTTAAAAAGAATATAATCAAAAGGCAAAAGAGATATTTCCAATCCCCCCGCAATATTTTTTTATTCCGCCATTTCCACGTTTTTGAAAGGCTTAGCTGTCTTTTTAAGCCGCTTTGATTTTAACCACGTCGACCCTCTACAGGCCAATAAGTCTAGATATTTATCAGGTGTTCTAGTTAACGATTTCACTTTTCGCGTTTCCCATTCATTTTTTCACCCGGTATCAATTGATGAATCTCGTTTCACAGCGACGCAATAAATCTCTGCCTTTGTAGGCGACGAACGTCACGGCGAAAAAAAAAGAGATGAGAAGAGAAGGACGAACGTAACGAGAGTGACTCGAGCAAAAGTGAGTGAAACAGAGACGAAACAACTGCAAGTTAGAAATAAGGAGGAGATCGTCCAGAGCAAAAGGTGGAATAAGCGAGAGACTAATGGAACCGCGAGAAATCAAGTTAGTAAAGGGAATCTGTTGCCAGAGGAAGGAATTTAAGGAGGGAAGCACAGCCCGCAACAGAATACAGTGATAGACAAAAGTAGTCATAGTACAGTTTGAACTGTACAATTAATTGGTATTTCTATATTATAAAAATATGTTACGAAATATTATAAAATATCTTCTATATATTAATAATATATTAATATAATAAATATAATGTGATACTAAGATATATTATAAAACTATATATTATAAAATATTATATATTATATGTAATATATAATATACTATAAAAATTTCTATATCATAAAAATATGTTATGAAATATTATAAAATATCCTCTATATATTAATAATATATTAATATAATAAATATAATGTAATACTAAGATATATTATAAAACTATATATTATAAAATATTATATATTAAAAAATACAACGAGTGAGGATTAAAGGGAATGGCATGTACTGGTTAACCAACAGCCGTTGCAAACTAAGTATTCAGGAACAACATATAGAAAACAGATTACTAATCTGTAAAGGCATAATGAAACCAATGTGGGCGTATGGCGTCCAACAATTATGGACACATCGGCAGAAAGTCACATCGCCAAAATGGAAACCTTGCGATCAATCGTACTTCACACAACAATAGACGTACTTTGATACGTACGAAATAAAGAACTACGCCAAGATGTTCAAATCTTCGCCATAAAGGAGAGAATTCAGCGAATATCCGGCACATATAAGTCAAGAGCCATAAGCAAGCCAAAAGCGCTAGCCAACACACTGAACACTGACAGTGTAGTTAAAAGACGGTAAAAAGGAGCAACTCAGACCCTTTTGACGCAAGATCAAATATAAATATATTCTTGTAATAGTGCTAAACCAATTGGAATTGACATCCACGCGACATCCTCAACAACTGAAACAACTTGCTAAATATCCTGTAGCACAAATTGCAAGAATCTATTAGGAGTTATTTAACAAAAAGAATAAATATATTATTGACCTGGATACATGTCTGTTTATTATACTCAGATACTTACGGTAATGAATGTAAGTATGCAGAGAAATGTTAATTAAATTAGTTGATTATCCAGATAGAGGTGTTAGTAGATAGAAGTAAGTCATTATTCTTGATATGTACTACAATAAATTGAATGCTTAATAAATCCGCAAAAATACATTATGACCAAAATTAGAAAATGTTTACAACATATGACATTGCAAATAATATTGGAAATAGATGAAACTGTAATGCTGATAGAAGCTCTTATATATTCTCAACCGTGATCTTTTAAGTACGTAATTTTGCTGTTGTAAAAAGAACGAGTTAATTTTAATTTTTTTAAACGAATGCTTATTGTAAAATAAACTTCTTTAGATATAAATTTTTCCACAAGAACATGCCTGGTATATATGTAATGCGATATTAATTCTACTAATAAACCATGAAAAATTCATTACAGAAATATTATAAAAATTCAGTATTTCTCAGTAGCTTCAGTAATACGTTACAACTAAAACATTAGGTAACAAAAGTACAAAGTACGTTTGCAATTCAGCATATAGTGCGTAAATTAAGTATGTTTGATACTGAATGATAAATAAATGTGTCTAAAATTGAATTCAGTTTAGACGATACATTATTTCGCTTTAAAATAATTTGTCGTAAAGTGTAAGCTTTATATTCACAGTTTTTGCTTCACGTATTCCTAATGATAAATATATAAACTTTTTATTAATACACATAACACAGAAATATCGAATGTGCTCCTGTTTCTCAAAATGTTTCTTCATTAACAGATCGAAATAAGGGCCCATTTCATATTCGTTAATTTTCCACACGATCCAACCTCGTTCAAAATACCAAAGTACCAAACACCTGCTCAGTTCTTATCTTAGATATTTTAATTTCATATACCCACCTTATTAAACCAACACTTAATATAACACAAAACAACATCGAATTCAAAACTGATATTAGTTACGACACGCCCGTTGCGTTTAATCGTGGTAATTTCAATCGAATCGATACTCGCTACGAATAAGAAATAGACGCGCAAAAAGTGATTGTTTCTTCGACATATATTTTACGATATCGATCATTCGACGCGGGTTTCGAATCCACGATAAATGTTAACGTCTCGTATCGCGTTAATCTGAAGGATCGGCGAATCCAGACGCAGCTTAAAAAAACAGTGATTAGCCGTGGATGTGCAGTCGTTCGAATCTCGAGGAGACCGTAAACGTTGCGGCGTATAATCAAAGGAGATCCGCGGCAGCGTCGGAAGTTACCGCGGCGTCGAACGAGCGGAAACGTTTCTCTCGTGACCTCGGCCCGTTTGTCAAGAACCATTTACACGAACATTCGCCGCAGCGCCCATGTTTCATGCGATATGAATAATAATCTATCCGGTAACTACATCGAGAGCTCGCCGTGAGTGTCGAACACGAGCCAAAAACCGAGGGAAAAGGAATGAAACAAGCTCGTTTGGGCTCTGGCTCGTTTATCAGCGAACAGGGCAAAAGTTACGCAAATATGTGCTGGACTAGGACGCAAGAAAACTGCGAAACTGCTGAACCAGTGCTGGCTTAATTCACCTTCCGTTTCAATTTATTTATCGTTCCTCGTTTTTCTTTCTTTACCGATCGTTTTGGTGTTCGCCGAGAGACATCCGTTCACAGAGTAGACGGATTCAGGCCAGTGGCGTGAACGAATTGCGCGAATCTACGATATCCGTATTATCGGGTCAGTGCCTAGTAGCGATGATAGCTGCATAATAGCGGCGTTTTCGAGCTACATAAATGTCCCGATAATGGGAAAATAATGATCTATATATATATATATGGGTATTTCAATATTGCACTGATAATCAGTTCCTTCCCTACAGCGCTATATGTATGAGAACTTTATGGATTCACGCGTCTGACAGATATGCTCTGTCATCGGCTAATTCGAATAGCGCGTACGTCCCGAGAGTCGCGTCACAATAAATTCATTTCATCTAATTTGTCTGCTTTATTTATTAATTTTTGCTGTCTCGGTGTTCAGCCTCTTCTTTCGAAAGTGAATTCATCCGTGTTTCGATTTAGGTGAAGCTTTGAAAATGGGTTCCTTTTAGATAAAAAGAGAGGATTTTAGGCAACTCGAAGGTTCAGACACTTTCTTAACATTTCTTCATTTTTCCTGTGCTTTTCGATGTGCGATGTTGCTCTCTGATATACGTTGAGTCAAAAAATTGGACGTAGGCCAAACCGCCTCTCGTTTATTAACGTGTTATCGATACAAGCGAACAAGTGTTGTTCAAAAGTGGCGGATATTTCTCATTTCTCATTTCAATTCAATTTTCGGATACGAATGGTACGATAAGTGTTTCGATAGATAATTTGAGTGTTCATATTTTTGTTACCGTGTTCCCTGTGAAGATAATTTCGTTTAAAATCTGAGTACGTGCGATCAAATTTTTGAATAACTGTAAATCACAAATACATGATATTTACATTAAATTTCGTAATTCAAAGTTAATTGGTCCATAACAAATACTAAATATAAATCTAAAAATTGTTTGGCAACTATTTCTGAAATTCGAGATACTGATTTTTCGGGAACAATCGTTTAGCTGTTGCACTTGCATCTCGTGTCAACGTTTCGTAGACATTGCAGTCTACTTTTTCAGGGCAAACCTAACACTCAGAGTTTCAGGCCCCGTTGTCTTCAATTATACTTGCGAGTTCAGTCATCAGTTTGATCAGCCGACTGGAACATCGCGCAGTATAAATGAAGACACTGGGAAGCCTTCAGATTCAGGGCTGCGCTGAAGAAGTAGATTGCAATGTCTACGAAACGTTGGCGCAAAATGCAAATGCAACAGCCACGCGATTGTCCCGAAAAAACAATATCATGATATTTCGAAAATGTTGAATGGAATAGATTCATTTTTTCCTGCCAAAAGATTACCTGATCGCAAAACAACAATCGAGTGTGAAAAATGGTATACAAAACATGAGAAAAGGACGAAATGGAAATAAGAGAAGGTTCGGCTTATGTTTAGAAAAATTAAAAAAAATGACAACTTTTGAATCGCTAAAAGTCCTTCTCCTCTTTTTGTCTACGAAGAATGTACTTTCAAGATTTCAGGAGAATCGAATCACGGACATTTTCGGAAGACCTTTAGAATACCGAAAAGGCATTAAATTTGTTTACTTCCAGTTTCTACGAATCAATCATGATTAAATAACTTAAAGAATAGTATCAAATGTTATGCACAGTTTGAAAGATAGAACCTATTTTTTTTTAATAAAATGTTCAAACAACTGAAACAACGAATGCTCAGCGACATTTCGTGCAACAGCATTTCAAATAAATAAGCTTTCGATCAAGCGTATTAATCCCGCAATTTCGTTATCGATGCACTGCGAGCAAACACGAATAATACGGATATCAACGAGATTCGATTCGATCAAAAGTATTTTTTTAGTTTGCACATCGTAACATTTCGGTCTCTCGGTTCTAAGTAAACGAACACCAGCAACTCTGGCAAACATCGGATAGGGTACACGTAACAGTAACGCCGAAATGGGATGAGAATCGTTGATGAATCTCATTCGTCGTTCACGCTGGAAAGTTCGAAGTTAATATTTGAAAATCTTCGAGTCGATGATACCTCACATTTTTCCGTAACTTTCGGAACAACGTCGCGATATGAGATGCACTCCGACATCAAATAGACTGTACTACTTTGAAATGCAATATGCACGACGATGGTACCTCTCTTGTTAAGTCGAGTGGACGCTCATTTCTCCTTTCGTTAATTTGTCATAATCTGACGTGTGCACGAACGTGTACAGTGTACACTGTATTAGTCGGTTAATATCTTTTTGCAGAAACTTTTGATCTCTTGAGTTTGATGTTCGTCCTTTGCGAGATGAGAAATTTCCACCGAGTTAAATTCATTTCGTATCTCGTTACATCGCGAACAAATGTTGGGTAAATATTAATTAAAAGATGACTTCAGGTCGAATAATTAGAAACTCTCATCTTCTTGCTGTTCGTTCTTTACGACGCTGGAAATAGTAGAGGTTTTACAATAACAAAAGATCTTCTTTCGATCTTGGCTGGTCTCGGTGCTTCATTTTGCCAGGAAAGTTCGGGATTTCGATCAAAGTGCAAATGACGCGTCGATTTGTCGAAGAAATGAACACCCAATCGATTTCAATCTCTCGGCAGCATGCTGTGCCACTACTATATGTATAGAGTATGTAATGTGAAACTATAGAAGATGTAATTAGAATATGGAACAAAGAAACAGCAGACAGACTCACTTGTTGTAGAGGACTATGTCGGGCCGCCATATGTGGTCGGATGGCACATGTAACATGTGAACACCACCGTACTCCTTCGGCTCCCATCGCAGTTTGTAGTCGTACCATGACTTGAAACAGCCAACACAAAAAATATAACCATATTATTGTTTCTCTTTAAAAAGCACATTAGATTTAGAAGAAAACAACGTGTTTCGAATAATGTTCGATAGTTTTGACAATTTAAATTAAACATCGCGTTAAAAAATTATTCTCAAACAACGTACCCAGCCATTTATTAATTTTGCCACCTTTAACAAATACGTTTGCATGAAGCTGGAAAATAAACATTAGTAAAATAAAATTTAGTCCGAAGTAACTTGTAGTTTTGTTCAGTACATACCGGTAAATATGACCATTTTAAAGTTTATTATTTATTAATTAAAAGCAACGAAAGCTACACCGAGCTATTTAACTGTTTGATACTTGGCATCGTTTCTACTTTGTAGAATTAAAATAAATAATAAGCTAAGTAAGCTAAGTAAAGGACGTGTTACGGACTAATTAATTCTTTTTTCGTCTTGTTATTTTCTCGCAATTTTCACTTACGAATAGAATTTGTGACGATAAAGGTAAAATACACTCCACGCGTTTACATTATCAATGGTGTAATCTTGCACAAAAATTTGAATTATTCTCTTTATCCTATAATTTTTTTGTATATCTGCAGTTATGTTTATCGCGTCTTGTATTTATTATATTCGGTTTTTAAATACTACGATTAATAAAAATTATTAACATATTACCTATCAGTTTGTGAGTACTAATAATTCACCCTGTATATCCAATTGTTATATTATTTCATTGTAATAGTTATGTAGGAGATATAACGTGGAAATCTTTCTCGACGACTTGTGTCAGCCTTCGATGTTCGCGTCGAACTGAGCGTCGATAATCTAAACATTCCTCGACATTGAATCATTGCGATGATCGGTTTCAGTCAGTAGCCGAGCAAATGTCAAAATAATATAAAGTACAAAGTAAATGAATGTAATTCGTTTTCTTTGATATGATTAAACCTTCTCTCTATCGTTATATATTATATATCAATTATATAACTATGCTGTAATTGTCAATCCATCGCATATCGATTATTAACGATGTTTACAGTATATTGAAATTGTTATCATGAAACGTCCATTAATAATAGAATTAAAAATGTATACTTTAGTTATTTAAATTAATTAAATTAAAATTGTATTCATTGTTATTTATTTTAATTGTAATTATATTAATTGAATTCAAAGCGTACAATTTAAGTATTTAAATTGGTACAGTTGAACATCGATTAATGAAACATCAAATACTGGCAACTTTAAAATAAAATCTAATATGAAAGATTTAGTGGTGGTTTCTTGTATGATATGTTGGAGAATAAGAATAGAGATTGAAGAAAAATGTTACATTTTATTCAAACACTTTTGTTCTCACGTGCGTACAATAGTTCAAGGAGTAAGTTACCTTCTCTCTTATGACAACAAAATAATTCGCATTTTAAAATGAACCGACACAAAACCTACTACACTTGCCAAACTGTACGATAAACTTTAAATCGCACCCTTGACTCGCTAACACCCTGCAAAACTGGTTGTTGAATAATTGCAAACAAAAAAAAAAAAAAAAAAAAAGAATTATTCGATTCTCTGAAAAATTCAACTTTACCAGGAACGTTTTGATATACTTTGAATCATAAATAGGCTGCGAATATCTATGCATTTGTATGGAATTTAACACTAGAACTACCACACCACTCAAATTGACTGGTTTTACAATTTTATTATACAATTCCTACTTCATGTTATACTTTCTTTCCGCAATGATGTAATGACTTTCGCAACGATAACTAAAAGAATAATATAATGAATTTTATTTTGTCTTTTAAGTATTCAAACTGAAAATAATTTTGTATCAAGGCTACTTATACCAATACCAGTCAAAATGACCGGTACTCGTCAAAGTGTAAAAGGATCCTGCAATCTGTTTATCGAACCCCAATTAACCAGTTTCCTCGTTTTGTACAACTTGCCACACGTTTTTAAAACTTTTACCGCGTATCATTCGATATGACGATATCAGTTATCAGGAAAATTCCAGATCGATCGCTAGAGCGCTAGATGCTAACACTAGAAATACCACACCAGTCAAAATGATTGGTTCTACAATTTTATAAACGTGTCAGCCCTCGTTTAGGAATCCCAAGTGGATTAATAATACCAAAAATCTACTACATAACATTGAGTTCCTTCTATAAGAAAGTAATAAATCAATAAATATAAAAATATTCTATTATTACGTATTTTTTAATATCCAGTCATTTTCACTGGTTTTGGTAGAAATAGCTTCGTGTTAACTACCGGTAGTTGTAGTATTAAATACGCAAAAATGCATAGAACGTATAATGTAACGTACAAAAGTATACAAAATATTCCAAGTGGGATGTTAGTTGCAATATATAAAGAATAAAACAGAAGCCTATTTAGAATCTATATTTGCCTCGTTGCGTTCATAAAAATATGTTTTTGCGCAAATAGCCGCAAACTAATCACAAGTATACTCAAGTATCTAATGTAATTTGATCGTAAGAGTAAATCTAATTTGCATGATGTTTGCGACCAGATGAAACTCGCTGGAAGAACTGGATACCGTATATCCATGTGATCTATCGGGATAACACGTTGTCTATCGACGCAATCTTTCTTACGTTCCACTGCCGTTGACACGGACAAACATGTTCGCGCGCATACGTTTACCCAGCCTGTGACAGACATCGAGTTCACATGTAAAAGAAAGCACACGTGTCTTGTATACGAGAACATATCGAGGCAGAAAATTGTTCTCGGGAATTGGGCGGGATTTCACGATCTCGCGTGAAAAAGGGAACATCCCCGGAGGACGAAGCAGTCGCAGGGATACGAGAAACTTAGAAACGCTACGGATAGATCTAGTCAACCGGTATATAGTAAAAATTGGAATGTATTTCCTGGTAACAAGCGGACAGGAAAAAGCATCTACCTTCAGGTGCTTCGCTCGATTGTTACGTCTTGGCAGATTTTACGATACATGCGTATACATATTTTATGAAAATCGAGCCACATAAGCGAGATCTTTTCCTTTCCCTTTACTGTACCTTATGGAATTGTCGGGTTATGGATCAATGTTATAAACCCATGCTATGCTATAAATATTTGTACTTCATAAAATGCTCGTACAGTGAAAGTGTCGTATTCGTTGTCTTGATTTTTGCGACACCGTTTCAAAATTTCAAACGGATAATTGTGCTTGATCGGGACTTGAGGAAATTAAATAGAAAATTTGTCGTTACAATCGACTGTAATATCGAGATGGTCACTCTATACGCTTTGATAAAATAAATATTATGATCGCCAAGTCCTTTCCATATTTTTCATCTAATTATAATTATCGTGGAAGATTAAGTGGAGAAATCAATGAGAAAAAATAATAAATTATCATGTAAGCATCTGTGCGTAAAAGACGTATTGGAATAACAAGAAAGATTGTTCCAGTAATTAGTAGAAATTGATAGAAATCATCGTAAAAAGTTATACATTTATAACAATCATATTCGTCAAACTACGTTATGTTAAATAGATCGAAGATACATACTATAATTTAATATATACTTTATTAATACTTTGCTACGTGTAATAATTACCATTTGTATTGAAAGCGCGAATATTTTAATATCTGAAATTGCTCAAAGATTTGTATACTATGCAAAGTAAAGATGGAGCAATTCTTCTTTAACACAGAAATAAATTATGTATAATGTTGTAGTTATTTTTATGATGCATTACAATAAACCTGATATTTAATAAAAATTTTAGTTTACAGTTTCTAATGACTACTAGCAAATTCAATCAGAACAAGCATCTTATACAAGTGTTACACAATTTCGACAATTTCCTTTACCACGTTATATTTTATAATTTTTCGATCGATCCAATTTATCAAGATTACGTTATAGTTATTAACGATGAAACAGCAGGAGAAATAATTGTTTCATCAATTCCACTCACGCAATCGAGCAACAGCATAAATAAGCTTAAACGCGAATGAATTCAAACGTGTTTTATTGTTTCATCCGTATCGTTTGTGTCGACCATCACTCGAAAACTCAGTGTCCAAACCAATTTCCATTTGTTACGACACAAACGGAAAGATAGTACAACGAAATATTACGTGATTTAACAAATACTAAATTGAAAAGCATAAAATTAAATTAACGATTTCTGTCCTATAAAATACCTTATCAATAATAACTCTAATAAATAGATTGCGAATAAACGAACGAGTGGTCAACGTTATAAGAAAACGATATCCAATATTTGCTATGCCTTGCACGATTATTAATCAGAAAGTTGAGTATATTGACGGATATAGTTATATGAAATTATATGAAATATCGAGGGAAAAAAGTATGTAATAGATTATTCCAGCAAGACTTCATTTTCTGGAAGCATAATTTAATCTTTGAAGGGAAAACGACGCAGTCATATCGCTTACTCCTGTGCTCGGGGTTCCCGCGAAGGGAGAAAGTTGCTGGAAATTCGATTGCCCTGCGGCCATTAATTAGTGGCCAATTATGCCGCAGGGGCCCGCGGACGAAACTTCCCTGGGAATTTCTTCGTGGGAGATCCAATCAGAGATTCTCTTTGCCGAGCAACTACGCTACCGCGTGTAGAAAGCATTCATACATTTGCCTTTAACGATTACACTTCAATTTTCTCTTCTTAACATCATACGGTCTCGTCTTTAGCTTTTGCAAAAATTTCTATCCGATAACAGAGGCAACGTTTCCTTGCAGTTCCAACGTAATGTAAAAATACAAATTTAGCTAATTGCAGTTATTTTCATATTATATACAACTGAAGGTTAAAAGTTCTGGAATCTAAGTTCAAAGACTCTGTAGTATTTCCAGTAATTGTACTTAATAACAGATAAGTGACATTTATGAATATACGTTATTGAATAATTTAGAAAATAATAAATTTTATTTTATTAATAAAATTTTTTATTGATGATTTATTAATATTTTTATTATATTAACTTGATTAGGAAAACAAATAATTGAATATCCATATACTAATTAATATAATTAATAATATTAATATTGTATGGGGAACGGAATGATAAATAAATGTATTACAAGAAATATACGCTTTAAAATAACAAAAAGATGCAAATGACAAAGGTATTGATATAATTTAATGATTTTTTGGAACGTTTAGCTGAATTAGCTGAACAAACATTCCATATGCTGCAATATGTATACCTATTGCTTATGTTTTATTTACATTTATTTACTTATTTATTTATTTTTTATTGTTTTCTAAATCACGATTAAGTTTATATTGAGACAGGTTTGAAAATAAAGCGTAACAGATATGTTGTAACTTTTTTTACAAGTCTTTACTCTAGCGATAGGCGATGTCTCGAATATCGATACTTTTCAATTCAAATATCAATATTTTCTATCGATATTCGATGCGATGGAATGTAGGAATGTTATATTATTAGCTTGTAGGTAACAGTATCATTAATACAATATCGTTTGCACTCACACGAAATCGAATATAAAACCCCGTTTCACGTATTCGTTACTTACTACTTCTACGACACAACAACACAGCGATCTTCACGCGACAACGATAAATTCAACTCTGACTCTCTCAACTCTCGTTACAATGTTTTCCATGCTCGCTTTTTTCCAAAACATACCTTGGTAACGCTCACAACACTCTTTCACAACGTCAACATATCTTGGCAACGCTAATAAACAATTACCCCTCACGCCACGTCCTTCCCTGATGTCACACTATCCCACATACATATTTCAGTATGGATACCTAACTCATAAATATCGAAATTCTCCAATCGAATTTTCAAGTGTATCGAATAATTCACATCTGGGCAAACTAGCCAAGAAACATTTAACGCTAAATGTGCAACATCCGTTTTGTTTGAACGACTACTCTCCAAGGAGTGCAGGGTCCTAGACAAAGCAAAAAGAAATAAAAAAGAATCGCCTAAACGAAGAACATTTACAACAATTGCCTTTTTTTAGCTTCACTGTCTATTAAATTAATTAATTAATTAAATTCGACAATTATGTCTATCCTAAATGTTCTAAGGAACATTTAATGTCAATAAGTGACCTATTTTCATTTTTTCTTTTTTTAATATTTTGTAAATTCTAATTATCTACGTACATATGTAGTTACTAAAATACGTTTACACGAAAGAAAGTTATCGTATTACAGCGTTAGGGAGCATTAAGTACCTGCATGCTTTTGTTAAAAATGAAAACAAAGCGTGTAATGTATTGCGGAAGTAGCGACGTAGTTAATTGCTTGAACGTGCAAGAGGTTTTATCGATTTCACTCGCGAAAACAAGGACACTCCCGGTTTCTTTGACCTGACTGCAGAATGTTACCGCAAACACATAAATTCAAGTTTGATGATCAGGAAAATGGCTGGCCCATCGACTCAGCCCCGTAGATCATAAACATCCACGTGGTCAAACACGTATTTATTTGTTTCACCTGTATGCGTCATGAATATTTACTAATTCTACACGTGTTTTCCTATGTTTCTTGCTGTGTGTTAATGCTTGTTATTCCAATTTTCTACAATATATTTACAACCCACGAGAATTATTCACGAACTCACACCAAAACAAGTAATTACATTTGAACGTAATTGCGAGCAAACTAATTTTAAAATAGATACAAAATTATCGAATAACAAAGCACTGTCAGGTATGAATATTCAGATGCCACATAATAAAATCATTGATTAAAGTGGTGGAAAATTACAAGAAATATTTTCTCTTTCGTGGGAATTAAAAGATTTATTTCTGAATTTCAATGGAGGTTCGTTTAATTACAGACCTACGTGTAAACTGTTCTAATTTAACATGTTGAATGAATTTTATTTCTCTAGGTAAATATTCGTTTCAAGAGTTATTTTGTGTATATTTGTTAAAAATTATGTCGGTACGATTAAGTTACACAAAATTTAATAAATTTGATAATTCAGCAACGTTCCTATCGATAGAATTTTACAGATTGGAAAGAAAATTCGTAGCAATCGACGAAATCACGATTTAATTATGTTTACACGCACAACCACTGACAAGCCTAGAAAAAAGTAATCGTACAAGTGCAGAATGTTTATCGTTTCCTTCGATATTTTTTCCCCAAACATAATCTTTTTTCTTCGACACGATTTGAAACATTAAGATGAATCAACCTGTATAATAATTGTGTAATTTTCTATTGAAAACTTTACTATTCTATAATATTACCAAAATATATTTGAGGTAAAAGATAGCGTCAGATAATTTAAAACAAAAAAAAAGTGTCTATTAAATCAAGATTTAAAAAATATTTATTCAAATCAAACTGCTTTGAATCATGTAAAGATAGCTAAATCGAAATTTTCACTCTGTGAATTATAAAACACCAATTTCATATCCCGAAACGAGATTTTTTACGGTCAACCCATAAAAATGCACGAGCTCGTCAATTTTTTCTTTAAAGGCTTTCTTGGAAAGCTGTAACTGTAGTCGAGGTGTGAAGAGATCGATAAAATAACGTGTTGGTAAATTTTGCATGCGCTCTAGCCAAATTTATTGCCAACTGCGTGTAAATAGGTTATCAGAGATAAAAGTCAGGGACGAATTTATTTTTTATTCGAACATAGTTGGAATTTTGACAAGTACATTTCGCACAGTAAAGTAATATCAAATATTAAACGCTAATCTTTATTACAAATGAATACATTGTTATACGTATCTTTTATTTAGATTTTATTTTCCTAACGATTCCAGAATTGTTTATTTTCTTTAGTATATGAAAAAGACTTTTTTTCATCAATTATTAATAAATATTTTTGTTTGAATATATATTATGCTCTGTGTATTTTTATCTTATAAAATATTTATATATTTGTTCAAGTGGTTGGATGGGGAAGACAATTTGTTAAAATTTCAGCTTAGTTTTACCTAAAATAGGTATATTTTTCATTCGTTAGTTAATTAATTAAACCTTGTAAAAATACATCGAGGGTTGACAAAGTTAATCGTAGTTATTTTTCACGGCGAGCACAAGGTGAACGACTACAATACATTTTATCTGTAAGGAAAGTGAAATAAATAAAATGCTGTCGATATAGTACGTCAAAGATTGCTATTGCAAGTGACGTTCGACCGCAATCTGAAAATATATTTTGAAGAAAAATGGACAGAGATGGAACTGCTGCAAGGCTTTGTTAAAACACTCGATGATATACATACGTCGGTATATATAACTTCTCTTATAAATAATTTCTTTCTGTCGAATACGTTTTACGTAGGTGTATGTATTTGTTGAATGATGCCATTCGATTCATAATAATTTCTATTACAACAATCTGCCATTTCTAACAATGCTGTCATATGAATCGCATACGTTGTAGAATCGCTGATTCAGAAACCAATAATTATAAAATTATCGCCATGAACGTGAACGAGATATTTGTAACATGGCAATGTATTGCGCCCAATGAAGCGTATTGTGGTTTAGAAATAGGGATGTATGGTAATGAAGCGATTGTTGGCACGTGATATCTCTTACCCAATTTCAAAGTTCAATGCTCTAACTAACGGTTTCCAGAACAAAATAATTAGAACATTGTTCGTGGCTTACTAAAATCTATTAATTTTGAAGATTACGAAATTAGAAATTATCACGCGAGCTCTTTCCCATAAATACTATTCGATAATGTTAGATTGTGTAATAATTCTATTTTTATCATAGAACCGTAATTACATTAGTTGCAGTGAACGCTTACACGACAAATATTGCTTATAATTGTATTATTCAGCGACGACGAAACAAGAGAAACGAACACAATGAGTGTCTGTTAAAAGAATTATTTATTAGCGTGTACGTGAAATATAGCAATCATGATGTAACAAAAATTAGTACAATCTCGTTTGGATTTAAGATGTTTCAAATGATTGAAATTACATTACTATTATTATTATTATTATTATTATGTTACATTATATTAATTGCTTAAATCTAAAAAAACGTGAAAAGACACATGTACCGAATTTCTTGATAGAGGTACAAAAGTTTCGGACCTAGTAAGATAAATAAGTCGTTTAATCGATTTGTAAGGGATGATAAAGCAGAAAAACCTGTTTTAGAAAATGCCAACGAACTTATAGCGACATTAACCTCCCTCTGGTCTGTCCTTTTGATGGACAAGAAATTTCGTGAATTGCAAACGATATGAAAGAAGCTGCGCGAGTACGCGCGATTCCTCGCTTCGATTCGATACCAGTATTTTCCCTAAAGCATTAAAAATCCGCTTGTTCGTTAAAACAAAAGCGAGATTGAGATATAAAAGTTGGGGAACTGTAGTAAGATTAAACTGCAGTCTCCATTTTCGCAGCAATAAAAAGAGCGACAGTTATCAGGGGACTTCGACACGACACAATTCCCATTGTTCCTCGATATAGATTGAGAAAATCGAATGGCGAATGACGAGAGTGTGAGAGGCAAGACGGTTGAGGAAGCAAGAATCGAAGCGAGAGATTCAGGACGATGGCCAAGTTCAAAGGGGGAAGGGAGTGCAGTTTGAGAGTAGAGCGGAGAAAGAGAAAGGTGAGCAGGCGGACGGATGAACAAAGAGGCAAGTAACCGATACTAGTGAAAAAGGAAGCAGAGATATAAAGTAGAAAGAGAGTTGAGACGTGTCCATAGATAGAAAGGCCACCGGTGTGCTACTATTGTTATCAATTTATTTCCGATGTATTGACTGGTCGCTAAAAGGGACGCCGTCATCGATATGTGATTGTGAATCTCCACGGCAGAAGCCTCTACGAGCTATCGATTCCACCACCTGTCGACCGCAGATACATCTACGTACTTGAAGAAGCACGTCAGAGAGATTTCCGATGGTCCTCACAGCTGGTGCTGGAGATGCCGGTGGAACTGAATGTAATTAAAACTCGTAGCAAGATTAATTCGTACGCCTGTATACAGTTCCATTGAAATCACTGATGTACATTTCACCGACTGTTTTTACCGAGAACAATTCACAGATATCAGACTTGATCGACGACTATAACTTTGACCGACAACAGCTTTAACCGGCGACAGTATCAAAGTATTAACCGACAACAATGCCCTGCACAGAATTTAAGTAATTGGTTGCATCAAGCTCGAACAGAGTATAACTTTGATTTAGAGGATTATACGAGACTGCATTCTCTGCTTTGTTCGCGTACAGAATATGCATGTAGTTTCCTCTCGATTATCATCGCTATCGATTAAGATTGGTTAAAGTTTGGTTTACAGTAGCGATCATAGTATAGTGAGAAAAGTAGGGTGAAAATCGCTTACACGTAATCCGATGAAAGCATTCACAGCAGATGGTTCGGTCAAGTTAAATGAGAATTTCTTAACCGTGGCGTCGGTTTCCTAGTGATCAAAACCGCAATCAACAATCGAAAAAGAGCAAGGAGAACGAGAGTTTAATTCGATCTGTATTTCAGCCACAAAAAGCATTGTGATACATCTAGCAAATTGTGGATCGATGTAAAGTGAACGAATAAGAATGAAAGAGATTGCAACGGGGTTTCATTGTATCTGATCGTTTAGTGTGAATGCCTTGCTAAAATTTTGATTGAACATTTTGATTGATCGTGAATTGACCGTAGTTTTGACGAGGCTTTGATGTAAATCGACTCTTAACCGACAGCAAGTATGATCGATTGAACGATCGACACAGAGTTCAATCAATTGTTTCTAGCAAATTCGACCAACTACGAGTTTGGTTTAGCGTTATATCAGCCTGCGCCCTAACTTTATCAACCTGGAGAATATTTCGATCATTATTGTTATCAGTTAGTACTACCGTCGGTTAAAGCTAGTTTCGGTCAGATGTCGTCATTGATGAAATCTTGTATGGCCTGGTGACGATCAAGTCAGACGTAGATTAAGTCTGCAGTAAATTTAGTATGGTGCAGAAAGATCAAATATAATGTAAATGTAATGTAGATCAAGTCAAGTGTAGATCAAGTCTAGAGTAGATCAAGTCCAGTGTAGATTAAGTATGGGGTAAATCAAGTTTATTGTAGCCCAAGTCTAGTGTAGATCAAGTCTAGTGTAGATTAAGTATGGGGTAAATCAAGTATGGTGCAGAAAGATCAAGTATAGTGTAGATAGATTAAATCTGAGGTAGATTAAGTCTGGTGTAAATAGATCAAGACTGATGTAGATCAAATATGATGTAAATCAAGTTTGGGATAGATCGAGTCTGATGTAAATAGATCAAGTATTGTGTAGATAAATCAAGTCTGATGTAAATAGATCAAGACTGATGTAGGTCAAATATGATGTAAATCAAATTTGGGGTAGATCGAGTCTGGTGTAAATAGATCAAGTATTGTGTAGATAAATCAAGTCTAGTGTAAATAGATCAAGTATTGTGTAGATAAATTAAGTCTAGTGTAAATAGATCAAGTATTGTGTAGATAAATCAAGTCTAATCAAATATTGTGCATAAATCAAGTGTGTAAATAGATCAAATATTGTGTAGATAAATCAAGTCTAGTGTAAATAGATCAAGACTAATGTAGGTCAAATATGATGTAAATCAAATTTGGGGTAGATCGAGTCTGGTGTAAATAGATCAAGTATTGTGTAGATAAATCAAGTCTAGTGTAAATAGATCAAGTATTGTGTAGATAAATCAAGTCTAGTGTAAATAGATCAAATATTGTGCAGATAAATCAAGTCTAGTGTAAATAGATCAAATATTGCGTAGATAAATCAAGTCTAGTGTAAATAGATCAAGACTAATGTAGGTCAAATATGATGTAAATCAAATTTGGGGTAGATCGAGTCTGGTGTAAATAGATCAAGTATTGTGTAGATAAATCAAGTCTAGTGTAAATAGATCAAGACTAAATGTAGGTCAAATATGATGTAGATCAAGTTTTGGGTAGATCGAGTCGGATGTAAATAGATCAACTGCGGTGCAGATAAATCAAGTCTAGTGTACATAGATCAAGGTTGGTGCAGACCAAGTCTAAATCAGGTCTGGCGTAGATCAAGTCAGATGTACATAGATTAACTTTGGTGTAGATTAAGTCTGGTGTAGACCAAGTCTGATGTAGACAGATAAAATTTGGTGTCTATAGATTAAGTCTGGTGTAGATAGATCAAGTTTGGTGTACATAGCTCAAGTCTGATGTACATAGATTAAGTCTGGTGTCAATGAATGGCTGTCGAGAGGGCGAGTTTTACGAAGAAACTCACAGCAAACTGCTTTAATGAAATGTTTGTGCTTTTATAACGAGATCTTAATGTATCTCGAAAATCACGCCCCTAAACACGAAGAACTGTTGTCCTTCGGCCTCTTTATTTTAACGAGAATTCGCTCGTTTCTAAAATGAAACGATGTTAATTAAAACAAAATCTTCTCGTTATTAACGAATTCACTAAAAATAAAATTTTTAGCTTATATTCTAAAGAGAACAAATTTGTTCAAGCTTTAATTTATAATGAATGTGAATTAAATTACTTTAATAAAATATACATGGATACTATATCTAGTTTCTCCTACTGCACACTGTTTAATACTTAAAAATTGATAATGTGAAATTCCATAAATGCATCAGATTAAATACATAAAATAAAACGATCAGCAAGTTATTTGCTAAAATGAATAAAAAATAAAAATTTTCACATGAAAATGTAGTAAAATTTTGTCCATTAATACTGTAGCAAATTTTGCCTGCTCCCATTTTTATTTTTTGCTCGGAGTAGTAATAGATATGGTTCTAATTTTTATAACAATTATTCGTATAATTGTAACTTTCATATTCTCGTTCACAAAGTCTTCGTGATGTAATTTTTCGTTGTTACGACATTATTACTATGAAATGAATTATTAGAAAAGAATAAATTATTTTTTTATTAAGTTTTAACCAAAATCTTAAACTCATTAGTAAAAGATTATTCGCTGAATTAAACTTAAATGAGTGAAAATGGACGTTAATGAAAGATTCCTTAAAAAATTTATCCATTTTGTATTCAAAGAACATTGAATTTACTCTATATATGTAGAAAAGGATTATTTCTAAATTTTATTTCCGTAGCATCATATCACAAAGGGTGTACCAAGATTAATTAAACATTTTAAATTAATTAAAAGATTTTAGTTAACCTTTTATAGGATAAAGCCGTAAAACCGACATTTCTACGCCGTGCGTACTAGAAGCAAAGAAGAATCGCGCAAATTAAATAGGCAAAAGCGCGTAATTGTCAATTTTCTACCAAACAAGATAACAGCGGGATCCTATTGTCGTTTTATCGACTTTCAGCGCGGGCAATGAGAAGTGAATTTGTCACCACTTCCGTTCCATGGTTAGAAATAGACTCGATTTTTCAGCAGATTGAAATGAAATTGAAATAGTTAAAGAAAAGCTTTTAAAATGGCCATCTGAATTACCATCTTGAGTAATAAAAGTTTCATTGTCCACGGTATAATAATGTTAACTCGAACAAACTTTTTTCGTAAGACAATGCACATTATTACTTTGCCATTTGAAACTTTGATCAAATATTCGTAATAATTTCGAGGACTCGCTATTAAAAGCAAAAATATTTAATCGGTTACTATATTTTGTGCATAATATAGATCGGATATTTTACCGCTCTTAACATTATAAATTTGCACATATTCTTTTACGAAAAATTAACTTTTTCATTCAGTTCTAGAAGTTCAAATGCTTTAAAGCCCTTTAATTTTTCTTTAGACTCAGAATAGCATTAAAAACATCGCAATTCACATACTTAAAAATTTGACATTTGACCAAATTGGAATAAATTTGACCATTAATTTGACTTTGCAAATGAAAATTCTAAAAAACATATCAATCTTCTCGTTAGTTTTCGAACTTAAAATGGTTACGATAAAATCTATTTTTAATTTCTATTTTATTTTACCAAACATAGTCATTTATTTATTCCTTTTTGGATGTTTTGCAGCAACATTTACATTAATATAAACTAAAAAGTAAAATAAATTAAAATAAACTAAAGAAAACAAAAATTAGAAAAACACCGAGTGATGTTTAAATAATCAAATTGTTGAAATAACGTCCCTTTTAGAAATGACATAAAAATCGTTTACAGGCGAATATTTTATCTTCTACCGTTCAATGTATGTCTCCTTTGTATAGTTGAAAATTGGATCCGTCTATTAGATCAATCGTTCGTGTTCAAAGTGTTACATATTCAATATAATCATACTCACCATCGAATACAAGAGTGCTTTCATCACTTTGGAACTTAAGTTATTCTGCTCGGATCGATGAACATTTTGAAGAACCAAGGTCTTTAACCTATCTACCAATTTAACCTGCATTATACATCGAAAGCTCCGGTACTTCGCTATTCTGCTCCCAAACCTTGTACACGTTAATCCAGCCGTACAAATGTGTAATGCTGCGGGAAAGTTTTGTCGGTAGATTAGAAATACCATAAGAAAATGTTCCATTACTTCATCGTACAAATTAAGGATAGCTAATATTACTTTAATTTTGTTCTTATTACGATGTAATATCTAAAAGCTATTAATAAAATTAACACTAGAACTACCAGTCAAATTGATTGGTTTTACAATTTCATTTTAAAATTCCTACTTCATGTTGTATTTTCTTTCCACAATGATGTAATGACTTTCTCAACGATAACTAAAGAATAATATAATGAGCTTTATTTTGTTTTTTAAGTATTTAAATTGAAAATAATTTTGTATCAAGGCTACTTATACCAATAGCAGTCAAAATGACTGGTACTTGTCAAAGTGTAAAAGGATCCTGCAATTTGTTTATCGAACCCCAATTAACCAGTTTCCTCGTTTTGTACAACTTGCCACACGTTTTTAAATTTTGTACCGCCTATCATTCGATATGATGATATCAGTTATCAGGAAAATTCCGGATCGATCGCTAGATCACTAGATGCTAACACTAGAAATACTACACCAATCAAAATGACTGGTTCTACAATTTTATAAATGTGTCAACCCTCGTTTCGGGATCCCAGACGGATTAATAATACCAAAAATGTACTACATAACTTTGAATTCTTCCTGTAAAAAGTAATAAATCAATAAATATAAAAATATTCTATCATTACGTATTTTTTAAAGATCAGTCATTTTGATTAGTTTTGGTAGAAATAACTTCGTGTTAACTATCGGTAGTTCTAGTGTTAAAGTTGTGAGTTCTTATATATTTTTAATGCTAATACTTCGTTGCTATTGTCAAGTAATTACCGGAGAAATTCATTTGATTTTTTGAAAAAGTATTTAGTAATCAAATAGCTATATATTTATGTAATATAAATAAATCCAGGCTTCTTTATGTAGACAGGCTTTCAGAGAAACAGTATGAAAGATGTTTCCCTTTTTTCTAAACTGTATACTTTAGATAAAAGTACAAACGTCGATCATTTCTAAGAATGTTGCGTTTGTTATGTATTGTGTGGTAAATTGGACAAGCGTTAAATTTTCGTGAAAAAATTGTCGCTCTTTGAACCATTAGGCAACGTCATAACTTTGTGAAAAATAATCGTGCAGTCATTTTGGTAGGAAAAGCCTTTAGTTTGACTCGCAGAGGTCTTTTTTTCCGCAACGTACTTTTACAATAAAAAAATGGAGCTCAAAGAATTAACTGGTTCTACGGGGTTGAACAAATTTGTTAAATTAAAATCATGATGGATTCAAAAATTGGCGTCTCTCTATTACAACGTTACCTTAAAAATTCCTTTTTTACAGTCGTTCTATCGCACTTTTAAAATAAAAAGCGTGCCGCCAGCATTAGAATAATTTCCGGCAAAATAATTACAGAGGGGTTGCACTGTTGCATTTAAATTGCGTGTGTGTATGTATTTGGCATGTTTAGTCTGTGTGAATGTGTAATATCAACATGTACGTTGCATATACTAAGTACGCATATTAGACACTCTCACGTTATACATATACACGAAAAAGAAGGTTAAACTTCTACAAAATTCAAAAGTATAAGTCTCAATTGAATTTATTTTCAATTAAAAATCGATATCTTAGAATTAAATTAAAAGTTGTGTTTTAATTGAATCTATTCCTAATTAAAAATTGCTTTTTAAAATTTCTTAAATTTAACTTTACACATCAGCCGAGCAATTTCACAACACAAGAATTAGCTATGTATGTCGTTCGTCTGCTATTACTTGCACATACATACGTATGTATATAAGAAATAAAAAGCTTTCACATTTTCATTTCCTAAAAACCGTATTCTTACATAACATCTTCTTTTGCCACTTGTATATTTATTCAAAATACAAGAACATAACACACGAATCTATATCTGTATCTAAGCATTCATGTTCTGCCATTTAGGATTACTTCAAAAACATTATGCTGTGGTTGTCTTAATGCTGACTATAATTTTACATTATAAAAACAAGCATCGATGGTCCACAAAATGCAAATGATATTGGAATATTTTGCAAAACAGCTTAGAAAGAACTTGTTTTTATTATTAGCAAATTTACATTTTCAAATCAACATTTCCTGTTGATTAAAATAATTTACATGTTCCTTTTACGTAACTTTTAACTGATTCATGGAAACTATCATTCAACTTTCATTCAATAACAAAAACTTTCTAGTCAAAATACGCTTATACAATATATTTCCTATTTGTAGGAAATTCAAAGTTGCAACAACGCACGTTATGCAAAAACCTAACATGCAAAAATATGCAAAGCTCTGCTCCAGCTGCTTTCTTTTACCCGTGTCTAAGAAGACACAAATCTGCATGAAAATCCTCAGGCCACTTTTCAAAGAACCTCGTTTCGACCAGCTATTTTCCTCTACATTAGCTTCCAAGCGATAATTCATCGGTTTTACAAAAACCAGATGCTAGAAAATGGTACAAAGACCGGTATACCTCATTGGTCGACGCCACTGCTGTCTGTCAGTGCTCACGTGCAACGGCGATTTTTCAATTGTACAGGAGCATTTGGTCCGGAACAAAGTCGTCGGCAACGAAAGGACAACGAGTTTCGCGAAACCAACAGCCCGGTTTGAAACGATACAACACGGACAAGTCTCGTCATTAGCCTCAGTTACACGTGGCACGCGTGTATAGTCGTCGCAAGCGAGCGCTAGCCGAAGGCAAACCGGTTGTACGCAGTAGCTAGTAGGTTGTCGCAAACGGTCGGTTCGGAGGGTTAGTCGGAAGCTAAAGAGGGTGGTTTCGACGTTGAAGGATGGCGTGTCGCTGGGAGACGCGTGCAGAATACCTGGCAGCGCACGTACACGCATAAGTACACAGAGAAACGGATGTGACTCTTGTCAGTGTAACGATCTGAAACGTCGCTGCCACACACTCTCTCTGTTTCTCCGTTGCTCCTGTTCTCGATTTCAAATCCCGTCTTTATCGAACGTCACGGCCGACCAAACAAGTGTTCGCCATATGGTACAATACGGTTATGAATCGTCAAGCAGTGACGAACCGAGCTGTCACCGTGAAAAATTACCCAGAGAAGGGAGAAACGTCATGGAAAACGTTGTTGGCAGAATTTGTGCAGTACAAACGAGAACGCGACAACGATTAAATTTGCACCGCCTTCAGACACAGGGGACGATGACAGACAGCCAGAGAAAGTATGAAATCGTACAGAAACGAGGGAAAGAAAAAACCGACCCTAGTAAATGGAAAAATATTAAAATTTCAACGGGGACAAAACAAATAGTACATATACAGGGTGTTTCAGTTGTATACGGTCAAACGGTATCAGCATATTCTTACGATTAATGCTCACTTACGAAGCTGTAGAAAAGATATCGCGATAAATGTATCGACTAATTTCTATCTTTTGAATTTTCGACCGATTTAATGGAGCGATTTCTATTTGTGGAGAAGATTGAAATGCGTCGGGCAGAAATTAATTCGTTTGGGGAATTGATACAGATGATTGATACTGCATTCGGTGAAGTGAAAGAATGGCAATAGACTGAATGTATCAACGACGTTGATTTTCTGTCTGCAAGAACGGACGACATTTTTTGTAAACATGAAAAATCCATGGAACGAGAGTGCATTCATTTAAAATTATGGTTTTTTGTTGTAACTTTGTAATGGAGCATTCACGATCCATTATTTATATAACATCTTTTCTTACGTTCAAACGTACAATTTGCTGGCCATTTGACGAGGTAGAAAGGAAGCACCCTGTATATAGGTATGTTCTATTTAACCGGAAACGTTTAAATATTTGAAGAAGTACGAATGATACGAAGAAATGTCTGAGACAAAAGTTGTACGGTATCGCGGGGAATATTCTATTTCGCATAGCTTTGCTTTGCATAGTTTACCTTGCGACGACCTTGAAACGTCCTGCAAGGGTGACATCAGAATTTTTATTTTTTATACCGTCTTTTCTTATTACATATTCTTGCAACTGACAGTCAAACGTTTTCAAAACGCTACAAACTTGTGTCTTTCGCACCATGAACTGTCTGGGAAATAGTATGTCCTCGTTGATATCATACAACTTTTTTTCAGACATTTGAACGTTTCCAGTGAAAAAGGACATATTGTGTATATAAACTGTGCAATCATTTTTACTGTGCGATTGTACGATAATTAATAATTAATTAGTTCAAAAGTTACAACGTTTCATCCATCGTTATGTCTGTTACCATTAACATTTTATAGGAAAGTTTCTTACAAAAACTATACAACTTGCGCAATTCTATAAAAAGGTTTCTTACGAAACTATCTTTATCTTACTGGCAAGGATTAATAAGACATAAAAGTCAACTTGTCTC
Organism: Bombus vosnesenskii; assembly: GCF_011952255.1. Lineage (NCBI taxonomy): Eukaryota > Metazoa > Arthropoda > Insecta > Hymenoptera > Apidae > Bombus > Bombus vosnesenskii. The sequence goes on from NW_022884350.1 coordinate 1,631,933, forward strand.
GTCTTTTTAAATTAAACGCTACATTTAACTCGTTTAAATAAAGTAGTAGCTACATTAAAGTAACTCATGAAACGAACTCAATGACGTACAGCAGTAAGAGCTTTCGGAGTCCGATATGAATTAACATTCTGTTTAATCTTCTACTCTTGCGAAAATATCCCTTCCTTATCAACATCTGTTTTTCAACAGAAATGATCAAATAGCGCGCCGTTGATTCAAATACATTTTGAATATCGTTGAGATATCGTTACATTGTTATAGAAAATAGTAGCCGATTTATATCCACTAACGTTGCCATAATTCTGCTCTGATAATCTGCTTTTTCACAACTTGTGGAAACTGTACGAACCCTCTACGAATCATCTCTCGTGGGAACGGCTTTATCAGTAAATCAGATGAATTGTAATTTCAATAAAACGAGACGAATTATTACGTCGAAACGGATCTACGACACATAGATGGAGTATCATGCGACAGATAAGACTATTTTCGTGCAATTTCCTATGGCAAATAGCATAGCGAAACTTTACATCGATGTAAGATTCGGATCGCATTGGCACAGATATTACTGGATCACGTGAAATTGTTCTGAAACTAATCTGAGAATCGTGTGCAACTATTGCTGAGGCAACAGTTTCACTTATATCACCGATTGTCGGTTTCTGTGAAAGTGTTTCTGACACAATTTCTTGAAACTTTCCATTTCTCTTAATTGCTTGCAAAGATTTCGAAATTCATAAGAATGCTGAAGTTTCCTCTCGTAATTCAAATGTTCTGTTCTTGCACTGCTTCCTGGCCATGTTTTTCTTTTGCAGATAAATCGTTTCTGGCATGCCTTTATCCACAATCTTTAAGTACAATCCTATTGTACATTGAATAAAATTAACGATTTTTTTTATTTATTGTTTATTGCATTTATTACATCCCCTGGTCAGACATGTGTATTTTATAGATATATATGTAACGTGAACTAAATACAGTAATGTGCTACAACTAAGATAATTAAATAGTTAATTCACAACTCACAACTAATCGTTTACAACTTATAACAACTCGGCAACTCAACTCTCGACTCCTCACAACTCGACTCCTCACAACTCGACTCCTCACCACTCGATTCTCAACTCACGACTTGACTACTCACAACTCGACTCTCCACTCACGACTATCTCAAATCGACTCTCAACTCACGACTACTCCACTCGACTCTCAACTCACGATTTGACTCCTCACAACTCGACTCTTCACTCACGACTATCTCAACTCTACTCTCAACTCACGACTACTCCACTCGACTCTCAACTCACGACTATCTCAACTCGACTCTCAACTCACGACTACTCCACTCGACTCTCAACTCACGACTACTCCACTCGACTCTCAACTCACGATTTGACTCGTCACAACTCGACTCTTCACTCACGACTACTCCACTCTACTCTCAACTCACGACTACTCCACTCGACTCTCAACTCACGACTACTCACTGGACTCTCAAGTCACGACTGCTCCACTCGACTCTCAACTCACGATTATTCCACTCGACTCTTCAGGTAACGACTCCCGATAAAAGCTGCCAGGCCCTTTTGGCCTAACGGCACTTATGTCATTTCTCCACGATACTACAATACCGTGTTCTGTTAATGACTTATTGTTAGCATGATAAACAAGTGGAGCGATCTCTAAAGTAGAAGATTAAACAGAACACTATTTTACTAATAATATTGTTACTTGAAACTGGTCAGTAAATTTTTTTCACATAGTTTTCGACGATCTGAACCTTCCAGTTGCGTGGGGTAGGCAATACAAGTGCAATCTTTCATTTGTTCTAGTCTAAAATAAGAATATCATAGATTCTGCCTATTTCAACGCATTAATTTCTAATACTAGCAAGATCTTTAATTTCGTGCCTTTTTCAATCGCTTTTCTTTATTGTAGAGTTGAACTGTTTTACTGGTCGTTAAAGTAATGAAATGTGGTGAAAAAGGCTTAATTTATAGTAAAGATACGAAAAGAATAATATACCTCACATACATTTCAAAATAAACCCTTGAAATCTAATTTGTGTCGACAGAAATATAAATAGAAAAAAATGGACAATGTTTCCAATATTGCATTATAATTTGAATTTCGAGAATTGGAGGGTTGAAAGACTCATACGTATGACGTTGTGAATTATGCAATACGTTTTCGAAGTGGTTACGACCTACAATAAATAAAATATAGCCATTCCATTTAAGAAGATAATCTTGATTTTTCCATCTTATTAATCCTTTCAAGTAGTATAGAGCTATTGCTACTACGTGCTCTAAAACCATTCTATTTTCGAAATTTCATCTACGAAAATTCGTATGAGACTGTAATGATAACGGAAATTTTGCATGACGAAACTAAGCGAAATAAAAATTCCAGTATAGAAGAGTGTACGAAATAGATTAAGAAAGGGAAAACGAGGAACATTTTTATAAGACTGTAATTGTAGCAGACATTTTGAGCGATGAAACTAGACGAAACACTCTGTATAAAAGAGTGTGTAAAATAAATTAAGAAATAGAAAAGCAAGATGTGAAAATAAATGAGGTACGATTTGTAGAGAGAATGAATAGTAGAAAGGCATACAAGATAAAGGACAAAATAAGGAGAAGAGAAAGTGGAAGAATAATATGAAACCAGAAGAGAAGGAACAAGGCAACGTGGAGAAAACAGAGTTCGCATCGGTAATGAGCGCAAAGGGTCGGTTCTCCGATGCAGAAACTCTGAAACAGTTTATCAACGTGGTGAACAGGAAAGAAGAAAGCTCATTTGCCGATAGAAATATATTATCGATGATCTCTATCTTTTACAAATAATGAAAGATTAATGTTGTCTCTTCTAAAAATGTTAATTTCGATCGTAAAACGAATTTTCAGAATAGATGGTGCAGTAACTTTCCTCGCAATTTCTATTAAAAACGTAACTTTCACTATATTTTACTAGAAACAAAAGTATTACTGGCCGATGATGAAACTAAAAACTTTTAGTTTAGAAAGGAAGACTCTTCTCGCTATAGAATTTGCTTCATAAACTTTATTCTTGGCATGCGAGATGAAAAGCAACTGGAAGGAAAATGAACCTTGAGCTCAGTATTGTAGTATCGTAAATTATTATAATTAGTTTATTAATAATAAATGGATTAAACAGATGTTAATGAAACAGAAAACGATGGTTATTTAACATGAACTAATCGCAACAACGCATTGCAATTAAGACAACTAGGTATTTAATTAACAACTCTCGTCACCACAGATTCAACTCTCTCTCAACAACGCTAACAACACTATCTTGACAACGCAATCTACACTCTCTGGCTTCTCAACTCACACTGCCGTTAATTCGTTTATGACCCATAGCAACTCCTTGCCTTTTGTCTTAGCCTCATACCTTTTGTCTTAGCCCCACCACGCACATGCTCAGCAGCCGCTTGTTTATAATTTGCACGACATCTCCAGGCCCCTCGTCCATGATACTACAGTATTTATCTGTTTTCCTAGCCTGTTTTAATCTTTGCTCACAACACTCCTTAATACTAGAACTGCCGCATCAGTCAAATTGATTGGTTTTACAATTTTATTTTAAAATTCCTACTTCATGTTGTATTTTCTTTCCACAATGATGTAATGACTTTCTCAACGATAACTAAAGAATAATATAATGAGCTTTATTTTGTTTTTTAAGTATTCAAATTGAAAATAATTTTGTATCAAGGCTAATTATACCAATACCAGTCAAAATGACCGGTACTTGTCAAAGTGTAAAAGGATCCTGCAATCTGTTTATCGAACCCCAATTAACCAGTTTCCTCGTTTTGTACAACTTGCCACATGTTATTAAATTTTTTACCGCGTATCATTCGATATGACGATATCAGTTATCAGGAAAATTCCGGATCGATCGCTAGATCGCTAGATGCTAACACTAGAAATACCACACCAATCAAAATGACTGGTTCTATAATTTTATAAATGTGTCAACCCTCGTTTAGGGATCCCAGATGGATTAATAATATCAAAAATCTACTACATAACACGGAATTTCTTCTATGGGAAAATAATAAATCAATAAATATAAAAATATTCTATTATTACGTATTTTTTAAAGAACAGCCATTTTGATTGGTTTTGGTAGATATAACTTCGTGTTAACTATCGGTAGTTTCAGTGTTGATTAGTTATGAGACTGATATAGGCGGTAATTCTTCTCGGACGCAGAGGCGTAATTTAACTTTCTCGAGAAATTTTTCAGCCCACAAACGTACGTATTAATAAACCGATTGATGCCATAAATCTCGTAGTTTCGAGATTTTTAACTTACTCCTACGAGACCTATTAATTAAGCAATTGAACGGAACTATGTATTTTAAATAGCGTAAAAAAGACTTGAATAAAGAAATGTTCAAAATTTCGTGGACGATCTTTCATGGACATCTTCCATAACATGAAAACTGTTTCGATGTATAAACAATAAAGAGGAGTAAATAAGTAAAGGTATATGTATATTATTGGTGGAGTGTTGATTGATTTATAAAAATTGATGAATCAACGTGTAATTGACAATTGAATCGTTCACAGGCCAAAGTGGTCAACCCTAATTTTTGAAATTTTTTAGATCTCAGTGTCAAGTTCATCTTTTATAATTACATCAATTTTCCTTGCTTCTTGGTTTGTGAAGTTAATTAATTCGACAGATAAACAGTTTAATTAATAAGCCAACGAAGAGCAAAAGTTCTCGTTAAAGTAGGAAGAAATAAGAAGTCAAAGGGAAAGGATTCTACGATAAGTTTCTCAATCTATTTCCTTGCATCTCATCACGAGACTGGTCCTTCGAGTAGTTCGTTAATTAGCACACGCGTGCAAACAGAATGATCACACACACCAACCATGGATATAAGTATCGTGCTAGTAGACTGCGAATTTTTATGCAAATTCATATTTTTGAGAATATAATTAAAACAGTGGAACCTTGGTGGAAAATTGTTTTACCTAGCAAGTGTTGTAGGAAGCACTATACTTTGAACAATATGTGCATTTCGTGCAATTCTGTACTTTCAAATTTCCTATAAATGCATACAAATTTTTATTGCACGTATTTGAACGGTATTTGCTCGCCACAAAATGACAGCGAAGTCAGAAAATCGACACGGATATCGGATAACTGCATTTGATATCGAACGCCAGATTTTAAAAACTTCCCAATAAAAAGAAGCATGCTCGTTTCCAATGAAACCAGCGCTAGAACAAGACAAAATCGATAGTTGTGTGTTAAAATAAACGTTATGTTAAAATAGCGCTAGTTTAAATTTATACAAAAATTAAAACGTTATCTTGAAGTTGCGATAAAAAGTGTAAAAAAAAAAAAAATGAAATGCAATGAAGTAGAAAAATATGTAGTATCGAATATGGGACACAGAAAATTTGTAAAAAATTCTCGAACAACTTTATTTTCATTACAGCGGTCCAAATTTCCATATGGCCACTGTGTTCTTTGGTAAAATCTTACAATCATTTTATTCTAACGATAAGTTTGTGTATGATAGCATTTTGGGAAAATTAGAAAAAAAAACACGTGCTTCGGTTGTGACAACGGAAGTAGCATTTCTTTCAAAAGATATAAAAGATATAATTAGTTAAATTAATATAAAATGATATAATTAACGTAAAAATATAATTTAACAGAAGACAAAATTCAAAATTTCTATAAAACCAACGCGCTCTTTAAATAAATAAAATGCAAATTGACAGTAACTTGCTCGCTGTTTCCATATCGATAGTTTATACAAATTTTGTAATGTTTTTCTATCGATAGACGTCCACGTTTGATAATTCACCAATGGAATTATATTGCCTGCAATGCATGACATTTTCTCGCAATGAGCCCCCAAAGATTTTCTATGGAATTCTAATCTGGGGAACAAGCTGGCCATGTTAAATCCTTGACATTCCTTTTGATGTAGCCATCGTTTTGTACGTTTTGACGTGTAAATCGGAGCGTTATCGTGTTGATAAATAAAATTATCATCTGCAATTCTTTCTGTGAATGTTATTAAAACCATTTCTACATATACGTTTCTTTTCTATTTCTTCCAAAATGGTATCATACACAGACTTGTCATTAAAATGGGATATTTATAAGATTTTACTGTAAAACATACAGTAGCTTTATGGAAATTTCAGCAACTGTACGTACATGTACTCTCATGTTTCTCCTGCCATCTTCCTGTCCAATCTCCTGATCCAAGAGAAACAAGCATCACACACACTGAACTATTTATCTCGGTAATTATTCGCAGCAACATCAATTAAAGGATACATAAATCCTTGACCAAGAAAGTAAATTCACTGTTAAGAAAGAGCCACGTTCGTAGATTTACGGCCGTAAATTGCATGTATACGTCTAACGTATTTAGCGGGATTTATCTTTGAAGACGTTTTTCAAGTTGCTCGCAGAACGAGGATAAGGATGTTAATTGGTCTCGCTTAATTATTCTTCAATTACATTTGCTGCTGCACCTTACTGTCTTGCCTCTCGTCCCTCCTCAGCTTGATTCTTTCTAGCAAAAGAAACGGCGCGCAACGCTGTGTACTTACACGAATACATATTACTTGGCGAAGCAATTTGCAGTTACTGTGCTGACGATGACTCGAAATACCTAAGCGTCTGTTACTTCCCACGCACGAATTACGCCGCGCCGCCTTCAGCCTATTCGGCTAGTCCGCCTGTTTTCCTTCAAACTTCTCCCACAATTTCCAATTTTAAGTAATCGTTCATTTACGACGTTACCGCGTTGCTCAGATTCGTTTACCATCGAGACATGATACAGTGACTGGCGAAACTGTTTGGATGCACGTGGAAACTTATTGCGGATGCATTATGCGTATTATACGAAGGATTTTGCAATATTTCGAAATTTTACGTATTTCTACGGTTCTTCGCGTTGCAGCCGTATTTTTGTTAAGAGACGTTCAGAGCATCGGTATTGTTGCTGATATTTAAACTTTTCGATGTTATATGAGTCCCTAGATTTTAGACGATCGATATACAGGATGTAACAGAACACATGAGACTCACTTCGGGATCTGATTGTACACGTAAAAAGGATGAAAAAAGTTGATATAAACGTATCTACCTATGTGTCTCCGTTCGTGAGATATAACGAATTTTGTAAGCAGAACAAACCCAGTGAATATACCAAGTCGAAATACTAAGCTTCAGAACAGGACAAGCTTTCCGACAAATTCGGGAAACGCCAGCAAGCGTTCAGAGTGTAACCGGAACCATGACAAGACGTTTACTGGTTTGATTTGAAATACAGGATCGTCTTTTTGAGCATCTTCTGTGATAGTAATCAGACAACATAAAAACGATGCAGAAAATTCGTTGTCTTTCATGAACAAAGAGATAGAACATATATTTATATGAACTTATTTTTATTGTTTTAACAGGTTCTGTTACACCCTGTATATTGTCGATACGACTTTGAGAACCTTAAATATTGACAATAATTAGCAATTAATTAGACAACATAAAAACGAAGCAGAAAATTCGTTGTCTTTCATAAACAAACATAGATAGAACACATATTTACATGAGCTTATTTTTATTGTTTTAACAGGTTCTATTGCAACCTATATATTGTCGATATGACATTGAGAACCTTAAATATTGACAATAATTAGCAATTAATCAGACAACATAAAAACGACGCAGAAAATTCGTTGTCTTTCATGAACAAAGAGATAGATAGAACATATATTTATATGAGCTTATTTTTATTGTTTTAACAGGTTCTGTTGCAACCTATATATTGTCGATATGACATTGAGAACCTTAAATATTGACAATAATTAGCAATTAATCAGACAACATAAAAACGATGCAGAAAATTCGTTGTCTTTCATGAACAAACATAGATAGAACATATATTTACCTGAGCTTATTTTTATTGTTTTAACAGGTTTTGTTGCAACCTGTATATTGTCTACACGATGTTGAGAACCTTAAATATTGGCAATAATTAGCAATTAATCAGATAACACAAAAACGGAGCAGAAAATTCGTTTTATCTCATGGTCGAACATAGATAGAACATATGTTCATACGAGCCTATTTCTATTGTTTTTACGAGTACAATCAGCTTCCGAAGTGTGCACCATACGTTCTCTTACATCCTGTACATTGTCGATGCAATAATAAGAATCTTAAATATTGACTATAATATCGATCTTTACAACGTTTCAATTTTCTTTAAATTTTTGTATCTTCTTTTTTTTTTCCAGATCTGTCCGGAAAATCACTAAACTTCGGAACAAAGTATAACGTACTAATAAAGAAACGACTGAAACCTGAAGAAGCATAAATATGTCATTTTGAAACTTCATTAATTGTGACAAGATACCACTATCACGATTATAGTAGTAAAATCTGAAACGAATCTGGAAGTATACATATAGAAATTACAAGATATTTATTGGAAACATACATCTCGAGAGGATCAGGAAAATATTTGCACGATCAATTGCTTACTATATATCAGAATATTTAATGAGATCACTTTTCAGCACTAATTGCATGTTCAAGACGACTATTAGAATCGTATATTAATTCTTCGTTGGATGTATGTTTGCGATAAATATATTGTAACTTGTAATTTATATCTATATATATTTTCATTGGTAAAATTTGATCGATATAACGACGATAATCGTGTCTTATCGTAGTGTTAATAAAATTTCAAGAACTTTCGTATAGCATACGTAATACATTCATAAAAATTTCCTGCGTCAAATATTCGAATACTTTTCTGAACTGTCCCATATATTCAAAGCGTTTAAAACTGTGAAAACGAGTCACGAACATATAGCGGTAATTAATTTTAGTAATTAAATCGCTGCGCAGATGAGTTATATCACGACGAATAATCTTTCTAAGGACAGATTAAGCCGACAGTGTTTAATCTAGCTGTCGTCATTCTTTCTAAGGAGATGAATTAATATCACTCACCTGTTCGACCCACAGATTCGTCGTCATGATCTGATTCTTCAAGTTCTGTAACAAACGTAAAAAAATGACTTCTTAATTCATTGTATTAAGTATCGTTAGAGTATATTTAGATCTAAATACTAATTTTCTTATTTTTCTTTCTCGCTCCATTATGTTCCACATTATTTATGAATTTTTTCATTCAGAGATAAAATTACACATTGATGTGGATGAAAATGAATTATTAAACTATATAAAATACATAGAATGATTTGGATATGTCAAAAAGCAAGGAAAACGTTTCATACGCACTACAGAAATACACATGTATACGCCGATATGATTTTGCCTGCGAACGCATCAGCCGTTTTCGCAGAAATTGTTCAGCTGCTGCTGCTTAAGTGCAAGTTTCTAAATGTCTTAGCATAAATTGCCTTCTGTTGCCACAAATTACCATATTACTCGGATTCGTGGGCAATCTCCTGGAAAACTGTCGAAGAACTTAGACGTTATCTACTGATATATTCTACACGAAAGATCATGTAAATTAAAAGCGCGATGACTGAGTTTATAACCAAATGTATTTACCATTTCTATTTACCAATTCTTTTTGGCCAGACCCATTAACATCGCTTATCTGTTCGATCCATGTTCATTTTTACTTCGAATTGTCTAAAATAAGATAAAGCATAACGAAAAAATAACGGTGACATCGTAGTCGTTCGGAAAAAATAATTGGAAAAAGATTATTTTCCCATAAAACCGAATTGTACGTTAATCATTTCTCGAAAATAAGAAGATGTTCAATTTTGGCGGAGACGTTCAATCTAAAAAAATAAGACGAGGACTTTATAATTATGTTTTGACAATCTCAAGACAAGATTATCTATGGAGAAAATATTTCAAATTAGACGTTTACTGCCCATGTTTGTTACGTGAAAAATAAAGCTTGTCACTGTGGAAAAGCGAGCAAAATGTATATTCATAAGGAACTCTTCAAATATCGACTCTACCGTAATTTTTAACGAAGCTTCAATAATATATTTACATCTTAAATAAAGTTTATTTAATATTTGTTGCATCCGTGTGTACAACACAGTGTAGCAAATACAGTACATCGGATGTGACCCAAGGCCACCTGGCGTATTAACACAACTTATTTTTTACTTGCGAGATTTATGGCGATTTTTGACGATTGCGAGACGAAGTGAATTTGAAGCGCCTCTTTAAGTTTCAAAATACTTCTGAGAAAACGTCGATATCTCAAAACGAACCAGCGTAAATTTACATGGAAAGTTGTGACGAACAGTTCAGCAGAAGCCAGTCCAATTCGGCGCGAGCAAAAGAGATTGAAATCTGACGTTAATTATTTCAATTATGATGAAAATAAGAAGAGTCGAAGTGAAAAGTTGGTAAACGATATAACTCGCTAATTAAAACGTACGTCGAGTGATTATTCGCCACAGGATGTATACTTTGAAAATTCGTAATACTTCATCAAGATAAATATAAATTAGGCTGCGTACTTGAAAAGTTCGCGAAATATTTCATCAAGATAACAATTATTAATTTACGATATTGCCAGAAGATCGAAAGTTTGCTGGAGGTTTGACTTTGTCCGTAAATTATTCATTCTTTGAATCGGTCTTTGCGAAACATTTGAGATATTTTCCTGGTTTCTCACCGCTAATTTAAATCCGACGCTGTGCAAGTTTTAACGAGTTCGGTATCTGGTCTGCCTCGAGAAGAACGAAACTGTGCGACAGCTGTGAAATGTAAATGCCGCAGAGGTACCAAAGGAACAAGAACCGAACGAAGACAGAGTTCAATGAACGAACTTTAAAACAATATCTACGTCTCTTTTAGCGTTGTCGCCGTTTCATGAAAATGCTTTTTCATGCTAAGTTACTCCAAATATTATCAATGACACTTTTACTGAAAGCGTAAAAGCTGAAATTGATTACAACGTCGTAACTATTGCCAAGTTGTATCTTCTGCGATAATTTGCGTTATCGTCGAAGCACGTGGTTTTTGCAATTCTAACTGCTTTCTTCTTTGCTGAAATGAAATACGCTGACGCGTATTTAACGGTATGAAGAATCCCTGTCATCTTAAACAAGCATATCTCTCGTGTATTAAGAAGATTGATTGGCAAATTTGAAAAGCGTGGCTGTATAATCGCGAACAGTATGAAGAGATTAAATACCAAGAACGTGTACGAGGGAATTGAAATATCAACTTGACGATATGGGGCTGATAATAATAAATTCAATGCTTAATTTAGTTTGTTATTTTAAATGCTTAAATTAAGTGTCTAATTTAACTCTAACTAATTAAATATACCTCAATTTACCTACAGAAGATGATCGTAGATGATCAGAAGAATCGTCGACGACAAACAATAAGAAAAATTCAAGTAGAAGAAAATTACGTTTGTACTTCGAGACTAGCTATTTACATCCCAAAAATACCTAGTCCCATATAACCACTATTTAGTTACAAAAAGAAATTCATAAAAATGTGTTACACCGTTCTTAAAACTTTACGAGTACTTGTACATCTGATTATTTTTTATTACAAAACATGCTCGAAATAGCCACTATGTATGCCAGTATATCGATACGATGTTGTAATGTGCGAACCAGTGCATGTCTTATCGTCTCTCAGTTTATTTGCAGAATATACGGTGGAAATTCGTTGCACCGTATCTGGCGAAATTGTCGGCGCATCTCGATACATGGTATTTTTCAGTGTTCCCAGCGAGAAAGACTCTGAGCTTATTAAGAGCAAGACCGAGCCACCAAGGAACTGCGTGCTCACGTTCTACCCATCGATTTGGAAAAATTTCCTCGCCAACGTTTGTCACTTCTTCATCGCTGTTTAGTGTACCAGGTATCCATCGTGCTGGGAATATTTCGTCGTACAAATTCTAATAAATAACATACTTTGTAAGAACTCATTTTTTTTATATCTTTCAGGTAAAACATCAACTGTCTTGGAATAAAGTAAATTTGTTTTACTATTTTGATACTCAGAATTCGTTAAAAAGAATTGAACATTTTAGTTGGAAAAACAGAATTTATCCGTCCAGCTGTCCAATTCCACTGATTACCGTCGTATTATGTTGTTTGGATATTTTGTTCGTAAAAGCAGAATTTATCTCCGGTTATCTGACTTCGTCTGTAAAGAAATCGTTACCGTCGTAATATTACGTCCTGTTCTCGATTATATGATTTTCGTGGATAATATTTTCACTCGCTGTTCAAAATAACGAAGGTATTTGATGCAGACAGAGTTAGCGGAACTTTGGCAAATAATTATAATTTCATTCTTCGTCGACACAACTGTATTACACAAATTATAAATCAGACTGAACAGGAAGTTTGAAGTTCCAAAGTGAGAGGAAATATTTGCAAAGCTCAGGTCACGAACTTCTAACGCAAAGTTGATTAAGCTAACAATAAGAATGGAATTATATCGTAGCATACGATATCGTAATGGTTCGTTAATGGTATGTTAGTGATAGTATTAGCCCTATGTACTTAATGTACTACTTGTAATAACAACATTAATTAATAATGTTCAGAATCGCCAATGTTGATGACACAGTACAGATCCTGTTCCTAAATACCGATAAACCGATGCTGGAAATTATGATTTCGAAAATTTTGAAATTTTTCGCGTCACTTAGTGCAAATCAAAAGATTAACTAATCCATTGCCCAACTTTTTGTTAAGAATACAAGACGATGTTATAATTACGATAGTCGTGTCTCGTTACAGCGATAATGAAATTTAAAAGTATTTCATGTAATGTGATAAGTTGGGAAAAAGTCACGTAAATCCAGACTATGTGTAAATATATCGTACTTTTATTATCCTTGTGTCTTACTGTATAAAGCATATTTGTTTTAAAACGATTAATAAATAAATATATCGTTAAGAATTGTGGATCTTAATTGCCGAAATAAAAGCAAAGGAACACTAAGATTACACTTAGAATTCATATTAAAATAGTTTTAGATTTATTTAATAAACAATTTCCAGGATCTTCGTCGATATACATTTGCACGCGTCTCAGTATTCTCTTTGTCTCACCATCTTCTATACCATACTACAGTTACATTCGTCTCTTTCGAGACGCTGTGCACACACATACTTCCATACGCTCATATTCACATACGTGTGTCACTACTACGCGGCTAATCTAGTCTAGTACACAAAATTATACATATGAATGCGAAAATGAGTTAGTACACGAAGCCAAATCAACTTAAAGTTGTAGATCGATGTCATTCGTTTCGCTTATTTTATTGGGCAGTGAAGGAGGACTTAAAATTGCAACACAAAACAACTATACGTCGAATGTCACTAAGTTAACTATAACGAGTATTGTTATAATGTTTAGTGTAAGAGAATATCTCGCGAAAGCACATAAAAGCACACGTCCAGCGAAGCGCGCTGGTAGCGATTCTCTAAACTACTTTGACAGACTTCGAAGCGATTCGACGCGCTCTTTTATAGCTGGGCACCGGCGAAAGTTCGTAGTTTTAAGAATTCGTCGCTAACGAATTTCCTTCCGACTGTCGATCGTCTGACGAGGTCGGTGTCCTGATGACGCCGGCAGTCTGTGTTAGACGAAGACAACCTTATCAGGGCATCGGCCGGGCTGACAGCTATCGGCTGCCTCGCGGAAGGTGCAAATCTTGTCGCAAGTCCGCGTGTGTCTAAAGTTAGACGACGATACGAACTATGATAAGCTACAAAATCTATGCGAGGCTAAGTCGTCGCGTTTTTAAAGGAAAACTAATGCATCCGGGATATTTGCGTGATGTTAACAATAGCCAGAGGTTTTGTTCAAGCGAACCACGACGCCTCGCAAGAGTCAAACGCCAACTTTCTAACGCGTTTATGAAACTTTGTTTTTACATTGTTTCAATCTATTAGGTTGTCCGAAAAGTTTCTTTCGTTTTATAAGGAAATAATAGACGCACAATGTTTTTTATTTTATATTAGTTTATCGAATTATGCGCGAACATAATAATAGAAACAGAACGAAATGGATCATACCTAATTCAATAAAATAATATAAAACAGTAATCCTTGTTCACCTATTACCACCGTACAAAACGAAAGAAACTGCATATAATATGAGAAATATAGGACATGGGGCAAAAAAATAATCATTTGCTAAATGAGAAATTGAAAATCTAGATTTTCCATCACCGCGGAAAGATTAAAACGCTGCGGCGGAAAACCGGTAATTTAACGCGCTACAGTTCGACTCTGCGATATCAGTAAAATCACAGGTCGCCGTGTTAAGACTCCGCCGCCCGTATCGGCCGTTGCTCGTCGTTCAGCCTTCTCCTGGTTGCATCGCGGACGAAATTACATTTCTATCGGGACGTAACGCGATTACCGTGACTCGATGTCGCGCGTTTCAGGCGATGCGCTCGAAATAGTTTCCGCGATTTTGATCGACCTCGCGAATCTCATTGTCGCCGCTGTTCGACCAGGCTTAACGACGTTTGATCGATCGGCCGGTTTGAGTAGCAGTTACAGATTATCGTTCACGGGCTGTCGATGCAGCACAGTTCGTCGCCATTAAATCAGAGTCCATCGATCGGAGTGTAAATAAGATCAACGAGCCGCAGTGTCCGGCCGTTTGCATCATTTAGCCTGCAGAACCGCGTCGCTCTCCAATACAAACGGAAAGTATTTAAAACGCGTTAGTCTAGAGACGATGCGGGCATATCGGAGCGACGATTTATCGTCAGTGTCATTTGCTCGCCGTATCAAAAGTCTATTACTCGTGGACAACGACGTCACGGTGCAACGACCTGCATTCGCTTCTCTGTATCCTGACCTATGTTTCGTCGACATACCGGCACTCGAATAATTGTGACAAAGCCGCGGCGATATCGATCGTTCGAATTTCTCTCGCCTTTGATGAACGTTTACTGGTTTCATCATAAATCGAATGATTACGAGGAAAGCGAAGCGTGCGAGCAGACGGATATACATTGGACAAATTTGCATCGAGAATTTCCTTGTTACGTCCGAGATATAATTTGTTTCTCGAACATCGGTTTCATTAAAGTCTATTTTTCATACAATCGCAGCAAGCTTTCAAACGGATTCGATTTAGCAAAAATTTATATAGAAGGAAAGTAAAGAAGGACATTTTAAAGAACAAATAGGAAGACACTAAAAATATCGAGTATTAGATTTATTAGAACAACGAAGTTCTAGTACTTTATTTTGCCGGTAGAGAAGCAAAATTTAGTAAATTGAACTGAATCGTAATTTATATTTGTGAATAGGAAGGTAATTACCCTACTTTTTAAGGTTGAAAAGGAATTTTCAAAACAGCGCAAGGTAATGAAATTAAAAAGATGTACGTTTGCATTATTATGAAAACAAGAAATATCCAAGTGTTTTATTAATATCTACGATCAAATCTTCTTTCTTGCTTCATTATTATGTACGAAGCTATCTTCTGATGAACTTGCAATTAAAAACAATTAGAAATAATGACAGTAGCAAAAGCCGAGATATTTCTCGCTTCCTTCTAGTCGAAAGTAAACGCTAGCTGTTTCGAATCGATACATTAAATCTTAATTTTTCGACGATTTAATGTTTCAACGACGTAGTATGTTCAACACGTGGAACTTTTAAGACGAACTCAAATTGTGTTCTGAATTTATTACTTCTGTATATGTCAGCAATGTGTCCATCCGATGAATATATCATCGCAAGCCTTTTGTAGTCTGACTCTCTGATTTGTTCCGTCATGTTTATGGATGGAATTTTCTGCATATTTCTCGCTCGGGTAATACTGATAATTGAATTCTGTTGGTAGGCTACGGAAACTGCAAAGGAGATTGTAGAGAATACGTCGACCTCGTTACGAACTGTCCGACTGCGTATTGCGTGTAATTCCGGAATTAGGAATACCATTACCAATTTTCGTTTCACTGCGTTCGTTTTTCCGATACCAATCAGCAATACAAACAGAGGAACGCGTACTGTATATGCATCAGGTTGTCCGAAAAGTTCCTTTCGTTTCATAAGGTGATAACAGATGAACAACAATTTCTGTTTTATATTATTTTATTAAATTAGGTATGCCCCATTTCGTTCTATTTCTGTTATTATGTTCGCGCATAATTCAATAAACTAATACAAAGCAAAAAATATTATGAGTCTATTATTTCCTTATAAAACGAAAGAAACTTTTCGGACAACCTGATATTGGGTTGGCAAGTAAGTGATTGCGGATTTTGTCATTAGGTGGTATTAACAAAATCCGCAATCGCTTAG
Source organism: Bombus vosnesenskii (assembly GCF_011952255.1). Classification (NCBI taxonomy): domain Eukaryota; kingdom Metazoa; phylum Arthropoda; class Insecta; order Hymenoptera; family Apidae; genus Bombus; species Bombus vosnesenskii. The sequence goes on from NW_022884350.1 coordinate 1,648,270, forward strand.
TTGCCAACCCAATACGATAACTATTAATCCTAATGATCTGTGCCGCATTTAAAAATTGAGAAATTAATTCTTTAATTTGTAGATTCTTCGATAATATCGATGAACGAACGATATTTAATAATATTCGATATAAAATTATCTTAAAGGTATACGAAGATACCTTTAAACGAGTTTAATACTTGTTCTTCCTTCTCTTTAGAAAAATTGTGGCATAGGCGAGCATTCTGTCGCCGTCTCGCGATCGTTTAAAGAGAAAAAGTTTTTTTGATGTAAATATTTTACGAACAGATTACTCCACAACTGTTAACGTAACACCAAACGAGAATGGTCGAGTGCTCTCGCTTTATGTTCATGCTCGTTTGAGCTAAACGCAGCTTGATATATCACGTAATACCGATCACGCACTGCTTCAGTCAACCAGGGATCGATCAGCTGTGCCGTGCAGTGGTATTGTCTGTCACTTGGAAGACGCGTTTCAGACAGCGCGGGCACAAGGAGAATACGCTGCTTGCTGTCACGCAATGCTACATGATCACACTTGTGTCACGTAAAATTTCCCATAGATGAAGAGATAAAACGACAGTAAGAAATAAATTCATTAGGCGTGAGATGTAAATAATTTTGAAGGATCGTATCTCGGTCATAAACTATTTCTATTTAAGCAGACAACGAACACGGGTGGGTATTTTACGCGCGAAATTCAACATCGCGTGGAATGGAAATGAAATCGCGGAAAACACGTGAATTTAATTTAGCTGCCCATGTGAAACACGTTACATAACTCGGTTTGTATAAACTGGTCAGATAGGCATTTTAACTGCAGGCACGTTTCGCGCGTTTTGTTCCAACCCGTTTACGTTTTCCTATTCGTCTCGGAGCCGTGTAAAATCATGTCTCGGCAATTTTAAACGAGAAAGACCACAGGTTCGTAGGAGATTGTCCGGCTATAGCGAAAACGGCAGGAGAACAGGAAATTACTGACACAGACGAAGTTCCGTAGAGACTGCAGAAACCAACGTGATTAGTTCTCACGGATTAGCAAAAGCCTTTGTGTCCGATAGTGTCCGTTCTATACAGAGGATTGTGAGTGAAACCAAACGATTATATCCGCACGGCACTTATCTGAACATGTATTAACGTTCATGTGGTGTTTCTTCGAAATTGAAGCTACATCTACCATAATATTTATATTCCTTTACGCTATCTACTATCTCTTTATATTTTCGTAATAATTTTACATTAAGAACAATTTGATTATATATATAATAATATGCATATAATAATATGTAGTAATAATATATATGTCGGAGATGAAAGGACACCGGGACCTTCCCTTTGGAATTCTTCGGAAAACCCCCAATATTTTAGCCTCTATAATTTAACTCGATTATAATTGTTCGAGATTTGTGATAATGAGCTTGAACTCGAGGCGACAACCAGTCGCCGAACGTAGCCGCGGTCACGGGATGAACATTTTTACCTAACATAGGGATGGAGTAATTCTATAGCTCTCCTTAAAAGAAACATTCCAACGGTTTCTGTCCCGTGGCTCGCCACACAGAGACTCTATTCTTCGGGCAAGATGAATACCAGATGTCGAAGCATCTCCACAGTAAATGTTCAGCTAGCCCGAGGACCCGTTATAGATCTTAAGATTTAGTTAACTAAAGTCCTTCAAACAGGCAAACAGTCTTTGTCCCAACTACGGGAAGATAGGGGATCTATTTTTCTCACGAACGATGCTTTCCGCTAGCAGCTTTCCCTCAAGGGCGGCTAGCATCCTTCTCTAACCACCAACATGGAAATTGACCAATTAACAGCAACGTCAATTTCCCTCACTTTCCGAACGAAGGAATCTCTCCACGAACCCGATGATCTCGTGTCCTTAGACACCCCCATCATAGTTTTCCTCTGCAACATCATCGTGACGGAAAGTCATCCTCTCGTGAGGTCGTATTAGCGAGTTACTTAGAGTCTTTACGCTCGGTGGATATTTCACGTTTTAACAAAGAGTTAGTTCAGCAATACTTGTACCGTAGACAAGCAAGTGGAGTACAACTTGGACTTTGGAAGAAAGCGCATTTGGTTATCCCGTTGACCGCGGATTCGTTATCGAACCTAAAACCATTGTCATTAGTGTGTAATCAGTGCGGTTACCTGGCAATTCTGCAATATCCACACTTGCACTAATAATCATATTTGTACTAGTAAATATCTTCTCTATTGCATAATAACAATGTCTAATCTAAATGAAGATTGGTGAAGGGCTTGTAGCCCCTATAATGTGAATCCGACATATATATGCGCAATTTACAGCTATTGTGTCTACAGCTCGAATACCTGAGCAGAGATACCTGAACCAAAATTTGTTTAATATTTGAAGAACTTAACGATGAATATTCAAACTGTACCTAATTGTTATAAATTTTTATAATTGTAATATTTAATTCATAATGTTATACTATGTTAATGTCGATATTAATGTTTTAACGTAACTATTATACAATGCAGTACTCGTTAGTACTGTTGTCTTACTACTATCAACGATTACGTAGTACAATATATATATTATTTCACAGTCCTCATATTCGACATGTTACAAATATTTGTATCTGCAATGTATTTATGCCCCAGAGGAATTATTATTTATTTATAATATATATGCGTGAGAATATGCATAATAAAATGTGCAATAAAAATATTTTCTAATAACAGTATTTGATTACAAGACGTTTTAAACTACGACTAAAATGCCAGACTAAATAGAAATTACTCTGGTTGTTAAAAAGTTACCATGTCCAAATTTGCTAATAAACATTAGAGGTTTCTTTTAGAAAAAGCTCAGCCTTGGTAGAGGCGAGGATATAATAATTCTTTAGCAAACACGCTAATAGTTTTACGATTGCGTGTTGCACATGTGGGTTTCAAATTGCTACGTAGCAGCGGTACTGACCGCGAACAACATCAAAATGTACCGGTAGTTCTTTGGACAGAAGCTAGTTTAGAAATCGAGTTTGGCTGCGAACAGCAGCTGCGAATAGATGTAAAATAAATGGCATTTATCCTAACAGACACAGGTAGCTGAAATACCAATTTAAAAATTTTTGTAAATAAAAGAAAAAGAAAAGCGCGAATTATCTTACTATGAAAGTACGAAGATAAAAAGTTAATCTTCCCTTTAAGCAATATTTTGCAGTATTTTCGTCTCCTTGCACAACATTAGGTTCAGTACTCTATCTACTTAATTTTTATTTCTATTTTTCCAACGTATATTTTGTGATTTTCTACGCAAAGGAAGATATACGTATTTTCTAAAAATGATCGAGATCAGTTGTGATACGAAAATTCATCGTGTCCTATATGACGCGAGAACTTGGAAATAAATAAAAAGAGATAATTACGAGATACTTTGACTAAGAACATACTTTATTGTATGATCGTTAGAGGGAATTACAGGAATAAATTTAATTAAGTCGACACACAATCCTCTCGCTGAAGCATCGGGAACATCGTGTTGAGGATTCGTTAATTAATTTCATATCCGCTTTCTCATAATAGCAGCAAATCGATTTTCGAACGAGATGCGTAAATCAGATCTTCGAGATATTTGATGAACAGAGACCCACGAAATATTCGAATACCCAGTCAGTACAGAAAAGTTTTATGAACGTATTATAGAAGAGAGATTTTTTTGAAATTTGATCAATACCGTAATGAAGCTCGATTATCATTGAGAAATTTACTGAAACACTCTGTAGAGTTCACAAAAGCATTTACATGGTTAGAACAACGAATTGTTACTTGCAAACGTAAATAATTACGTAATCGTAGTTATTACGTTGCGTAAAGCGCAAAACAAAAGGTAGAGAAAATTGATGAGATGGTATAAGATAAGCATCGTTTAAAATGCTTTGACACTAAAATTCAAAAAGTTTCGAACATTTCAAAAAATGGGGTCAAACACTTTGCCAACAGTTCACACGTAAATGTATCATGAATAGCGAATGATCTATAAAATGTTACACTCGTACAGTGAAATGTTATAAAAATGTTCTAAAATAGGAAATTTTAGAAAATAAAAGGGTTGTAACCCTAATGCTACCATAAGGGGAAATAACGCAAAGAGGAAAAATGGAATTGTCGCAATATTATGAAATATAAATAAATTTACGCTACGTTAATTAGAAGGTTGAAGACCGAAAAGGGTGTTAAAAATAAGCATAGAATAAAATAAAAATAAGGCTAACGGAGACGAAAGACGACTTAATTTGCGAAATTCAAAAGAACCAAACTAAATGAAACCCGTAGCAGTAGTAGAAGATAGTGTTGGAAAAGACGTACAGAATTAGAGGACCACGGAACGACCTGATGCAACCTGGACCTTCGTTTGTAGTGTAGCCAAGCTATAAATTTTGTTGAGAGATTGATTAACGTTGTGCAGGGAAAGGCCGTGATATCAGTGAACAAGATAACCTGTCTAGTAAGCCTTTAGTAAGCATAAACTGTTCCGTGTTGACGCAAAACATTCTATGGTCTATTTACAAATATGTGTTTGACGTGAGTCGAATACCATTGAAACTACACAAAATTTAACAATAATTAGTATTACCTTGTCTTGGTACTATACTGACCTCATTTGATAAATTGTTGTTGCTTACTTAATATTTTTTCATTTTTCAAGATATGTTGTAATATTTGAAATTGCCCGTGCTTTTTATCTTGCAAGTAAAATAATATTGTACAAGCTGCTACAGAATAGTAAACGAAAGTTTTAACCTGAATAAAGGAGAACAAGCATGGCTCAAAGAGAATGATAAAACCAATTTTTTCAGTTTCAAAGTGGAAGATAGAATATCTTATCTGAGGAGAACGGCTTACAGTGATTGTTGCTAACAAAATGAAATAACAGAGATTAGTAAGCTTAGGAAGAACTAATGAAATAAACGTGCAAATTACTATAGGAATGTCTTTAGGCTAAAATAAATAAGCATTGTTTATAAATGTTTTAAACGCAAATGTTTCAAAGTGCAGTTCCCCAGTACCTTAGATCGATTAAATGTGTATAACTAAACCATGTATGTGTATTATGTGTACATGGTAATGAAACTCGATTTGAAATGCAAATGTATGCGCTCATTAAACCTGTCTAATAATATGAATATAATATTTACTGAAATTATTGAAATATATATGTACATCGTATTATACTAACACTATTATTGCATATTTTCAGAGAGGTTTAATGAACATGCATAAATATGTATTTGCCTTTCCAATAGAATTCCATTTCCATGTATAGATATTCAATAATGTAGAAGTTATTGCATTATCGCAATAATAATAAATTTTGATATAAGTAAAATAATACCTGGTAAGTTGAAATATATATTTTATAATTGTTACACAAACTGAATAAACATGTTTGCACTTCCAGTGGAATTCCATTTCCATCTATTTCTGCTTTTTTATTATTTATTTGTTTAGGTTGTAGCAATCTGTTTGGTTCATTTTTGATAATCACGTTACTTGCATAACGTTAAATACAACTGTGTTACAGGTTAGACTATACATTTCTTGACAACAAGAAAATAAACGAAAAGTTAATTTTTGTTGCATTCTACATAAAACTATTTGATGAAATTTTAGGTACTTGAAATTTCATTCAAACTGTTTCCCAGCAGATTTATATTTGAAAATTTCAATTTCCTTGCAAAGTCGTTATACCTCTCAGGAGACGGCTCTTTCAGAGAAGTGAAAAATAATAAAAGAAAATTTCCTGATACCGTAGAATCTCTTTTATCCGAACTTCCGTTATCTGAATACTGCCACTATACGAACATCCAGTGATATTCTATTATTCTAGAATCTTCTATTATCTAGGCGTCATATGTATGTACATACAATTCAATTTAAATGTAACAATGCAATTGTTTCCATATCATTGTAACGTTGCATTGTCCAGATGAAACGTTATGTTAAGTATATCGTCTAAATGTGGAATAATTAAGCCACTCGAAAGGGGCAAAAATGCAGCTTCGTTCAATGAAGAAATACGATATACGTAAGTTAACAATTAGAGGTATTAGAAGATCGACACTCACTGTTAGAAGCTGCTTATATTAAACAAATATAAAAGAATCGTTTCTCAATTTACAGATTAAATTACAATTATATATTAAAATACAGATTATAATTAAGTTCGATGGCAGGTTAAAAGCTGGACTGTTGAAAATTATTTATATTAGTCCAATATGATAGTTTTTTAAATTTTACATAGATTAAAATTTCATCTGGCAGCGAGGACATATTCTATTTCACTTTTAAGCGTCAATAACTAACGAACAAAATACCAAACGCAACTTAGTCCAATTATCGTTATTTAATTAGTTGGACTAATTAATTAGTCCAATATGATCGTTTTTTAATTTTATACAGATTAAAATTTCATCTGACAACGAGGACATATTCTACTTGAATTTTAAGTGTCGATAACTAACGAACAAAATCCCAAACGCAACTTCTTTTTATCCTTCGTTATTAGTTTTATTCTGATTTGCGAAAGCATCCTTTAATTCCTTTACCGCTTCTTCTTGAACAGGATTTTTATTTTCCCAATTAATTATGATTTTACTAAAGCACAAGTAGTAGACGTCTCGCCAAGATCTATTGAGATCTCTCGTAAATTTGCAAAATTCGAGAATCATTGGAAATTACAGAACTTCCCCTATGAGCTGGCACAATTAGCCATTTAATTCAAACGCGTTTGATCCGTGCGCCATTACCAACTCAATCTGGTTTATGCCGCTAATGGCACATTGATTATATCGTGTCCAATAGGAAACTTCGTCGTGTGTTTCCGTCATAATGTGGCAGACGTTTCAGATCTCACGTAATTTTAGCGCTGCTAACAGAATTTCCATGGCATTCTGACTTCTTTCAACTGACTACCCACGTCATAAAAATCAGTTTTGATTCTCTCATTTAATTTCATTTTAATCTTCCATTAATTTTCAAAATACCCGGCATAAAATTAATGTCATTCTGGACGATTGCTATTCGAAAGTATCCGGATACCTGTTTACTTTTAACGAGATATACTTTAATTAAAAAATTATGAACAAGTAGAACAATTGCGATTTTAATTTTCACAATCATCATAGGCATTTAAAAATCTGACAATACAGGCAAAATGCTACGAACTTGGTAAAATGATTCTAACAACGAATCTTACTTTGTAAGAACAGGCTATCTCAAGTGACAATCGGTGGTACAATCGGCAAGGAGACGATTTTATGCAAAAGAACAAATGGAAAATATGCAACAAGACTTTTTCACGTGATCCTCCCTTTTAGAGAAAATCCAGTTTGAAGATTTGTCAGATATACTTGAACTTGACTAATTTCGGCCTCGACAGGAATAAATAATCGATAGGAGTCATTCTGTCTGTGAAAATAAGTTGAAAATGTAGAATAAAATTTGCTCATACATTCAAGACCGCCTTTTCTTTCCAAGAAACATTTGAACAAAACAATTCTTAATTAAATATGTTTAAACTCCATTTTCTTGAAAATGAAGCTTTAAATGGACAAATTTTACTCCAAATTTTCTACACATTTTTCTATCTAGAATCTGCTAATTGTCAGTCGCTAATTGGCCTAACTTTACATACAGCGAGCGAATTTTCAAAATCGGTTTTTTCAAAAACAAATATATGTTCATATATATACACATATATTCTATACATTCAATTTTTTTTTTTTTATGTAGAATCACCCAAGCCGCGGTTACGCCATCCATACTGCAACATCCATATTTATCGTGCTATAAAGTTACCGTAGAACAATTATCTACGTCGAAATTGAACAGCAGCAATTTGCGAACCATGAGCCGTGCAGATTGATTAATGGCCACATTTCCGTATTCGAACCGGAACTCGTAGTCCGAAACTTGTAAGCTGCCACAATATATACTCGAAGAAGGAACTTGCACGGCAAAGTTTAATATCCACGGAACTGGCACGCGAGTCTCGGTGAATGTCGCGACTTGTCTGCGATTCGAACGATCTGTTTCAGTGATACAAGTTTTCAACGTATCCAGCACCTGCATATATAGAATTCAATTCACGCGATAAACTTCCAACAGACAAACCGCGTGAATAATAACGTTACATCCAAAGTGCAAATGCACGAAATTCCGAAATTGTAACATTTTCTCAACGTGCATAGGTGTGTTTCTCAAAAGAATTGAGTGCCAAAGATTGGTTACGCTTGTCACGTGTTAGCGAAGATATAAGAAAATGTGGAGAAGCGCAGTTGAAGCGAAAAGGAATCGATAACGTGGAAGCAATTAAACGATTGCGCATAAATATGCGAAACAGTAAGATATTTTATTTATGTTCGACTTCCTCCTCGATTTTTATGTGAATTATAATGTTGTTTAACTTGTAGTAAATTCGAGACAAGAAAATAAATGTAAAAATAATAATGTAATAATAATTCTCATTTGACGTTGAACTTCTTTAACTTCTTAAATCTATAAAACACGTGTTATGTTGAATCAAATCTCTGTTTAAGTTCTACATTCTTATTCATGTTTATGGAGATATGAATTTGTACAAATACAGCGTGATTGTATAGGTACAGTCTTGCCATAAGTTTTAGAGAATTATATACACACTTAGGTTTGGAATTCAATCATAAATCCAATTTTGATATCTCTATGAAACAATATATTTTACAATAAAGAATATGTGAACAATATATGTACAAAAATTGTGCAAATGTACAAAAAATTAGTGGACGTTAGTAAAGCAATTTTAACAATTTATCGATTTACAAAACTAAATATTGTTATTTTGTACTTTTACAAATTTAATAAATACCTTTACGTTTTCTACGTTTCTTTTAAATCAGTTTGAATACTTACACGTATAAACGCTTTTCCACAGTTCATACGCAAATATTAAAGAATTGTCTCAACGTAAATCGTCGAACATAAAATAGAAGAAGCCCATATACTAAAGGAATATCCAAGAGATATCAAGCTCAGACTCACATACCAGCAGATCCATAAAAATCAAAAGATTACTCGAGCAATCTCGTAGTCGAAGTTCGTAAATTACAGGTCTCATACGACCGAGTTCCCGATATCGTTGGTACGTGCATAACGCGTGGTGCCACAAATAAACTATATATCTAGCAGAAATACAGTGCAGCAGGAACAAACACGGAAGTAAAGCTGCCATAACTAAATAAGTGCAGTCACTGTAATTGCATTCTGTCTGTAGATGATCTCGCAAATTGTAGTAACGTTTTCCCATGCAAAACTCAATTTTCTCTTCCAAGTGAGTTTCAGACACGTGTCAATCATAGAAAACATTGCGAGAATTTTCTCTATTTTCACAAAAATATTCGCTTGTATCACCAATTACGATGTTGTAAATTATCGACTTAGTTCTAACAATTATCATATTAATTTAAGCTTAGGTTAATTGCACTGTATCGCGCTGTGGTTGAGCTATACGCGATAAATGTTCAAAATGTATAAATACTATTATTTAAGTATGCAACTTATCGTATTCTCTGTATTTTGTTAATCGCCAATAACCACGAAGAATGGCCGACGTGGCTTCGGGAAAAACAAATAAATCAAATAAACAGAAGTAAAGGGAAAGTAATAATAATGTCTCATAGGAACGCAAGCTCGATGCAACCGTTCGTCTTGCGACAAAATCTCACGAAAACAGATCGAACCAATTTGTAGAGGACTTATACAGATAATGTTTGATCGTCAGATTTATTAGACGAGATTGCTCGTTGTTGAAACCGTCGAGTATATTTAAAAATAATTAAATAAATTAATGTACAGACAATATTCGCTGAGACGCTCGTACAGTGTATAAATCGTAAAATAATATCGCTAATGACTCGTTAATTAGATCGCTGATAATTCGTTGATAAGTGGTTGATAATTGATCAACGACTGACTGAAACTCGTAACAGAGACAGGCAGATGCCGGCTCGATTATATTCGGGCCACGAAATGTAATTTATACCTTTTTCTTTCCTTTGCATTCTCGATCAGAATCCAAGTGAAAATTCTATAGGCTGACTTGCTGTCTAGAGCCTTGGGTCCCTCGTATGTCATGATAAGACCTCATCCATTCAGGGAACTTGCTATGCTTCATACGAGGTCAGCTAGCCACTGTCTTCTCAATCTTCTAGAACCCTGTTCCTTCAAGAATGATCGAATGACAGGATTCATGTAAAGATCTAGTTTGACGTGTTTGAAGCGATCGTTGCTTCTTCCTTGTATTGTCTCCGTGACGAATGGGATGTGAAGATGATCCGCAGCCTTTTCTTCTATACACACGCATTCTACACACCATACATGGCACATCTGCCCAATATTTTAACCTGTGATATTTATCGAATGGCTGTATTGGTAGTAGATTTATAGTGGATTTTACAGAACCGCATAGCTCGATACCATAAATCCATATCGACCAGTGTAATTTCTGAACGGCGGCAGATGCGTCGCGGGAGAGCAACCATTGTCGATATGAATCGTTACGAAATCGTAACGGGCCCTCGCGGATGCCGCAAGCTCACTGGCGAGCGCATAATGAGATGATCCCCCTTTTACATTTACAGATGTGCCGCATGCGAGGCTACGTCGGAGCATGAGCTGCATGGTGGCGCGAAACGACGCGATGCGACGCGGTCTGCCGTAGCGCGATGTTACTCCGCGACCAAAACCTATGAATAATGCAGAACGCGTCGAGTGGCGTGACGCGCTGCTTTCGTTTACCTGTATACGCGAAAATCGAGAATCCGAGGCCCACCGCACGCTTTTTCGTGCACACGCTTACACTTGACTGCTTAGGAGCTTGTATTTCCTTCCTTTCAGTCAGAGCAGTGCAGTGCAGTGTGTGGAAATTTTAAACGCTGTTAGAGAAATCAATAATTCCGGGAGCTGAGTCGCCGGCTAAGAAAAATCTAACCGAGACAATGCGTTCCGGTGTTTTCCTCGACGTCTATTGATATTTATATCACACCGACGCCATAGATAAGAAACCGAACTGCAACGAGATTCCCATCTTTCCGTATTCGTTCGGTTAAATTTTAACGAAAAGGATCAGCTACCTCGCTACGTTGTTCCATAAATTTTCTTACGTAGAAGCAGAGTGATTTGTAAACTCTCCCATGAGGAAAAACTGATTCGGCTCCACTATAACGTTCTTCATTTCTTATTTTGAGCAAAAGTGTTTAAAGATAAATATCTATTGCTACATTTGAGAATATCTCTCGCATGGTTAACTGTAACTATAACAAATGATTAATCACAACTGTAACAAACGATTGACTATAACCAGAATCAATGGTTAGCCGTTTATTGTGATTATGCGAGAAAACTATATCGTAACTTATATCGTAAGAACGTATTTCAAAAGACGACGAAATCTACGATTTGTTAACGAGGGAATGGTTTATTTATCAGGATAATCAAATTGTTTGAGAAATTAGTATAGTAATGATTAATTCACGTGTTTCGATATTAATTTATAGAATAATTCGTATCTTACGCGACACGTAGCAGGAATTTGTAATGTCTTCTTACGTACATTCGAAGTGTAAAGAACCGTGCAAAATGTTGCTGACACTTGAGGCATGAAAGTCGAGTGGTACCTCGGCCGTGTTGCTACTTATTTAAATTTTACTTCTACATAATATAAACTATATTTTTCCAACGAAATAAGCTTCAAAATACACACGACAGTAAACTCTGTTGCACGAGGATACATTTCGTTAATGTTACATTTACGTAAACAGTCGAAATCTTATATAGCTTTCTTATAAAATAAATATTCTAATCCTCGATGATAAGAATTTTTTAACAGGATATCATCAATAATATTGAGCTTAAGATTATCTTAAAAGTAATTATTAATTAGAAACATGATATCTAGAGGTTATCAAAATTATTTAAATGTGACAATGATTAATGTGGGCCTTCTTATGTTACAATGCTACTGATTTTCTGCTGCTGGATCACGACTTACTATTATATAATTTCTCTTTTATAAAAGATAATTTTCATAAAATTTTCATTAAACGTAACAATGAAACTGATTATAATTTCAACTGAGTGGCTAACCTACTGTAATGGTTGATGCGACAGGTAAACAATAGCATAAAAAATACCACAGATAACACTATTTTACTTTGACCAATACACTCCCGTCCTAACTCAAAAGGATCTGCCGAAGCTTCTTTCCTATCTATTCCTAAGTCGAGAAAGACGACAGGAGGTTAGCAGCAGCTAGAGCTAGAGTCTGTCCAGGGACTTTCCTCAAAGCATGAAAGTTACTAAGAACTCCGATTGTGGTTCCGCGGTGTAGGTCGAAGGAACTCCTCAAAACAAATTTTTTTTTTACGTGAAGGAAATCTTCATAGACACACCTCAGCCTCACATCCTCCGGGGATGGCAACACAGGGCGGCACAAGGTAGTGTCGCATTCTTACCAGCTAAAACACCTCCACGGGAGGGACGGTAAGACCAGTGCGAGTGATCGTCCGGCTCTGGTGTAATTTATCAAGTATTCGCAGAAAGTACCACACACAATACGCAAGGGATCCTGCTTGCTTCTTGTATATTAACTTTTAAGAGAGATTTTGGTTTCCCATCTTTTGTAAATATTCCAAGGGAGAGGATTCGAATTCGCGACGCATCATCTTCCGTTCGGGGCCTTAACGAACGTAGCTGACTGTCTCGTCTAGAAAGAGGTCCCGGAACAACAACAACGGGTCCCGCTGTTGAGCGTCAGACCACTGTGGGGTTTTACTCGGTAAATCCGACATTACCCGGCCGCTTTCCAGAAGAGTGACAGGGTGTCCATGAGGATTTCCCCACGTACAAAAAAAAACAATTTTACTTAGTAATAATTAAATTGGATTAATTAATAGTAAATTGAATCGATAGCTTTAAATTTAGTGAATAATATTTAATACAATTATAAATATGTAATATTTAAACGAATCAGTAAGAGTTTAACATAAAAGTTATTTTTTATACATATGATGGTGTACTTTTAATTATCGAGATTTAAATACAACTTATTTCATTTAAATAAATTTTAATAGAAGCGCAGTTTGAAGTTCAGTTGCATTATTTATGAACATTATTGTAATTTAATTAAGAAATATTTGTTAAAATTCTTCGAAGGCAACTTCATACTTTTATTTCTCTTCAAATAAGAAGAATCCCTTTAATACAACTTCTGCAATTTCTTCGGCGCCTTTTCCTTTTACTTCATTTTACAGTTTAAATGTTGACCTACGTAATTTTTACACCAACACTCTACTTTTTCTCTAATTATTTGAATTTATCATAGAAGTTAAATTTATCATTCAAGCAAGAATCATTTTTATAAAAGCAGTTATCAATATACCTAAAGGATTTGTCGATTTTGGACGCGATTCTTATTTTCACTCCGAGATATGATATTCAATTTTACCAATATTTTTTCATACAGTTTTTACAAATTTGAAAGTTCTTGTTTTTTAAATCCCTTCAATCTGAGAACTTCAAATCATATATTTTTTTAAAAAGTTCTTTAAAAAAACACAGTTATTGCACAAACGTTTTCTTCATTTGACACAAAAATCGAAGCAAATATTTTATTTTGAAGTAACGTACACAATGTACGATAGTTCTTTGATATATTCTCCTCCTCTGTCGAATATTTCGAGAATATCACGTTTATCTGTGTACGTATAAGCAACCAATAATAGCTTGCATTACCAGATGCGGATTGATCGACTGCAACACACATGAAAATAGTAGACATATGTAAGTGCAGGTATGCGTATCACGGTACGCAATCATGCACTTGTATATCGTTATTGTGGTTGTTGAAATGAGACATGTGGTTGTATGAATACCGATACAAGTACGTCGCGAAGCAGAGAGTGCCTCTGTACCATTGTGCCAGGTACAATAAAATCTTCTCTGCACATTGGCATCCGTTAATGTTGTGTTTGATATGAAAACGATCGATTGCGACGTATCTAAACGATGCGACGCGACGCGTCATAGTTATTGCTGGAGAATATAAAGACGCTTCCATGTATCCTATTTTATTTCTTTGTAAAACATCTCATTTCACATAATAATACACCACGAATGACTGTCGTATGGACGAAGCTTAATAATAAATTGTAAATAAAGGTGTACTAAATTGTTAATTAAGGTGTAATAAATTGATAATTTTTATTCGTATTACCAAATATGAGTCTAATAATTACGTACCAATATTAGTAGAAATAGGTGTCAGTGATGCTTCGCTAAATACGATTTTATAGGTTTACATACAAATGTTAATGTCCATTTCAATTATTTACTACATAATTAAATAGTTATTTGTAAATATTTATTAATTCGATTGATCTTCGTTGATATCTACGTCCATTACCTGTCCGCTTATTTTTGACCCCGACTGTATACTATTATTATTTAGAACTATATCATTTTCATCAGAATAGCAGGATTTTCATGGAGAGTTTTTCATACTGTAATTTTAACCTTTTCTGATATATTGACAAGATTGCGTACAATTTATAGCACCGAAACAAAGGATCTAATAAAATGAATATTCAAATTTGCTCGGCGCTTTAACTGCGTTGTGCATTCTATTTTCACTGCAAACAAGTGACATTAAATGGAAAAAGGAAAAGGCAATGTTTTATCCTCCACTTCCCAGTTTTCCGCGTGTTCACCATGTTTCAACAAATATAACCAACGTACAAACACTGGCTGAATGTTACACTGGCAACGAGTCTTTATAAATCATCTCGAAAAAGAAAGAAATTTCCGATATTGCTTTGGAAAATTCAAAAAAAAAAAAAAAAGAAAAGAAGAGAAAGAGAGAGTCTCGCATCACATGTTTACATTCCGTTTTACACCAGCGACGTTTTACGAGGTTTCCTGTGTATCTTTGCACGTACGGGTACTTTCTCTCGAAGCGTTGCAAACGCTGTAAATGCAGCAAGACCGGGTGGTCTAATTAATCGCAATCACGAGTGCTGACGACGATAGGACCGACGTAGCTTAACAACTAGCTGCAATTATCACGATAAACCACCCGAGAGTGCATTTCCAGCGTCGTACGTTGCTGGCGATTCGAAGGTGTTAGGTGGAACACGTTGCAGCCATGAAGTTATCACAAGTCTCTTTTGCAATGTGACCGATAACGTAAATTTGGGATCTGTGGTATACGCTGGTACGAAACAGCGGTAAAAAGCTACATTCCATAGACGCAAGCTACGCACAATCGATAATACACTATAGCACTTGATACTATAGTTGACGCAACGTTAAAAATGAAGATACTCGCAAGGACCTGCAAGTCTGTCAGCGATTGTCTGAGAGATACAAAACGGGGACAAGGAACCATGCAAACCCTGTAGCATTCCATACAAAAACAAGACAAGAAAAACTAGAAGATTGAGAAGAAAACACTGGCGAGATTTGATAACTCAAATACAAATGTATTGATGTGATAACTCATATACTGTGTACATAAAGAAGTAGCATCTAAACTACTATCTGCTAGCACACTATAGAGTATCATACTAACCTGTAAATTACGTACGTATATGAAAACTGAACTACGGAAAACTAGTGTTGGAAAGCAGTCGAAACACGCGTCAACGAATAACTACGAAAATCAGTTAGAAAGTACAGTGGATTTGAGTGGAACGAAACACAACGTAGGAGTCCAACTGTCTCGTAAAACGAGCGTCGATGAGGACGAGTGGAAAAGCACGAAACTATGGGATGTATAGGAAGGTGAGAATAGATGGCCGGATAGTGTTTGATCAATAAGTTGCAGGAGAAGGTAAAATAGCAGCATAGGAAAGTGATGCAGATGGAATGTTTACAGAACAGATAGAAGGATTTCGGATTGTTCCAAAGGGAACTAGAGGAGTAACACGAAAATCCACTCAACGATTGATCCGGCTACTGCTGATAGAACCATCCTCGAATTTCTTACTGTCAAAACGAAACCGGCCGACGTCCTCTTCTATCTGATCGTGATTTCGTGCCAACTTTGTCAAACCTCGATTAAAACCTAGACACATCCAGCTTCTCGCCACTATTACGGTCCTTTCTGGTTGAATGATAAACGGTATTACGTTTCAACACGTTCTACGTAGAGTACGTTAATCGGTGCTGGACAACATTTAAAAGAAATTAATGAAAAGTAGAGAACGAAATTTTATTCACCGCTAATGAATAAATATCCTGTCGAACAAGTATTTATCCGAATAAGAATTTTATTCGAATGATAGGATTCTGAATGGTAAGATTTTTTCTGGATGAAAATTTAATCGAATAATTATTTGGATAAAAGTATACATCATATATGGCTATTTATGTTAAAGGAAAAATGGACATGGTACTAGACGTGAGATATATTTTCAGGTTACATTGTTCTGTTGTTGTGATTTTGTTAACTTTTTTCAAGTGCCAGATTAGGAAGTTTATCGTTCCTTGGTAAATTATTCATTTGATAACTTAATAGGAATTCTGTCAGTATTTGTACAAATTTGTACAAAATTAAGCAAATAATTATTCAGATAATTCTGCAATCATTATTATCGAATTATTATTATATATTATTGTATGTAGAAAATAACTTCTTACGGATAACAGACACAGATAAAATATTCGACTAATGTGAATTTATTTGGATAATTATTACTCTGACATTAATACAATATACGGTATACGAAATAAAAATGCACCTAAATTCTGAGATACCACTGGTTCAATTTTCATTAGTTAAATCGTAATAAAAATTGCAAAATTAAATATAAATTTCTTACAAGGTATTACGTATTAATATTTAAACAATTTCAGCCTAATTATGTTCGTGGTTTTCATTCTTTCGGCAATTGAGTAGAGTATTAATTACTTTACAAACAGAATTTATTTATGACTATCGTGTATCTTGTGAAATTCTTCAACAATGAATTATTTTGCGAAAACAAATTGCTTTGCTATAACTTGCACAAATAATATAAAAATCTACATGTTAGATATAATAAACTAATATAAAGGCATCTACAGCAAATATTATTTGAAAAGGTATGCTGTCCTATATTTCCGTTACATGCTATCGACAGATGAGACTTTGTTTTACGTAACATTCAACAGAATTTAATTTCCAGCTTGAAAGACTTGCTTATTCTCATACAGTCTGCTCTGTTTCATTAAAAAAAAAAGTCATCTAAACATACTTCAGATAAGAAGTGGCAATTTTGTAAAAGAACATATATTCTTTTGAAATTATTACACTTGTGTCCGAAATTTTACATAATAATACATTCTCACTGATAGAAACTTATATAAAAGATTGTTCGTGGAAAGATATCGATAATGTGAAAAAAGATATTAAGATTAAGATATTATAATAAGATTCTGTAATAAGTTATTATTATTGATTGTTTACAATATCTTTGACAAAGTGGATATTACAATATCCACTTCCTCTTGGTCAAACATGCCAAATCATCAACCGAAAGAGAATGATGTTTTGCGATAGGAAAATTCATCAATCTTAGATGCTAATGAATAAAACAGAACAATTCGTGTGTCTTACTATCTAACTTATATTTTTCTGAACATTTATCACTTCGAACATCGTTGTTGTTTAGAGAAGCTTTTACATATATAGACTGAAAGAAACAGGTCTGTAGACCTGAAAATTGTACGTATGATTTTCAAATGACGTAAGCTTGGAAATTGTACCGAGCAAATAAGAGCAGCCAGCGTGTTCTTTTAACGAACGCAGAAACTCGGATGAAAATTCATTTAACTTACGGACGTCGTGCGTAACCGCAACAACCCGGAGTAATTCTACGATGCGAGCTTTTTATGCCAGCCTCGCACCACGATTTTCCTTTCTTTCTGTCTCCTTTTTTCTACTTCGCTGGCCTCACCGCCCCTTTCATTTCCTTAATTGATCGACATGTAGAGGCGTGGAATGATTTACGAGTAAATCAGAGGCAGTGAAAGTTTCCTTTCCGTTGAATCGTTAGCAGAGTTTTTCTGTCAGAATGTATGGTCTCAGTGGGATTTCGTATCGATTTCTCTCCCTGTATAACGACCACGCTGTCCACCGTCCAAATGAATAGATTCTATGTCAAATTTCTCGTCACTTCCTTATATATATATATATAATATTGAAACTAAGAAACTATAATAAGATTTTGTAATAAGTTATTATTATTGATTTTTTACAATATCTTTACAAAGTAGATATTACAACACCCACTTCCTCTTGGTTAAGCATGTCAAATCTACAACCGAAAGAGAATTTGTAACAAGTTATTATGAATTATGTCCGACTCTGTTACTATTATTGTTATTATAATTTGTTATTATTTATTTATTATTTGTTACAATTGGTTGTGAAATATTAGTGGAATGCATTGATTTTATATCGTCGTATATCGATTATGTGGACTTTGAAGGTAAATCTCTATTTCTTCTCAATATCTACATTTGAACATTTATCATAAAAATAGGAACGTAGGAACGTCAAACTTGATTAAGGTAGGAAGATAACGTTAAATGGAAATTGAGTTACCTTATTCAGATCTTGCTTAAATTTTCTAGACGTGTGAAAGACACGTAAGTGACGCGTGACAGAAACCAAAGTGAAGCATTACCGATTTCAATATTACATTTGGGCAAGTGTTTTATCAATTTAACGTCGTTCAATACACGCATCTACCCTCTTCAATCTCGCAATCGGTGACAAATTTTCAGTAAAATTACTAATCACGTTCTGAGATTTATTCACATATTACTTCAACCACTTCATCAAAATTAATTATACCAACACTAGCCAGGGCATCTAAAATAAATTAACATAATAATAGTTAATCTCGTAATTCATATCGTCGAATATGAATTTGTCATAGAAATGTTTATATATGTATCTATCAAATTGAATTAAGCTGATTAATTATAATCGAATAATTTATTCTGTCCATAGTCTGTTCAAATACCTTGAAATAAATTTCCATTAATAATTAATGTCGCTATATGTATCAGCTAAAACGTCCTTTATCTCAATTGAAATATTTGTTAAAAATTAAATATTTCTATCGTTCGTTTTATTTCGGGGTCTCAATTTTTTTTTAAACAATTGATTCTACGAAATCTGACAAAACGTTGGTTTAATTGACTTTGGCATTTTTGAACGTTTGAACTGTTCGTTTTCATGAACTCATTATCGCACAGCCAGCTACCTATCTACTATCACGCCGTGCAATAAATCTTCCAATCCTTTAATCCTACTTCAAGATTGCTCAAAATTTCCATAACCATCAGGCATCAATGTTTGCCGAAGGAGAAACCACCCACTAGTCTAGAAACCTCCGATCTCTACGCTACTCCGTCATCAGGACATCTTCTTCATCGTTGATGAAGAATGACAATCCCGTAAAATAGAGTATAATGTAATTTTTAATATAATATGTATAATATAACGTTAATATAATTAATGAAATGTAATTTTTAGGACGGTACAATAGAATTTCGTCAACTTGTGTCAAATTACATATTTCATATATGTTATATAGTAAGCTACAATTTATTTAAAAATCCCTACTTCCTATCTAAGCTGTTAACAATTCGTTTTTCGTTATATGAAGACTAAGTCGCTAACATAAATCGTACGAAAGTAAAATAATCTAAGTTTCACATTGCGAATTGCTTATTTAAATTCTTCTTGTGTTATGTTTATGGCTTTAAGTATCTTTTTCTTTTTTTTTTTTTTTTTTTTTTAGAGTTATTCTTGCAATCTTCTCTTAAAATTCAGACTATTTTGGAGACTGTCCAATTAGAACTCGAAGAAACGATAAAATATTTATGGCTTAGATAAGATTCTTTATGCTCGAAGACATTTTCCATTTTTGACCATGGCAACTAAAGATGGTTTTATTCTTGAAAATAATTCGTCTTCTCGGTTCTAGTTATAATTTTCATTTTACTGTTATTTTAGTTGATTATCGGATATGAGTAAAATAACGCATACAGATTAAGACAGTCGTAAAATGTTTGAGAGCAATGCTACTGTATTCTCGTAAACTCTTTTCGATTATATTAAACATTCTATGTAATACTAAAATGGTAGCTAAACAGTACTACAAATTTTATGGTTGTAACCAACGACACTTTTCCGTTTTTTCATGAATTAATCGTTTTATGTACATAGAAGTGTAATTTTAGTTTCCGTGTCTCTCTTATTCCACTTTAATAATTACTAATATTGGTTCAGTCACAGTCTCACAAATTTCAATTTCGCTTTCGCAATTTCCAGAGATCGAAGCCTGCCTGTCGAAGTACACGATGTATCGATCGATCCAGACGAAAATAACTCCTGCTACGAACTGCAAGAAAGATTCCACCTGAAATAAATTGCCGGGTACTTCGAACTCCCAATTCGAGTATCCGCCTCGAGTTTTAAATAAACGAACATAAATCAAAATTGAGAGAACGTTTACGTAGATTGAAGATTTAAAATCCGATACCGATAACAGCAGCTGAGAAGGTAACGAACGATTGACACGACAATTCGCATATGATAGCAAATTAATTTATAAGCTTGAAAGCACCACGACAAGTTTCGGTGTCCCAGCGATGCTATTTCATTTCTTCCGAAAACAATCGAGGCGAAAGGTGTGCGATTGAAATTTCCATGGATGAAAAAACAGAGCCACGAGAGACGCCATGGATCGACACGACGTATAAACATTCGAACAAGAAGCGACGCTCAACGATAAAACTTCTCATGGCATCGATACAGCAAGATATCGATGCAGTTATTAGCAGACGAAACTAATCCTGCCTGCTTTTTGCTGCCATAAACGCGTCCATTAACTACCCTATAATATATAATCCTAGCTATGGGCCGATAGAAGCACACGGCAGCGGCTGACCAGCGGCTTTCCATTACTACTAGCCAGGCTTTCCTCCGCACATTCATCTGTGTACCCATAACTTGGGCCAGCGACCGTATAAACCCGCGTTAGGTATTCATATCGTGAGATAACATCACCGAATTCTCCAGCTTCATAGATCAGCCATACATTCGCCCCTTTTAATACTGGCCGCCTGCACCGGCTGCAAGTTCTTACTTGCAATGATTTTCATTTATGCACGAGCACGTACCGTAAAATGGAATGCATTTCACCATTCTGGATCCATTTTTTTTTCAGACGAATTCGACGATTGTTTTATCGCTCCACTTTAGATAAAATCAAGTGGTTTTGACTTGATGCACACTTTTCGGCTGGTTTATTTTATTACTTAAATATCGATAATTATGTTCTTGATAGAGGTGAGAACGTCGATGAATGAACTGGAAAATACAATTCCTATGAAGGCATTTCATCGTTGTTTCGTATATTTAGTTTCTTTTAGATCGAAAAATCAAGTCTTAACATGTGAATCATTGTGATCATGGTCATTGTGGTCGGTGATAATACTTTGAGGAAAATAAAATGGTAGTCGTTCTCTCTTTCTCTTGTATGATTCTGATTGTACACGTTGGAGGCTTTTCTTTATTTCGCAGCATTTTTTAAATCAATTCGATCGTACGATAGCTTTACCTCGATTTTAGATGAAATCGTTTCATGTCCACTTTTTCGCCTGTTTTGATTTATTGCTTAAGTATTCGTATAATAATAGTGTTCTTTGTAAATGAATGTTACTAAATCGATGAGAATAGACTGGAAGATAAAATCCCTGTGAAAGCATTCTATCGTTGCTTTAACGCGTAGCTCTATATATTTTTTTTGTTTTAAATTGCAAAAGCAAATTTCAACCTGTAAAGCAACGTGGTCACTGTGGTCACTGATAATCCTTTTAGAAAAATGACATAATATTCACTCTCTATTGTATGACGCTAGTCGTACATTTTGAAAGCTTTTATTTATTTTGAAGCATCTTTTAGATCAATTCCACCGTACAATTATTTTACTTTTACTTTGGATCAAACGATTTTATGTCCACTTTTTGCCTGGTTTAATTTATCGCTAAAGTATTCGTATAAAACTGATGTTCTTTGCGAAGGAATTTTGCTAAGTCGATGAATGAAACAGAAAATAAAATTCCTATAGTAGCATTTCATAGTTTTTTTAACATGTCGATTCATACATTTTATTTCTTTTAGATTATAAAAACAAATTTTAACCTGTAAATCAATGTGGTCACTGTGGTAAAAAATAATAAACAGTTTAAGAAAACAAGACAATATTCGTTCTCTACGTCGTATCAAATGATTTGATCTCCACTTTTTGCCGGTTTTATTTTACTTCTTAAGTATTCGTATATTAGCAATGTTCTTCGCAACAGAATTTTGCTACATGGACGAATAATATCGACGAATAAAGTAGAAAATAAAATTTCTCTAAAAGCATTTCATCGTTGCTTTAACATGGAGCTTTATAATACACGTATTTATTTGTTTTAAGTCGCAAAAGCAAATTTCCACCCGTGAATCAATGTGATTGATGATAATCTCTTCAGAGAAACGAAATAATATTCACTTTCTGATCGTACATTTTGCAAGCTTTTATTTACTTTGCAGCGTTTGACACTGAATTTGTCGTAACATACAATAAATCTCAATGGTGTAGCCTCTGATTCAACAAATTCCTCATTAGTTACCGTTTACTCGACTGTCAGGAGTAGCAAATAGCAAGTCATCTCGAACTCTTATGGGACAGCTGTGTGCGCGAGGTCTCGAGACTCCTTGCTCGTCAGAGGTAAATCGTTAATTAAGCAGAGAAGAAATCGAATCACGTCGGTTTCAGATCGCCTGAACGAGTTGCACTCACGCACCTAAGACTTACACACAATCCACTTTAAGTTTGAAGTGCCACAGTGGTCAAAACGATTGATTCGCGACTTTCCACATTAATTTTATAGATTTACATTTTATAGATTGCTGCATTTTCACAATCTTATTATTCTGTGTCAAATGTCTGGATGAAAGTCTGCCTTTGCCTCGAACTATTTGTCTTTTCGTACAAGTTTTTAGTGCAAACCTTCTATTTTAATATTCGTCTATTACATCGCTTGACGTTGATACTGGCAGAACTGAGAAAAATTTCAAATTTGCTTTTGTTCCATATGTTCTACGGTACAATACATATTATGCATATTATACAATAAAAAATAAAAAAATTATACAATAAATATTATGCAATACTTACAATACAATATTTATAATTCAATTTTTATAATTCTAATTTATTTCAATTGTCTTTTTATTTATAATTCCAACTTTTTGTGTCAGAGGGACCAGTTAAATTAATCAACCCTGTATTTAGTACTTTCAAAAATGTAGATTTTAAAAAGCCTCTTCTCTAAAACTCATATTTTTTGAACTTGCGTCACTATCAATACCAAGCAGCGACATATTGGTGTTCAAGTAAATACGAATGGCTAAAAATCGATTGGTATTTATAATTACACACGATACATTCGCGATGTGACGTAGCTTTCATTAATCAATAAAATATACGTCTGTATAGGTACGCACGGTTGCAATCAATCCTCTGATAGTTAATCGTAGTAGGAATTATTCCTGTTATCTGTTTCTGGGTCGCCCGATTCAAAATTTCAAAATTTCATTTG
This sequence comes from Bombus vosnesenskii, assembly GCF_011952255.1. Lineage (NCBI taxonomy): Eukaryota > Metazoa > Arthropoda > Insecta > Hymenoptera > Apidae > Bombus > Bombus vosnesenskii. Next base: position 1,671,988 of record NW_022884350.1, read on the forward strand.
GTAATAGCTAACGTGGACGAAATCTAATAAAGAATTATTTCAGTGATATTTTTATATATCTTTATTTTGCTAACGTTATTCAACATTTGGATTTCAATATCAGATACTCGATCAACTGTTTTATAACACCGATTTTGAGATACCAATGAAAGAAATACATATGGATATTCTCAAGTATTATACTTGTGATATCAACTAACAAAGACACATTTATCAACATACAAATGGAGTAATTTTTAATATGCATTTTATTATTTTGTTTAATATTGTTTCTCATTTTCGTTATTAAGTTAAATTATTTCTATATATTAGACAAAATCTCTTGTTAACTGAATATTATTATTATCCTAAAATTTTTTAATAATCCACTTATATCGAATTTTATTTATTATATTATTTGAATTACAAAGCACGATCCTTTATATTTGTGTATATTTTTAAATGGAAAAATTTAATTTTATTAGTACGTGATAAAAGAGGAAATGTATTAATTCGCTGAAAAAGAAAGAAATAGTTTGTATACCTTGCTGTTCGTTACAATTTAACTTGCTTTAATTTGCTTCGTGGAAAGGAATTCATTATCGCGCAATTCGATGAGTAAGTATAATGCAGCTCGAATTCAACGGTTCAGAAATCATTTATTAAGTTTATGATAGAATGGATAAATAACAAGTTAATTAAACATCGTATTAATATCGCATTATCTACCGGACATTTAATGCACATGTTCTAAAATTGCTGATAACAATGTATGCCAGGCTACTGAATAATTACGTCTACTTAACGTGTTATTAATCTGCCTGCAAAACCGTATCCATTGCTTTTGTGTCTTAATAATGACTTTTCTCTTCGTTACATCATAATGAACAAAATACCTTGATAAGAATTAAGATTTTCTAAAAATGGGGAACGAAAGAGAGAAATAAACGAAATAGATAAAATTGCGCTCAAACTAATCTATGATTACTATTACATTCAAGTTATCGTGTAGAGAAATGTAGATCTTAACTTACTCTTGCTGAGATATTTTTATAGGCACACCGTGTCAGTAGGATCATTTTAATTAAAATTGTGCAGTCAATTTACAAAAAATCTTGTAAATAACAGACATTTAGAAACGCTTTATTTCTATAGTTAAATTACCTTTTTTAATTAGTCCAATTTCACCGTAAATGATTTATTTCATATTTTTTATTTTTTCTTCTCTTATTTATTCGCTTCCAACTTAACAATAATATTCTAAATGCGATATAAGAACATTATTCATGTTTGTTCGAAATATTTCCCATCCTTTGTATCTTCAGACTCGTTTTTACGATGATAAAATTTTCTTTCGTTTGTTTGTTTAAACCTTTCTCCCCGTAGAACTTATACACGTGTTTGATCAGTTGGAGCCCTGTTCTTAAGCTTCCTGAATAGCGCATGAGAATCCTTAGTTGTAGCGACAAATTAAGCTATTGACCACGCAAACAAGAAGCACGTAATTTGGAAAGTTCCGCCGTCTACGAAGCCATTTACGAACTACATTTAGAGAAACAAAATTAAAGTTTCACGGCATGTCGATGGCTTCTATCGATAACATCAACTGGTTTTATCTAAATTAAGGAAGAGTTCAAATTTGAAGAAGAACGATTGGAAAATTGTCATTCGGACACGCGCGTGACTGGTTCTTTGCAACAATGAAAATGTTGCATTGCCATGTAATATTATAAAGCACGTAAGGAACATTATTGCTATAAAGTACAATTTCTCGTGTACACATTGCTAGTGTTGCGTGAAGAAACAAGCAAACTACTGCGCTGGTTAATTTTCACGTTGAAAATCCAACTTCTGAACTGAATTTCGCGTATATTTACGCTTGAAAACTTCAAACTTCTTTTTGCGAATTATAACGGAAAGATTCCACTCGATAACCTACTTTTCTAATATTTTTAGTAATATGGCCAAGAGCATCAATGAATTATTCCGACTCTTGTTTTAACATCTGCTTTCCGGTTTCAAGAGCGAGCAATATTAACTCTAACAAAATAAATCGGTAAACAGTATCAACGATTTCATTTTAAATAATGTTGATGTTTCTTCTCAGATTTATATCTCAATCGATATAGTAGTGGACGAGTAGGGCACTGTTCATTATCGCGTAAAGTCATTCATTAAATTCTACGGGCACGTCAATTTATTCTTTAACACGTTGACTGCCACGACACCCGTATTCGGGTGTCAGCAAAGTTTCTGGTCAGGCCGCGTAACCCATATTCGGGTGTCGCTTATTTGACTACTTACGAAGGATCGTCGTAGGTATTTTAAAGGATATTCCATAATAATAAAACTGTTGAATTGTTATAAAATAAAAATACGAAAATGGTTTATTAAAAAAATTATTTAGAATGTAAAACTTTAAAGCATTCTATACATAGATGAGCTTGGTCGGGACAATTTGGACAATAAGTTGTTGTTTTCTTCAAATTCTTTTCTGCCTTTGTTCGATCCATTCGACGTCTTTTATTCGCATAACGTAGTTTGCATATGCGTCTAATGCTTCTTCCGGAATCATTTTTCCGAACGACGATATTATGCTGACTTCGTCGAAGACAAGTATTTTTTGTATTTTCAGACAACCCTAATAATTTTGCAATTAATATTGTCTAAATATTCTAATATTTATATTTTTCCTTGTTGCAATTTTGTAAACCGTCAAAGCGTTTACAACAGAAATTCCCAGAAGGAATTGAATACCCGATTTTCTGTACTATTTGATTCCTTTTCTAATTGTAGTGACATAAGAAACCATTTGGTCGGAATAATCTATACCACACTTTCCTTCGTTATAGTGGTTTCAATGTTGCGAGCAAACGAAACGAAAGATCATTCTTGAGACCACCACTTGAGCGACTCGCATTACTAAAATATCGATGGGAGCACTTAGCAGGCGGAGATTTCTTTGAAAACACGCGTGACAGTCAACGTGTTAAAGTTGAAGATAGTAACAGATAATTCGCAACACTTCTTGTTCGATGTAATTTACAGTTTATCTAGGTATGGGTATCGTTAATAGAGAAAATCTTTATTCCTGTGACAAAATTCGAATATTAATAAAGTACGAAACGTATGTTGATCTTAGTCCCTCATTCACACTATCGCTTTTCATACTTGTCACTTTGCCATTTACATTGCCATACATACTGTTAAAGTTATTAGATGTATGAACAGAGGAACGCGTGGATAAATTGTAAAGTAGAAAATATGTTTTAATGCAGAAGTACAAGTACAAGTAGGAATATAACTTGAGCTGGTCTAGATCCGCACGCTAGCAGTGTTACCCTATAACTGAAAATCCCGAAGCCATCGTCGCCTGTCTACTGTCTATGGTCTGCCTTCGTCCCATTGTCTATTGTCTATACGCTGTCGATGGCTTCAGTGATTGAGAAAACTAAAAAGACCAGACGTAGAGTTTTCTTAGAAGTGGTGACCACTTCAGCACATACATATAGTCGTCATGTTCATGCAAACAGAATGCAACTGCCTACGTTACGCTCAATTTTTATTTTCTTCGAGTTCGGGTCCAGCTGCAGAAAATTAGTCAACATCGACGTAATAATTCTTCAGAAATTCTGTTGATAAATCAATTAAAATTCGAAATCAAGCAAACCTGAAGCACCATCAGATTGTTGCCACGTGAAAACGACAAACAATACGTTCATTCAAGCAAATACGTTCAAACAGAATTAACGTAAAATGCGTTTGAGGTAATTACAAAGTGTGAATAGAATCGGAGTAATCAGAGATACTAGTAGCTGGAGGGCGTAAACAGATGAGACTTTTCTCCATAGCAACTGTCAGCTCCTATGTTTGAAATGGGAACTTTGAATGCAAATTGCGATAGCGTCCAATTCCACTGACCAACGGCAAAATTACCAAATTGAAGTACAACCTAACAGTAGCATTTCGATGAAAATAAAATTGAACTCTAGGCACTGAAATAATTTCAAATATTTTGTTCACGTATTAATTGACCACAGTAAAACCGAATTGGAAGCCGTTAGAGCACATGCATGCGGCTGCGAACTTGGTCAACGTGTCGTTGGTCGCTGTAGCAACGATTTTGCGCTACTTCGGATTCCCTCGTTTCCAAACCTCAGTTGATCTGCCGGTACAATTTCCGAAGAATTATTTTCTAGATGGACTTTTAGTAACGCGCTTTTCATCTTTGCACCAACGTTTTTCCCACTTTTCCATCGCATATCATAAATATAATACGAATAACATTTTGTCTTCCTCGGCAGAGTCTGTGAAACGTCCTGCAAGAATTTTTCATTCGATTCGAAAGTGGCCATCTTTCGACATTCTCCTCTGCTTAGATTTTACATCGGAAAATTATTGAACGAGCAAACTTTTCAAACCTTAATGAACATAATATGCGCAAGTATGGAAGTCATTGTCCATATAAGCGAAGAGGGTGGTAGTCTAACGATGATGCATGAACCACGAGGTAATGTCGGAGAGCAGTTGCAAGCGTCTAGTAAAGAGAACACATAGCCCAATAATTACGTAAATATCAAGTTCCCCTTGTAGCTTTCACAATGAAAGTGATGTAGTGGGCCTTTAGTGCCTTCCAACCAGGGGATTTCCCTGTCCACGATATCATATTTTATAGACCCAGTGTTAAATGCTTTAATCCTTTATAACACGCCATCACGCAGGTTTCCATGTTTTTCTTTTTTCCATGCCTAGTCGCGTGGCTAAATATACCATACGTACATTGTATTTACTCTTTGCATTAAAAACCAAAGACTGAGTTCTTTATAGCTGCAGTTGAATACTTAAAACGTATCACATTTAAATATAATTTGGCCCTGAAAACGTCAAAGAGAAATTGAAAATGTTAAGGATAGAAAATTACAATGATAATTTGTCTAAAACTAGCGTCTATCTTTTACCAATATCGCGCGTTTTGAAAATGATTTGGTTTTAGGTTTCCAAATAATTGTACAGCTCCCTTGAGAAGCATCAGCTTCGTCGGTTTCGAAATACGCGTGCGATTTCATCCCGCGTGCGGACGCGAAATTCAACGTAGAATAATTTCTACGCGTAGGTTTTTAGTTTTTACATTTCCAAAAATAACATCCCACCTGGTGTAACAGCGAGTAAATTGAGAGAAAACAATTTTCATCAGTTTTGCGTTTTAACGTATACGTTTCGGACAATTAACACAATAGATTGACTGTAACGAATCGAGAGAATAGGAATTTAGAAAAATTAAGAAATTCTTAGAAAATTAACCCAGTGAGCAAGCATGGCAGGAGCAAAATGACAAGGAGCAAAAAATGAGGCTCAGAAAATGGGAATTTCTGATATGATCGAGCTGTACGGTCCATCGTCGTATAACAAAATAAAAGAAAAATTGAAAATTACCGTCGATAGTTTCATTTTTTACAACATTTGAAAATAATTGAATGTACTTACGATTAAAAGTTCTAAGAAGACGAAGAATTTTAGTTGTTCGCGAAAGTGTAAGGAATTTAATTAAAGAACAAGTAAATAATGAAGAAGTTTCGTCTTGCGAATAGAACAGACGAGTTGGTTATCTGCCTCTTAATTCTTTGTTGGCTTCAGAACGAGACTTATCTTTCTAACGAGATCCAAACGAATTTAATCTATCTTTTATAATAATATGAAAATTATAATATGAAATGATATGAAAATGATAATATGAAAATCCATAATTCTCGGAACAATTTCATTTTATTAGGGAAACAGTGACCTGACATTATTAAAACTTATAAAATGCTACCACATATACTTACAAAATGATCTATCCATTACATAACTCTATGGATTTAACGAGGAAATAATCTGTTTTGTGTATAACGAGCCTCATTAATAAAGCTACGGAATTCGATATATGCATATGCACTTTAACTACCGTTTCGTAATTCCAAACGTATCACTACGAAATAAGTTTTATGATTACGTAATTTTGTCGTAATCCTGAGGCTTCCGCGCAATGCCTCGTCCAATACAACCTACGTACAAATAAGAAATGAAAAGGTACACATTCGCGTTTATGTAGTGACGAAAGAAATTAATTTTGCGTGTATTCATTCGACAAATTATAGACTAATCAATGATCCTATTTCTTTCGTTTTTGATATTTTTATTACATACTTCCAAAGACGATTGTCTTATTTTTTAATTCTATATATTCACGATACATGTATCATCGATAGCGTTTGCACAACTTTGACAAAAATACGATGTCTACGATATTTTACTTTTACATAAAGTTCTCGTTCGTAAAAAGCGTGAATTATGGTAAAAATGAAATATCATTTTTGAGATTTCGTATAATCCGATTGTTTAGTAGAATCGTAATTATACGAGTCGAAATATCAAAATATAGAAAATGCTTGTATAGCGCATACGGAGAAGGCAATTCCACTTGAGAGATGAAATATCGACATAACAATTTTTGCGTGAAAAGTGAGGACTATACGAAACGTCCGTCTATTGTTCGGCTATTGTAATGTTATTCGTTTAATTTATTATACTGCGTCCAAATATTTCACCCCCTCGATGCCAACACTCTTTCAGGTAGAAACACGCGGAGTAATTTTTTAGCAGATGGACAGAAAATTTCATGAAGTCGATGCGATCGAAGTTACACGAAAAATGAGAAAATGTGTAAACCTCGATGAAAATCGCGTTTCATAAAAACAGAAGATACACACTGAAAGCTACATATCGCAAACTTTCTGGACCACTTGAAATGTATTAAATTTTTTGTCACCCACTCTTATGTATATACATGTGTTATCTTTTATAGAAAGATTCCTGAAGAACACGTTCATTTTGCTGTACGAAGAATATTTCAAGAAAGTATTGCCAGTTGTCCAATGATAAATATTTGAAAGGGCAAAACTTGTCTATATATATCGCGTGAATCTCACGATGGATCAAAAATATTAAGAAAGATTTATAACAGCCCATTTAACAATATCTAAAATATAATTTTATGTGTTTCATTTTATGTGGCAGAGTTGCTGTACATATACCTTGAAGAAGACGTTACATCCATGGTTTCGCAGAATGTCTGGTGTAATTCACGTGTTGACAGAAAGATATAGGAATAAGTTACCGTTATTTCGCTCCATCTATATTCCAGACTTTGGTCGTTGCACGTAATGAAATTTTCCAAGTGTGACAAAGGTATCGCTGTTAGTCAAAAATATATGACACATGTGATGTTCTTCGCTTGCATTTGGGAGGAAACGGATTGATCAGTTGCAAATTAAGACATTCTCATTTCAAACCCAAGTATTGAACAATTTCAGAGATTAAAATATAAAATTTCTCTCTGTTCTCTTGATTTTGCGTTCGCGAATTTTTATACGTCGAACAGATAAATAATTTCGCGGCGAATGAGTTGTTCCGAAATAGGGAAACTGCGAAAGCAGCGGTGGAAGAGTTTTAGGATTTTAAAAACTCTAAAAATTCCACAAATTTAGGATAATGCTAATTAGGAGAAACTCTAAGCCTGTTATGCAAAAATTTACTACTAAGCTTAAAAATGACAAAAATTAGTTAAACACAGTACGGATCTCGTAACGTTGTTATCTTTAATGTGCAAAAGTTTCCAACTCGTAGTACAACTCTTACATTGTGAAATTGTTAAAGGTATCAAGTCATGGTTGCTGTTTAGTCTTACAATTATTTTGAGGAAAACTTCCGAACCACGTGGATGCGCAAAATGAATTCTTTAATCCAGTAAATATTCCGAAATATTCTTATAAGATATTGTAACATTATGGACACTTTTACGGACCTACCAATATCACGGCAAAATGGCAAATCCATGTCAGAGGGAAAACTTAAGCGTTTGAAGAAACGAGGCATCTCGTTCCAGCAGATTGTTTACATTTTTACGATAATTTAATGGGCGGCGACAAGATCGTTGAAGATATAGAAAGGTTTCTACGTAGAACATCTTGACTTTGATGTGGATAATAACTGAATTTTCTGAGTAATACATGTCATTTAATAAACCACGAGAAAACATAAAATAAAAAACAAAATATAGAAACAAAGTTGAACCCTTCTGAAATTCAAAATGTTAAAAAATCAGATAGATTTTCTGGGTTTCGTATCGTAGGTTTGGTGTTCTGCGCAAATGGGCTCAACTACTTTCAATCGCTGAAAGATGTGCACAGATTCAGCTAGAAATTATTGTACCAATGAAATCTTTTTCAAGAAAACTGTGACTTACGTTTACAACTAAACTTATGACTTAAATCTTTTTTGAGAGAATACTTCACGTGCAACAGTTTAATGTTTTAAACTATCTTTTATTACAGGTTCGATTTCTCGGTTTCTTAAAGGAAAGTAATCGATAACAAATAATGAGCGCAGAGAGAAGACTCCTTTTCTTTATAATAGTCGAAGAATGGTAGCTCTGCGATGGATTTATATCGGGAACACGGGAGAGATGTTCCGCTTATTTTGTAAGCGAAGGGAAACTTATAAATCCTTTGTCATTTGCATCGCGCATTATATCCTGGAATATTCAACGACTACGCAAGGCGAAAAAAATTCCAGGCAATTTTTGTGTAAATTGGATGTCGGCGACTGTAACAAGAGGTTAAGAGCAACGACGCGACGCTTTCAGCGGGAAGATTTTCCAAGATAGTTATTCTCCTCAATTTGCCTGTCTTCATCCCCTAATGTTGCCGATGCCGTGTTGAAAAAGTCGAATGTAGTAAAACGAGAAATTGTTATCAGAATAAATTAAAATGATTCTGTAAATAACAATAGATTATTTTGAGATATGTATAATTTTATATGCTAGACTAGGTTAGCTGCGTAGTAGTAATACTTGTATGTGAATATCAGTGTGTGGAAGTATGTGTCTCGAAAACAAAGGAACGTAAACTGTTCGGTCGGTTAACAGCCTGGTATGGAAGAAAGTGCTGAGACGCGTGCAAGTGTGTATCGATGAATATATTCGAGATCGTTTATCGAATAAATATGTGTCGGAGATAAAGGGACATCAGGCCTTTCTTTTGGAATTTTGGGAAGATCCCCAATACTTTGATCTAAACTATTTATTATAGCTGTACTTAAATAATAGAACTTGGAAGTAGTTGTTGTGATACGATCTGATTATGTTTGCCCGAGGTTTGTGACAGTGGGCTTGGGCTCGAGGTGACACAACTGGTCGCCGAACGTAGCCACGGTCACGGGATGAACGTTTTTACCTAACAGAAGAAGTACCAATATCGAGGGACACACGTTGTATTAACAAACAAGCCCCGGGCAGGAGCAATGTCGGCTCTAGGCGGGTCTGCCTAGTAACGGCGCCTGGGATTTTGTTGATATCCCCGATCAATATGCAATTGACAAATGTGATCGTATCAGTCTTTTATTCTTGTGATCACCTTGGAGAGTTTACACACATCGTCTGGTCAGTCAGTCAGAACGATACCGAGCGTCACAGCTAACGTCACTTTGTGTTTCAAAATATATTCTGTTGAACAAAGGGTTTTCCCCATTGACCGTGGATTCATTACTGAACCTAAGAACATTGTCTTTAACATGCAGAATGTCTAATCACCACGATTAATTGTCAAACTCTGTTAAATCAACATTTGTACATATAATCGTAAATCTAATCTCCATTAAACAACAACGATGGCTTGTCCTAATAAAGATACGTTACACGCCCCTAAGTCTAACGACAACCCGATATATACAGGTTGGTTGGTAACTGGTGGTACAAGCGGAAAGGGGTGGTACACGCGAAAAAAGAAGTCGAAAATAAAGAATACATTTCTTTTTTTAATTTTTTTTCTTTTTTTTTTCATTTTTCCATCAAGACAACGATCTACAGTGAGATCCGTTATAACGAGACGCGATAAAGTGCACGCGTACCGAACGAAAATTCAAAGTCGATTTTCTCGATAACAAAGCCTCAAACGAAAAATTTTTATTCTATATTTTCGACTTCTTTTTTCGCGTAGAATCACCCTCTTTCCGCTTGTATCACCAGTAACCAATCACCCTGTATATAACTATTTTAATATAAATTCTAAGTGTAAATTTAGTGTTCCTATACCATTATTTCGGTTATTCTCAATAGATTAAATAAATTAAAATAATCATTCTCTGATATAATTATTTCAGAGAATACTAAAACGACTAAAGTACGAAAAATTGTATTATATGTTTGCATCGATCGAGGATATGTAATTTTACGTATTTTTATCGGTCATTTCGCTTTGCATTCTTCCTATCTCGCTTGAAATGTTCAGCATTGCCGTTTATAAAAAATGAAACTTATTTATTCTAATCAGGTTCATTTTGTTTTTGTTGCATGTCAATGAACCATCCCCCGTACCACTTCGCCGCACATATCAATATTTATATATCTTTGCTTTTGAAGTTTTTGAAAGTTTTCTCTTTTCAAAGTTATTCAGACATAAAAGTCCAACAATGTGAAATTCCAGATAATATTGGATGCCAAAACACTATCACCTTTGTATTCGGTTTTTATTACAACACTTTAATAAAGCTCTGAATGAACTACGTTTACAGAACATTTTTCGTTCCATTATGTTCGTAGAATACATAGATAAATTTCGACGGTTAAACTCTGAGTGTGTACAAGAAAATTTAACGATTCCTCCTACGTATAACTTGCGACTCGTAAAATTTTATTGTGCAATTTATATGCATCGATACGACAGTCATCTATTTCACTGGGTCAGCAATTCTTTGAAAACATACCATACAGTACACTAATACACAAGAGACTCGATTTTCTCGTACATATTTATGTATACGAGATGTATTCCTGATTGTTCTATATAATTACGAAACTGATGCTTATAGTACATCATAATCATAGTATATCATAATCAGCTTATGGTACACACACAAACGTGATATGTATTATAGCAAATGTCGATGGTATCAAACAAGTGTCAACGTTTATTACATTGTACTGTGTTTTCACTTAAATATTCTTTCTGAAATATCTTCCTCAACTTTGAACTTTGAGTCCAAAACATTGAATTAAACCGAATTGAATTATTGATAAAAATATCGTCTTAAGATAGAAGTGTGGATATTAAACAGACTATGATTTTCTAAAAATTATCACACGATGTTTTACTGTTACAATGAAACTACGATATAAAGTATAATATATATGTACAAATATCTATAAATATAGTGGTCTACGTACAAGATTCAAACACTTTGTACTACCTGAAGGAACTTGAATTTCTAATACCCTGAGCCAAATATTAATCTAATCTGATCCATGCTAGTCATGCCTTCAATTTAGGAATGCCGAGAATGCTTCTAGTTACCAACATGTACACACGCAATATCCTTCCTGCATGGATATATAAATTCTCGTGTGGTTACCGAGTAAGTTGCATATTGGTTTGATATAACATCAAATATTCTCACATCACCGATTCCAATCGGTTATATCCGATATTCCCTGGCTGCACAGCGAAACTTTTAACCTGTCGAAAATACCTTGCGAAGTGGCTGTGTCATTTTTTCTTCGCAATGTTGTTGTTAATATTTATATTAGGTTGTCCGAAAAGTTTCTTTCGTTTCATAAGGTGATAATAGGTGAACAACAATTTCTGTTCTATATTATTTTATTAAATTAGGTATGACCCATTTCGTTCTATTTCTGTTATTATGTTCGTGCATAATTCAATAAACTAATATAAAACAAAAGGCATTGTGCGTCTATTATTTCATTATAAAACGAAAGAAACTTTTCGGACAACCTAATAATTTACGTGGATAAGAGCTTAGTACGTGAAATGTACTTGAGGATTCACTTTAGACCAATAAACGAACTACGATAATTGAGGATATTATTATATTCGTCATTTTTTATCCAAAATGTATGCATACTTCTTCAATCACACTACGATTGAATTTTTATACTTGAATCATAGTCTTATTTCGATAAATAGAAAAACTTTTAGTGTCTTGAAAGCGAAAATTGTGTACAGAACTAACAGCTCCTTTGCATTTTGTTCAAACTTGGAATACCTTTTAGAATTCTATCCTCACATGTAGGAAAGATTTTAATGTAAAGTTTGCTATCCGATAATTTTTGTCATTTTTAATAGTCAACTATTTATTATCGAAATCTACTGTGACGGATTACAATGATAGATACAGATAATTGTAAACACGATCGACACATAATATTACAAACATGGTGTATGCAGTGTAATAGATAAATCCTTGACCTGCATTCTTTTTACCATTTCGGATCGAATCGTTTAGACCAGTCGGATGAATGTTGTACTGAATGTGTTTGCATCGAATTCTCAATTTATCAGGAATATAAAGTAGAGTAGGTTGATGTCAAAGATATTTTCCTAATCAAAGACATGTTTAAGGGAACATGAGATGTTCGAAGATTTTACCAAAATCACGAAATTTTATCCAAGTCAAAAGCTCGACAACCAGTGTCGTCATATATCATTTTTAAATTACTCTCCAAAAATACCAAGTTTTTTAATCTTCAGCTATTGTATGTGAAAAAAACTAAAAGTTTAACAAAACTTCCTTCGTGGTCGTATTATAAATCTTACGGACGAAGATTCTATGCCTTCCAAGGTGAAACATTTTTTTAACATTTTTACAAGTCCTATAATAATCTATCAAAAAAAAATTTGATTTACTTCTCACTCGTATCGATCCAATTGCTTTTCTCTTTCATCCGCTCATTTGTTTTATCCATCGTTTTATTGACGAGAACATATATTTGTTCCTGTCAAAGCAAATTCGATAATTCTCGGATAAATACTTGTACGCATCATCCTATATTTAAATTTATGTACAATATTTGTATCGCTGATTGTTCCACGCAGTTATGGAAATCCTGAGTATAATCAGCTCGTAAACGTTCCCTTTCATCGGAAGGGCAATTTTCATTATCATCGAACTGGTTAATTACGAGTCTTTGTACTACATTTCTCATTGTCAGTCATCTCAGTACAATATCGCCGCTTAGTACAATTGAATCACGTGGATCGTTTCCTCCTTAGGGTTGAGAATGCCAAGTTAACTACAGGGTTTTACGACTTTTCCGTGTCTGCTTCGCCTGCTGTATTGATACTGGACAACTGTTTGTTTGCTCACGAAGAGCGAGAGGAAGATGGAAATATTTAATATCGAGCGAATTATTTCAATCGATTGCTATCGAAGTATAAGCGGAAGCGTGTGTGTTTGTAAACTGGTCAGTTTACAATTTACAAGTTTACAATTAGTTGAATGATCACAAACCTTATTTAGGACTATACTATGTCATTCTCAACTCTTTCGTTCTTTCATTTTATCTGCGACTCTTCGCCTAATATTTTAATCCCCAATGATTTGTTACGATTTCAAGGCTGGCATTTGCTAAACGAATTATCTTTTATTCTGGGTAAATGTAAGCTTGTAAGTGGATCGAGTTTCTATGTAAATTTGTATTTTCGCGAATACAATTAAAAGTATAGGGCCTAGACAGAAATTTGTCTTATCTATTGTGTATGATAAAGAGTACTATACTTTGGATACTTTACATATTGTTGCATATTATACGCATCCCATACATTTTTGTATCTTCAAGCTTCTCACGATTGCATTTGCAGAATTAAAAAATGCACCGAAGGATGTATAAAAAAATGTACTGTTCCACTAAGAAGATACAGATGATTTTAAATTTGCATGCAAGTAAAAATTTTGTCAAGTACTTAACGTTGAAATCTCCAGTCGATTGAAATCCGACTAACTTCTGCTCGAAACATATTATTGTGAGGTGGTTTATTATACGTGTTGGTTTTTTAACGAGACGAGTAATAAAATTGTAATATTCAGTGTATATTAAAATTACTTTAAATACAAGTACAGATATAGCGTATGTTGATTCACTATGATGATCGCTATACTGACTTGCTATACTGACTTGCTATACTAACTTGGTATATTGACTCGTTATAGTGACTCGTTATACTGATTCGCTATACTAACTTGCTATACTAACTCGGTATATTGACTCCCTATAGTGACTCGCTATAGTGACTCGCTATACTAACTCGGTATACTAACTCGGTATACTAACTCGGTATACTAACTCGGTATACTAACTCGGTATATTGACTTGTTATAGTGACTTGCTATAGTAACTCGCTATACTGACTTGCTATACTAACTCGCTATACTGACTTGCTATACTAACTCGGTATACTGACTCACTATACTGACTCGCTATATTGATTGTATAGAGAGCACGTTCGTCTATTTTTATCGACCGATGGTATTGTAAAAACTTGAAATGTAACTCGACGATTACAAATAAGGGCGATAATGTTTTGTCCGGAGTTCGTTTACGTTGAAACCAAAACAACGTTGGAATTCCAAGGTACAACAATATGAATCTCTCCCAATTCGAATCTTCCGTTGACTCATGTGCCGCTACAGTTGAAAGTGGTTGAAAACTCGCGAGGTTTTCGATTTCTGAACCACCCTCTAAACGTTCAGCCTATTCGTTACTTCTTGACAATCACAATCTACAATCATTCGCTCCTATTCGTTTAAACCTACTAAAACAATCCTAAGTGAAAATCTGTATGAAAAATCCTAGCAACAATGCAGCACGATATAAGATGAAGTTCGTAGAGTAGAAACAAGTGAATTGCATCTCTCGTCGGAACATTTCAATTAGCAGTTAAAACAACTCCAATTATACGATGATTCGGGACATCTTCAATCGATTGCGTCGCGAAGCTGCTTGTCCGCGTGTTTGTAACAAACACACATATACGTACACACGTACACACGTAGGTAGCGTCGATTTTTAATATAAATTCAAATAGCCGTAGCGAAGTGCACGTCAGAGAAACTGGGACACCGATGCACGGAGCGCAGAATGAAAATTGTTAACAGACTCTAGCGGAGTTTTTAATACCGTCGCATCGTGTCTCACGTCGCCGATGCTCTCGAAACTTTAGTACTCGAGTTTTACACGAAGAGACGTTGTCGGGCCGGGCCACGACGCTCTTTCATGAAATATTAAAGCGACCGTTGCAATATCACTCGGATAAAGAATTTAATTGCGTGGAAAACATCTTCGAAATCGTTTGACGGTCACCGCGCACTCAGATAATGAAGAATTAAAGAGAGGCCAAGTCCCGCAGGAATTCACGCTCTTACGAGAATCTCATTAGCGTTAGGTTATACGCACGGTTCGTTTTAATTAAGGTTTTTTATTCCACGGCGTGCCTATTATTCTCCGTGCGTGCGTTGAAAAATGAGTCGGCCGCGAATTTTTAAGGCGAATTTTCTCGCCAATCTCATAAACTCGAATCGTGTATTCCAGAAACGAAATACCCTAGTCCAGGGATAAATAATTAGATTCTCCCTCGATTAAGATTCTGCAAAATTAGCAGAATTCCTTTTCTCCATGGTTAACGGTATTCGAAACTCGAACGATGATCGATCAGCGACAGAGTACAATTGTTTCCATCGATTAATTAAATTTTCACTAATATTCATTAACCTTTCCCTATATTCCTTCCAAGGTTCCATAATTATTATAATTTTAGATCTATAAATATTACAATTATTATAATTTTATTATGCTTGCGGCAGGTTGTTGCCGTTGGTATATTTTTATTTTTTCAATCATAATAATCGTAATAAGGAATAATTGTAACTTATTTATAATAGATGGTTAATGTTTTATTTCCTGAAAAATTTGTTGCCTGTAGGGCTACTACGTTAATAGCAATTTTTTCCATAAATTGTTTAAGCGGTAGTCATTAAGCTATGTATATTTTATACAACGTATTTTGGCGGCACACGCGTTTTAAAAAAAGGGAAATATAATTAAATATTAACATAATAAATTAAATAACAAAAAGGGGAATATAATTGAAAATATGTAGCTAGACATAATCTGGGTCAGGTCATTGCAAATTTTTATCCATTTGAGGACAATTTGCAGACGCGAATGGATGTAATACGTAAAACTATATAAAATATCCAAAACAGAATACACTTTACAATATTCGATAGACAAAGCAATTTTCTATCCACATTTCAGTTTCTCATTCATATTTGTGACAATCTGAATTTGCATGTATATTGGTAATTTATATATATAAAAATAAATAATTTAAAGAAATCTCGCCTCAGAATACAATGCAAATAGTCATCGATAGACTCCAATCTCGTCACCCAAAGAAAAACGAGAAAATACATTAATTACAAATTGCAACAAACTTTTATATCTTCCAATATATTAGTTTACCTTTGTCGAATTAGTTTACCTCATATTCGAGAATAACGATCAAGCTTCCATTCTATACGACAGTGCAAATTGAATTCGTTCAAGGACACCATTATTTTCGCGACAAAGCTTCTCGCAGGCGAAAAGAGACGCGTGAAGCGCTATAAGACGAATTCAAAGAAACCCAGAGAAGCTAAAAGAAAATTTGAGTAGGTCTCGCGAGGCTCTGCTGAGGATCGCACGGTTGTCCTGGACGAATAGCCAGCCTGTCTGAGAAAGTGTGTCATCATTGTTCGTTCTTCCCTTGAAAAATACGAACAAAGAAGAGGCCAAAAGTGTAGCGCGCTTTCGCGCAAACGAGCAGACAGTCGAGATCGAAGACACTCATCCTTATTCACAATGCGTGACTAGCGCATGAAAGTGGACTACGTTAACTGGCGCAAGTCCCAGGCGAACAGAAACTGTACCTGACAAAGAAAAACTACCGATAGCTTTGCTGAATTTCGTCCCAGACATTTCCACAAATTAACGTCAAAGCGAGCAAAACATCTCGTTGAAACTATTTTCGCTCTGTATACACACGCGTAGGACGCGTACAAATTAATTTTTAGGAAGCTTCTTATCCTATTTTTTTAACGAAAAGGCGATCCACTGTATAATGCATTCAAACGGAATTGTCAGGTTACAATTTCTGAAAAATCGGGCTTTAAACACCGGACGTGAAAATATATTAAAGAAAAATATTGGAAAATATTGAAAATTGAAAAATCTCGATATTTTTATCGGGAAATGTTCCACATACTAATGAGAATACTGCGGTATAGAATTTAAGTGCAATTTCCCTTTCTAAATAGTTGTTAACAATGCTAAAAAACGGTGTCACACCGTCCCCTCTATAGAGCAAGATATATATATGGTATCAATAAGCGTTAGTTAATTGTTTCTTGGCTTTTGTCTGTGCCATCTGTCTAAATGTATGAAACGTTTGTTTGC
Organism: Bombus vosnesenskii; assembly: GCF_011952255.1. Classification (NCBI taxonomy): domain Eukaryota; kingdom Metazoa; phylum Arthropoda; class Insecta; order Hymenoptera; family Apidae; genus Bombus; species Bombus vosnesenskii. Next base: position 1,689,290 of record NW_022884350.1, read on the forward strand.
GACTGAAAGAGGTGGACCATACAGATTTTTCTATAGATACACTTTTCATCAATTTCGACTACATTAATGCATAAATTCTCTTTTCCTTCTGGAAAGCTTGTTTCTCGACGCTTACAGTATTTTCTACAAGCACTCTTCAATTATTGATGTAAACTTTTATGGCAAATAGGATTAAAATATTTCTTATCTCTGGGAAAGTTTAGTAGACAGTCCGGTCAGTGGGAATTGTTACGAGAGCCAGTCAAATATAAACCGGACTTTGTAACTTTATATTTCAATAAAATGTTTCACTGAAGTCCGGTTAATATTTGACTGACCCTCGTATCTTATATTTTTCTTTCGTCGAGTGCTTCATAAGAGCCAATATAATTTTTGAAAAGGATATTTTTACAGCGTACGTATAGGGTTCTTTAACCTCGGATAAGCACAACACATTTAACCCTTTAAATACGACTGTGTGTTAATAGACGACGAGACGAACGTTTGAAAATTTTCTTCAGCCAGCGACGTTCAATTGAATCGATAATCATTGATATCTGCATATTGATAGTTTCCTCGTATTTGGCCTCGTCATTCTTCGCGTTCGGAGGATACAATTTATGGAAATGTACGGATGTTTAAAGAGTGAAATATAAGGGTTGAAGCAGGGTGACTGACAAACAAAGCGCTGGATTCGCGAAAGGTAACGCCTTTTGAAGTAACATCGGTGGACATTGTCAATGTGTTGAACATTCGCGACAGGCGATTGCTTTAATCGAACGGAAATTTAAATTTCTCTTCTACACGCTCTTTATATTCTGGTATCGTGCAATTTGAACAGGCTGGGGGTGCACGTAAAATCGGACGAGAAAAATTTCGTTAAAGCATTTCACGGCTCCAACTCATGCGTATAGCGTTTAATCCCAACATTTACCGTGGTGAAAAAATATACCTTTTCTTCCTTTTCTCCCCCTTTTTTTTTCATTTCTTTGACAAAATCCAGCGCGAGCGAAATGAAACACGGCGCACATGATATTTCACGAGTATTTATTACGAACGAAGGTGTAGCTGACTACTCATTTTTCAATACTTGCGACACTCAATACTCGCAGTACTTCCATTGGTTAGCGTGTAATCCCAACGGGAATGTATCGGTTAAAACGAATGTGCATTCATTTGTTCTACGACAAAATTGTTTCACGTTTATTTGTTAGGAGAAGTGTTAAGATCAAAATTGTTAACCATAATACGGATATTCGTTGAATTTAGTGGTCTAAAATGGTGTAAATGGTAAATGAATAACAATTAATTTAATAATTTTCTGTATACGCCTGGAAGAGAGTTTTGAACAAATTTGTATATGTATATGTATATACTTCTCATTTTTTTTTGCAATTTTATTTTCTCAATGTTTTATAAATTGACCATTTAATTCGTCATGAGCAGTAGGTGCCATCCATATTTGATAATTAATAAATAATTAACCGTCCTTACTTATCAAAAACATTTACGTTTGAATGCTACATAAAAATTGATAATTTTTTTTTTTTATTAAATCTAATAGCATAATATACTGAAAATGCGAACGTGTTTCAGAATTTAATGTACATATACTCTTATAATTCGTTTGAAACCACAACTTCAGATACTAAGTAAAAAAATCAATATCAGTATATGTCACGTTCGTCATATCATATTTAAAATTTCATGCAGCGTCATTAAAATGAAATCTTTAAGTTTCGACTGAAAATGAAAAATTAATATTTTAGATATATATTAACCATAAAATTATCGTAAAATGAAACGTCATTAAATATAAAACATAATAGCAATAGTCACAGCATTATTAAATTTGTATAAATTTTATTGCTATTGTTTTAATTATACCAATCTATAAGAATTGTTGGACAATGATTAAACAATTGTTTGCACGTTCTAAACCACCAATTTTCATTTTTGTTCTTGCTAAACTTTATCGTAAATTCGAAAACTATGGTTGTCTACTATCCGCTACATTTTTGAAGAACAAATATCTTGGTTAATTCTTAACATAGTTATCGATAATGACCAGGTAAATGTCATGATAACGTAATAATAAAAAGGTGCGTAATTTTCTCACATTTCGGAGACTGCCGCGTTGTTAACGTTAACGCAGAAATTGATTGTCGGTGTTAAAGCGCATAATTTCAGCGCAAGTTAGCGCTAGTTACACAACTGTTACGTAAATTAGGGCAGAAATTCAACGAGTAATTATTTATGCAAATAAATTACTGTGAATAAATCGCAAAGGGTGTTAGGATTCGCTACATTCTGCCCACGACACAAACAACATGTTTCGTTACAATTGAATATAAAGCGTTGCAGATAGCGCATTATTTGTTCAGCGAAAATATATTACCATTTTACGGAGATTCTATCAACGTATTATACCGGGTGTCTATTATATTACGTGTTAATGAGAGCAAGCGTGTAGAAAAAGTTCAAATAAACTTATGTTCGAATCACGAGCGTTCAAAGATCTCCCAGAAAGTTGTTCTTAAAGATTCGTTGTACAGAATCGCAGACGAACACAGATGCATTTACTGCTACTGTTTTTACTTCGATAGATCATTGATTCGACGAATGGAAGCCTGCATTCTTGCAAACGGAAGAAATTTCGAACATTTATCGTGATTGCCAGAGCAATTAATACAAATTTTTAGACACTTGTAACTCTCCAATTAAACATTTCCAGGTATTTCATTTATACGAACGTCTTTTACATACTTGACCTGATTAACACGTAATATAAGTTTGCTGGCGATCTTTAAGGACACTCTGTATATTAAGAAGTTCCATACAAAACCTTCATCGGTTTCATTCGAATCTCAGTTTAACATAAGAATCGTTAAAACGATATGAATTATGTTGCTACATGTACTGTATCATGAAATAAAAAATTCTTCGTCGCTTTTCGTTTTCCTAATTCTGTTTATGAAAATATAAATTTGCGTGAAAATATCCGCAGTTTAGTAATAATTACTGTCCTGGATATAGAACGTAGCTGGTGCGACAAACCGCGATAAAATCACGTCGCAGGTAAAAGGAAGAACCTCGTCAATTAAAAATCTCAAGCAACATCCTCGTGAAATCATAATACGTAAACTGATCTAAATTTCAGACGTGATTCAGAACATTAAGTAACGTCGATACTATAAAATACTTCTTCTTAGAAATAATATATTTTTCTTAAGCTGCTGCGATCTTTATGACTGTCATGCTCGTGTTTCTCTCGAATATTCTCAACGCGATTTTCAATCTCGAGGTCTTATACGCATAAGATACGTTTACTCTCGTTGTTCCAGTAACATTACTAACACTCAAGACTTGATAGCACGGAGACTCGTTTCCCAGAGATATACATCGATGGATCAAGTGTGAATTTTTCTTCTCGTGTCCATTACTCCTCCTTCCGTGTGCTCTTTCTTTGTTTACCTGCTGATATCGCTTGTAATTCTAACCACAACTTTCTCTTTTTAAATCCTTCGTTTAAATGTTCCTATTTCGTGGCACAAATATTTACGTTTGCTTTGTTCTTTAATTAATACAAATGATTTTGTATTATATTGTCCTGTTTAATATCGTCACCGATGATCACTGGTGAGAGTTTGTTGTTGTCTTATTTGTCTTTATTTTATTTAGTTTAATTAGCTATTTGTCTCTTGTCACAGTGTGTGCGTGATTCATTAATGGCTGGGAGTGAGTCAATAGAATGTTTTTATTTGAGTATCCGCGCATTTGAGTATTGCTCTCAGCAAGAGAATTTACGCGTCTAATTGTTCGATTTTTATTCGCTTTAGAAAATCTTTTAGTTTTTAACTGAAATATAAAAAGCATAACTTTGATTTTACACGATCGTTTAAATTAATTAATCTCTGGTTAACTAAAATTATAGAAAAAATTATTTGCTGGAGAAACTCTCTGTTCTGATATTTATGACGAGAAGTTAAACACGTAAAATCCAGCTGCGTAATGTTACGAAGATAGAATTTCAAGATAGTACGCGACAATTATGCGCAAATTACAGAGGTGGACCGTAAAGGGTGAAATTTTATAAAAAAATTCTTCCGTTTTCCTAATCGTGTCAACCTCGTACAATATTTTGTTCGTCCCTTTTTAGGTGCAATCTCGCAGAAATGTCCGTAATTTGAGGCTATGGCCACTTCAGTAAATTTAATGAATTTTTAAATGTGTTTTTTTACGCTTATTAGTATGATACGCAGATGCGATTGCGTTTGTCCATTTAAGTCTGAAACATTTCGATTAACGATGACGAACAAATGAATCTGAATGTCTGCATTTTGAAGTAAAATTGATAAAAATAATGCCAGAAGCTTCGAAATGATACGTACGATTTGAGCTATTTTTGACTGAATCATTTTGAATGTGAAGATCGCATTACAATTTTCGAAAAATTGCAGATATTCAATTGGTGTCGTGATATTATTGTTAAATAGTGCAATTTGTTATCCACGCTTCTTACAAATTCGAAATATATTATTTTATTTTTAATACTTCAAATCGAAAACTATAATTTTCTTTGAAATTGAATCAGTGATATGGAAGAAGAATTTCTCGCTTAAAAGGAATTATTAATTACATAATCTACTTCTTATCGGCATACAAATATATTTCAGTTGTAAAATAAAAAAACAGTTATAACTAAAACTGATTGCAAATTTAATACTACTCGATAACTTTTACGATAAAAGTTTTATCCAATATGCATTTTTTATAACCAGTAACAATATCTTGTAGCATATTTTATTTTACTGCCTTCAATCTCCTTGTTATGCATGGAATAATAAATGTGTTTTTGTTTAAAATACACCTAAACAAAATTTGAATAAAAGGGCATTATTGAAGTGAAATACATAAAATATTCCGAAAAAAACATCGACACGCGTTGATTGACTTTGGTACGAAAAATTTACTGGCGTGACATTTTGCAACGTAAAATGTTATTATGATTTTTACTTTATACACAATTTCACTTTATACGTTACGTATATATATTTACTATACTAATATTTATATATTTACTATAAAACTTTTGCGTTAGATCACTCTGCGTACACGAACAGCTGCAATAAGTTGAACAAATAAATCTACCGGATATAGTATTTATAACACAAGCGATATGGCTGATATCTCCACCTTATTTTTTACAATATTGTAACATATTACGTACATAATGAAAATTAAAATAGAATTATAAAATTTAATTGATTGTATCGAATTATAAATTATAATAGAAATGAAATAAAAGAACATACAGCTCATCGATTTCAATGATCTTGACTTATGTTATCACCCGTTATATACACATAGTAGATTCACATACACGTGTATAATCACCATTATAGTTTTCAAGATACATACGTGCAAATGTTAATTAATTAATTTAATATTATATGTGTAACAGTATATATCTTGTCAGAGCTTTTTGCGTTTGAGTTAGATGTAAATTCCAGTCAGGTAATAAATAATAAAAACGACTGCAACGTATATTTTGTGGTACCTTATTGTTGTTACGTGAGATTTTAATTAAACAATGTAGTAAAAACGCGTAAATCTCGGTGTCAATTTTTTCAAGTTAAAAACAGTTTAATTTTACGCTAGACACGCCTGTACTTTCCTGGACAACTGGAAACATTCCGTAACACGTCACAATGTCACTCGCCAAATGCCTACGACGGTATGTGATGGGCTGCACGCGTACAAATATTTGCAGCGCAAAATTTAATTATTTACAGCTGCAAAACTCAGTCCACGTTTGCGCGTATAAAGCTTTTTTATTCTCTTGTTATCTTGGATCAAACCTATAAGCGGTGCCCGCATATTTATAATTGCCCTGTACGTACATGGAATTACTCATTACCAGACTGCGAGTTATTATGCGGATTTATGCTTTCATGGACAGAATTAAAGAAATAGAATTTTAATGGAGATTCGTTTTAGCCAGCAAAAAATCCCAAGTAGGTCACTTTGAATCTCTTGCATATTGTATTTACATGTATTGCGCACTTTTGCGTCTTTAAATTTCGCATAAAAATCTGCAAAAACAAAACCTTTTCAAGAATTATCTGTAACATTTAAAGACATTACTGATTTTTATACATTAAATATTTGGTCTGTCAGCACTTCGAGGAATAAATTAAACCAAGTATTCTGACGAATAGCACAATTTGTCCAGTTAGAATAAAAAACGAAAGAAGAATGAGAAGAAGAAGCTGTTATAAAACAATATGACAAACTAAAGTTTCCCAAATTTGTAATAAATCTGCTTAGGAATATAAGCGAAATAAAATCTTTCAGTTACTACCCTTTTCGTACCTGAAGGGTAGTAAAAAATAGAAAAATGAAACTCTCTGAACTAAATATGTCAGTGTGCATGATAATAAAAGAGAAAAGAATAAGAAGAAAAACGGGAGACTGTTTGAGATGGAATTGTTAATTTCCTGGCACAGACTGAAGCAATTTAGTCATCTGCGGTACGAGAATCAGCTAATTAAGCGAATATACATGATGACAGGTAAACCTCGACTCCGCATGGCATGTTGTGCTACCTGCACCTTGTGTGAACCAAACAGATGCCATACATGTTGGATGGATAAATCGAAATCGGTTCATGCCTGTAATTCCGGCTTCTCTTATATCTAGAACAACCTGGAAACGAGAAAGTTATGTACATACTCTCATAATATGTACACACCGTACGTTTGCTGGAATAAACAAATTTCCTCGAGTAACAACTTTTATCTATTTATTATGATACATTGGAATACATTAGAAATTACTATGCATACATTGCACCGTTTTAACCACATTCTTAATACTTCTACAGAATATGAATTTTAAACAATGCATTATAACAGGTTGATGTAACTTTTCTTTCAAATTATTTCATTTTTACCATTACCATATTCTGACTGAGATAAATTCATACATAAAATTTGACGTATCATTTGACGATAATACATTAATAGAAGAATTTCTAAATCATTTCATCATTTAATGCTACCATATGTTACGTATTTTCTTTTTTACTCGATATTAAACGTTTCTTTGAATTAAAAAAGATAGCTATTACTAGCCTGATTTTGTTCAAACGATTTTTAGAGAATCACTATACATATAGATTAAAAAAAAAATACATATCTACCTCTGTAAAAAATGCCCAATTTCTATCTAAAAAAAGTTTGCTCTATCTTCTAGCCAAAGTATAAAAGATATCTTTTCTTGCAGATAGATTCTTTATCGCTAAATTTTAGTTTCATGAGAGTTGTATTAAAACGAGTATGTCATTGTAACGTTAGAAAAGAAGCAAAGGGAGGGAGAGACGAGGGAGTTTCATATAGGATCTGCTGGTGAACTCATTAGGAAGAGTATGTAGATCTGAGCTTAAGAAACCGAGATAGCAAAGATCAACCAGAGAACACATTTGTACGAAAAGGGAACTCGATGCTCGTTAATGTCCTCGTTACAGAGAAATAACGTTTGATGTATATACTCGTAGCGACGAGTATCGACATGGGAAACGCGTATGGTGTTTAGCGTAATAGATACAAGCGCAATATCCTAGATGAATGTAAGTTTGTACTCATTAACGCCGGTAAATTTGGTCAAACTCAAATAATCCTCTTTGATGTTTTATGTGTGCTCGTTATTCGCTCGCTTTTGTATCTCGAAATAGTTTTCAAACGGGGATTACGAAAGACAAGTCTTTGAAGTATGGAAAGTCGCGTCGTCGCACATTGATCGAATGTTATTTATAATTTGTCCATTGGTTAATCTTCTGATCTGTGCTGTAAGCTCTAAAGCTTGTAAAGCTGTATTTCCTACTATTCTCAGACTGTTGGATACACGCGCGCAACGACGCATTATCGTATTCTGTTTCGATGACGAAGCAACAAAGAAAAGGAGAAGTCGTATTAAATTATTTGGTCTGTCTGACTTATATCGATAAAGCAGGCGTGTACCATGGATAACATGATTTGTAGAAATGTAACAAAGGTACAATGGAGGGAATAAAGAAGAAAGTTTTCTAAACTTGTCGTGAAAAACATCAGGCGTGAATTTATGTGACAATAAATTCATTTTCCATAATTCGTAAGAACAATAGTATGATTCGGTTTATGGGATTTGCGGAAAAGAACTCGAGCTACGATATTTTGCAGAGCTCGTACAGCGCACCTCAAAGATAAGAGAATGGTTATACTCGGGAGTTTCATACTGAAAACAAAATTGTATTTACTCAAGACATCAAAGTATTACCTCTCTCAAATTATTTCACAAAATAAGTCAATTCATATTCACAGCGCGTATAAACGTCGTCTGAAATATTAACGCTGCAGATAAGCAAAATTCAATTGTATTTCTTGTGACATACGAAACAATTATTAACGTTGATTAATTATAGAATGTCTATTTTATTACAATATAAAATACACAATTTTCTCGTTTCTATATTCGAAGAAATAATATTTCTTTATTTAAAACGTGAGATTAAAATCTCCAAGATTTTCCATGTAACATTATTTTGATATATTAAAATACAACAGCAACATCCAACAAAATATAAGAAAGACTACATTTACCAACAGTAACAATTTTGATCTAGAAAAAGAACTGGTTTGATATTTCTGCAATAAAAGAAGTACAATTCTTTCCTTGCACAGTTATTTAAAAATTTGCTTTAACCACGCAACAAATTAACAAGAAACCACTAAAAAAGTAAACAAGGTGTCATCTTTAAAGTCCATTATAACTAAATCGTAACGGGGCCAGCTGTTAAACGAAACGACAGACTCATCGATTCAATAATACCGTTCACAGCAGTAAAGATTCTATAGCCAAATAAAAGGTCGGGACAAGAACGCGGAGAGCGAACGGGGTTAAAGTAACCGTTAAGAAAAATTATTACTCCGGTTGGACATCAGAGTCCATTTTAAGAGCCATGAACTATGACAGGAAGGGAGACTGTTCTGGTTCTTTTTTTCTAGATATACGTGACCACAATATGGTGCGGCAACCAGGATATCTTTCATGTATCACTTTCCGGCAGTACATTTTTCATGGTACACGTGAAAATGTGTTTCTTCTTTTCGGCCACAAATCCTCGTCAAGTCTTACACGTAGAATCCGCAGCGCGATATTCTTTAATCCCACGAGTATAGAACGCTCTAAACTTAGAAATTTCATGATTCTGCAATTACGTAAGACATATAGAAAATTTGTAAATTTGTGTAACAGCGTAAGTTTGTATGACAGAAATTCTAACAATTAATCACTTTCTCTCACGACTGTACATATTGTAAAAGATATTTTGCCTGTAAAATATTAGCATCGTAGCGAGATACAATTATCGTGATTGAATTTTGTAAGATTTTATTGTATTTTGTATTTTTGTGTTTTGTATTTTGAATTTTGTAAGATTGTAGAGCAAAGTATTCGAACAGTCGATTATTCGTTATACCAATGAGCACAATCTTTAGAATGTGTTGTTTAAATTTAATTACAGGTCCAGATAAAAAAGTTGCAAGGAATCGTATTTACCTTACCTTTGCGATTCCGACCAATTGCACGTTTTTCAAAAAAAATTTCTATACCTAATAGATCTGGCAAATCTAGCGAATCTAGCAAACTAATTCCCCTAACTTCTGATAAAAGATCGAGTTTGGTCCAATTTTGCAAAAATTATTCTGCTTTAGAGGGTGTGTGCTCAGTTTCTCTCATTGTTGTTCTCATGTGTACGTGAAATGTTTCTACAAATATTTTCTTCGCTGTATGCAACTGGGTTAAACATATAAAATGTACTTCATTCTCTTTCGATACGAAAGGCCAAGTCTGCTCGAAGACTTTGACTTAAGAGCGTTGCACAGATACTGATATCAACACGATAGGGCTCTACCCCGCTGTGATCATTGTATTTGGAACTCTGCGAGTGAACATTATCCGCATCATTGAATTGATAGAGGAGGCTGTGCGGAATAGCCACGGAGATCCCTTGATTTAGGAGCCATGGATTTCTTTCTGTGGGATTATGTAAAACGAAGAATCCTCAGCTTATGAACAGTTACCAACAACAGTAGGTAACATGAAAGAGCGGATTACAAACGCATTTTACTTTATTACTTGAGAAATCCTTAAAGCGCTTGAAAATAGTTGTAGAGGGATAAGACAAACGCATATCGCGATAATAACTAGAAAAGCATTGTTCCTGAACATTTGAGCATTCGAGTAAATTTGTTACTTTCGTTGAGAAAATCAAAAATTAATAATTGAAAATCTAGAAAAAGGTAAAGTAGTAAAAGTAGACGTGACATTTTCAAAAATATATAAGTGTACATAGATGTACTATATAATATCGGACCAAGATTAATAGTAACGAACTCAAATGTGTTTTAAGCTAATAGCTTTTTAACGAAAATATTTTTCAACTCGTAGCTATGATTTATTACTTGCATGCACCGAAGCAAGTTATTTTCTTGTGGCATAATAATATCGTTTTCAAGATGGAATTATGGAACGTGTTTTAAATTAAAAAGTCTCGATCAAACGAACATCTATTAATCGATATGTCTTTTGTAAGTCTTCGTATAACTTTGTTAATCAGTGACCATATAATTTCAACGATAATCGATTAAAACGAAACCTTGTCTAATCGAAGCGTTGACGTTTGCCAAACTTAATTAGGAATATCAATAATCACATCCATAGTTTCCTACGTTAGGACGATTTTTCTAATATTTCTTAATTAGTATACCACGTGTATGCTGCATAATCTGTAGTGCTGATACACAGCGCAAAGTTCAAATGCCATTTTCAACAATTACAAGCATTTAATACGCGTATTTTCCAACACATGAAATAACAAAACTAAAGTATGTAGACACAATGTTGCGTGTTGAGCATATAAACAGAAACATTCTGTTTTCACAATTTGCATGAAATACGATTGAGGTGGTTTATTAAACGCGTTAGTTTATCAAAAAGACGAGTGACAAAATTGTAATAGTCAGTGTATATTAAAATCACTTCAAATACAAGCACAGAGACCTGTAAGTAACTGTCACTTGCTCAATGATACTGTATAACTCGCTATAATGATTCGCTATGATGATTCGCTATGATGATTCGCTATGATGATTCACAACAATGATTCGTTACAATGATTCGTTACAATGATTCGTTACAATGATTCGTTACAATGATTCGTTACAATGATTCGTTACAATGATTCGTTACAATGATTCGCAATGATGATCCGCTATGATGATCCGCTATGATGATCCGCTATGATGATCCGCTATGATGATCCGCTATGACGATCCCTTATACTGCTCCGTTATACTGCTCCGTTATACTGATTGTCCTAGAGAGCACGTTCGTCTATTTATATCGATCGGGGAGTTTACAAAAAGTCCAAATGTAACTCTGGTTGACGATTACGAAGGGCGATAATGTTTTGTTCGGAGTTTGTTTACTTTTGAGCCTAGCAAATTAAAGCAATGTTGACACTCCAAGGCACAACAATATGAGTCGCTCCGATTTGAGTCTTCCGTTGGCTCATGTGCCGCTACGCGATGATTACCTTCATTAGAACAATATTACTTTTATTTTCATATTTTATTTGCACGATAAACAGAATTAACTGTTTTAAGATTTTATTAATTTTAGTGTATTTGTGTACCGTATTTACTTTTAAATTGATATCAGTATGCTGTAGGATAAAATATTCGCAAAACCGTAAATGGTATTCACAGGATGCATAACATTTGAAACAAAAATATGTACAAACAAAATGTACAAACAACAACAAAGTAGAAAAATGTACAAACTAAAAATGATTTAAATCACCAGAAATTATATACTCGTTAATATGTAATTAATAATGCTATCTAGTTGTTATCATTGATCGTTAAAAAATATATGTAATTGTAACAAAAATGAGAAAATATTTGTAATTTTGTAACCACGGCTTTTAAGCGTACCTATGCTGCTACAAAAAAAGCTATTTTATTTCTTGGTTAAAGAATTTTGGTTAAGGAAGTACAGTTGAGAACTTTTGACTTATTCACGAACAACAGCATCAAACATCTGAAGCATCTGATCTTCTATCATGTTTCTGCTACTACATGCTCCCCTGCTAGCTTAGTTATAAACTTGCAAACAGTGAAATATTATTTATGCGTTATTCTGTATGCTACGGTTAAGAAATTTCAATACTCGGAGATATAAAAATGTAAAAATAATAACGTTGAAAAAATATACGATGTCACATAGAGATACGCTATGATGAATGGCGCAAAAAAGTTGAAGCTCTGGTCGAAACGTGAAAATGTTAAAGTTTAAAACTTGAAGTATACCCGAATCGTAACTTCTCTGAAGATCTGCAACTGGGAAATGCTGAAGATATATTGCTTCTTGAAACTTGAGACATATTTTACAAAAAGCTGATTACATTAGCCATGAAAATATGTACGAAACTTTTAATATTATACACGTATATACATTAAATGCAACTAACAAAAGTTACCTGCATGATATTCTCAACGTTAAATATCACACTAACAGAAGAATATTCAGAACTGTTACATTGAAAACTAAGAAATCTGTTATTAATACCACAAATTCCAATACTAAAGTTAGCAAATTGTTCGATAATAATTTTCCCTTTATAATTGCATTATCAAAAAAATATGAAAAATATTGTAAAAATATATAATCAAAAATATTGTATAATAATTGTATAATAAAAGGATTGTACCAAATAACAGGTCAATCAGAGCAAAATTTACTCGAAATAACATATTATAATTTTCCCTATTGTAGAAATTTGTCACACCATATGACGAGATGATCGACGATCATTTTTATGCTGCACTCATCACATATCGGAACAAGATCGGAACTAGAACAAATCGGATTCCTCCAAGAGACATGCCCAGATTGATTCCGTACAATTTGTTTTGATCCTCGAGATTGTGACTTGTTTCCATCTTGAGAAGCTGAGAAAATTTTTAATGATTCTGTAGAGGCCCGCTATTAACGTCAATCTTCATCTCGTTCTCGTTACGAACGAGAAAAGACGAAGCGATAGCCGCGGCTCGACAAAGTCACGCGTGTCGGCCGGCACACACGCTGACAATTTCTTGCGTTCGTTCTTTAACGAAATTAACAAAACTTGCAGAACGACTAACGAAATGTAACGAATGAAATCGACTTAAATCGCGTTAAATTTGATGGGGCTGCCGTAACCGAGTCATTAGCAGGAAGATTACGGCATCCAAGACGTGGAAGAGGCGCAAAAAGTGGGAATTCGATTAATCGCGGTGCAGGCAAGGTGTACAGATAGACAGGGATTAAAAGGGGAAGCAAGCGGGAAGGATTAGAATATCTCTGCTAGTCGCGAGTTCCTGTCGAGGGTTTGGGAAGCGTTCGTTTTCCCAATCCTCCTCATTCCCGGCATTTCTCTCGGCTTCCGACGAAATTATTACACGCTCAAGTGGAGTTTTGGCGAGTGCCCGCTCGAAGTAATTAAATTTCACTGTATATGTTAAAGAGGGCAGTGGCAGGAGTCGGCGCGGAAGACAGAGAAGAGGAATAGAGAGGTGTTACGTCTGACAGCGTGAACAACTGCAAGGAAAACGAGAACGACACCGAAGCCAGCTTTGTTATTACCGACTTAAATAATCCTAAATCCCAGGGATATGTTAGCTCGACTGAGTTAACTTGGCTCGAACAGGGGTTACGTTACAGAGGAAGGAAGGCAGCAAGGTGGCTGCTTTGTTCTAACCTACATACCGATCCTACACACCGTGCACACCGCGCCATACGAAGATACAAAATTATGAACAACTTGCCACAGAAGATCCATTGCGAAACTTTAATACTGGAATTACTAAAGTATGAATTTCTTTGTTTATTTCAGCCTGATGGACTAGAAATTGGACTTAGCTTTAGGTAGATTAGGGTTAGGATGAGACAGAACTAAAACTGAAGTTTCAGTTAACTTAGAATAGCATAAAAATATATCAGTTCTTTGGTCATCTCTCTTCTTTATCTCTGAATATTTTATCTTTAAATATTCTCTCTTTTACGATTCATTGATCCATTCATTCGATCCTTCAGACGATTAAAAATGTTAAAACTTGTATCTCTCGTTTGAAAGTTTCACCTATTACTTGCGTTCAAGCTTCTATTCGTATATTTTACGAAAACTCGTTTGGATCTCTAAAAATGCATCGTTGTCAACCTACAAAATTTTTACGACAAATTACGAATTGGTAATTTTCGCCGTTGTGGTTCTAGCATTAAACAAAAGCACAAACCGTTACTCTTTCGTTGTAACTGCCATTTTACCTATTGGCCACCGTTAATGACTATATTTCTACTGCAAACAAAAATCTGATTTCATTTATTGTTTTCAAATATACATTTCTATAGAAGCTGCCAATTAATGTCATGTTGGTTCTTGTTCAAAAGCCATTGCAAATGAGGTTCATGCACTGGTAATTACATACGTTTAATTATTTCATATTTATTATTATTATTTAACATCGGGTAATTACTACCAGTGGTTATCGGTAATTACATACGAAAAAAATATAAAATAGCCAATAACTTTGCAAAATTTTAACACAAATTTCCATCATAAACTAAGTAGGAAACTTTAACGCATTTTCATGGCTTCATACTGGCTTTCTTTCTTAACTTTTCCCCTCGTCTCCTTTTACCTTGCGTATTCTCTCCAAAAGCTGTTTTTACCTTTTGCAAGCTTTGCTTCCATAATCAATTACTTAGCACAATATTTTAAATTCCTTGCCTGTTCCTTTGCATAATGCTCATACATATAGTTTATACCGAATCGATTGACAAAACAAAAAGTAAAAAGAGGTCGATGAAATTATACAAAATACTTTGGTACTAAAATCTCAAGAATTTCGAAAAGAGCTTCAATATTCGACAGGAATTTAAAAACTGTTATTATTTGACAGGGGACAAAGTTTTATGCCATAGAAAGTTAATTATATAAAAATGTTGAAGTATTATATTAATCAAGGAGAAGATTTTCAGATAGAAAAATACGTTTTACATTGTGTTTTCCTCGATCCTGAATACAAATCGTATCAACGATACCGAAAGATACTCTTTTCGAAATCACATAATATTTAAACAAGCAACGAACATCGATCTTTTAGAAAAATCTTATAATATCTAAAGAAGATATTATATTGTCGATAAAATTACAAAGCAATAGCTAATTACAGACAGTTCAAACGTAATGGGACAATCGATACATTACTCTAAATAACAGGTGATAATTAAACGAATAAAATGGAATATTACATCGCAAAGGATTGTCTGTGATACATTAAAGCAATGTAATGGTCCATTAAAGTAGCGCTGAATGTCACTAAGTGGTCGATTAAAAGAGTACCAAGAGAGTAAATACAAAGATTTTTCACAAGGATATTTAACAGTCCTAACATATTCTCTAATTTTTAAAGTAACCAATTTTTTACTCGATATTCCACCTATAGATAATGTAGTTAAGTACCTTCCGTACAAATTTCAGTAAGTAAATTAATTAAAATCCATACGTTTGCATGGAAGGGTTATACGGCTGAATATTAAAGTAGTTATACGACATTAAAAATAACGACTGTAACTGTATAACAAATTAATGTTGTAAGCAACGAGTGAAATTTTCTGTAAAAATTCCAACGATCAGAACATATATTTGTATTTATTTTTCTGCTTAAAAGCGTGATATACTACGTGTGAATATTAAAGTGATTACAGGAAATTACAAGTAATGACGGAAATTGCATGACAAATTAATCAAGAGCACCAATTTTTGCTCCGCGTGCATGCACTTCTCTGTGTACGCGCGTAACATTAAAGAAAAAAAGAATTCATATCACTTTGCCGGAATAAAAATGGGACCTGTCTTGTGAAAGGATTAAAGAGCACGTGAACGGGACAGGGCAAAAAGCATATGACCACGAGGGTGACGAGATCATAGATATCGGAAATTACCAAAGGAGAGATCTCATGCGACAATTTTACGAGCTTTGCAACTCGGCCGTTCGTTCTCCGTTGATTTAGGTCAGTAAAAGCGAGAAAATGTTCCTGGTTAGCCTCGTGTGCTTGAGTTAAAAGAACTGACCCAGCGAAAACGTAAGAGTGGCAGAGTCGTAGCAAAGTCTCTTACAAAATGAAAGGGTTTCAATCTTTTAGCGTTTAAATTTCGAATTAAGCCAGCGCAGCGTAAAAATGAAAACTGTGAAAATCTCAACAGTAAACGCATTGAAATACACTATGATCCGTTTCTTCTACTCTGTACTAGACTAATTCGATTTTACTTTCAAATACTGTTATCCGTAGAATGGGGGAATTGTGCGCGATTCTCAGATCCACGATTCTACCAACCAATGATTAGAATACAAGTTTCTTCCGAATGCAGTGCTCACAATTATTTGATTTCGACGAGATTAAATTGCGTATGTAAATTGGATTGATCGACAAGACCTCGGTCAACGTGGATAATAAATTTTAAACGACCTTTAAGTTTGAAACGTTTAAGAATATGGTAGATAGAAAGAACAAGTTAACGCGGCTGTCCAAGTGCAATCGCAATTCCATGCATATCGGATATCTTTAATACCAATGAAATGCGAGCTCCTATAGGAAAATGCGCGATAGCAGATATTGATATTTGCGTTGTTCCCAGATCTCCGGTGAAATCGGCAGCGGTCGTACCCTGGATAATTTCCAACTGGGACGACAATAACACGTTCCAGTACGGGGTGACATCGGCGATAAAAATGCTCGATAGTAAATACGTGGTTCTGCCTTAAAGCTGCAGGAAAAGCGCAAGATATGGGATAAAACAACGTCCGCTTATACAATTACCGTTGCTACGAGACGATATTTATAACTTGTCTTCATCTGTTATTCATGTGATAAGAAGCCAATCAATTTCAATCCAAAGCCAAGCAGAATTCCAATCAATGAATAAACACGTATAATTCCACAACTGACGTTTGAAATGAGATCGAATTCATTGGGAAAACTTTAGGAACAAATATACAGGGTGTGTTCGAAATCATGGTACAAGAAATCGGGTAGTGATTCTAGGTGGAAAAATAAATCGAAAGAAGATAATAAGAAGATCAATTTTTCGCTTGAGACGAGAAAAATGGATTTGAAATTGAATTTGAAACTGAAAAAAATACAATTTTTGTATTTGTACGTACGTTTCTTAGCTTCTACGTTTCATGTTCGTAGTATCAAATTTTTTTAGTCGCGCTAAAGTATTACTAAATGATACGAAATTTAATATACTTGCACTTAAGCAAGTAGAATGTAAATGCTATAATGAATATTGTGTGATGAGCAAACATTTTTTGTAGCCACTGTAGAACAACATCGTAACTGTGAATCCTAATCAGAAATCAAATATATGTATGATTATGTTTCATAGCTGGTTATATGGCAGCAGCATATTTAGCCTAACAACACTATTGAATTACATTTGACATTTGATGAATCTATCGCGATAGAACTACGACATTATCATCCTGTGAATGTTTGTATTTATAATGAGCGTTCGCTTCAGCTACTTCTATTCCTTCGCTACGTTTCTCATAGTCTTTGTATGAGTCTATTGTACGAGATAATTTCCTATGCTCACTTTGCTATTGTTTTACAGTTTCTTTCAACTTCTTTCACATTGCAACTGGTTTTAATTTTCTCCTGAGTTCCGTTTGAACTTAATTAGCATTCTTTGATCATGAATTTCCACAATTTCGCTATTTACTTCCTTCTTCCGTTACCTTAGAGTTTCTCCCACGCGTCTCTCCTGTATATTGATTATCTCTTTTTATAATCACACTTTACAGATTTTCCATTGTTACAGAGAAGTTTTAACCTTCAGTATCTACGTTGTCAATTGATTTCAATCGCGTTATCAAACTTCTCTTTCTATTTGATTCTCAGGCTAAACATCTGATGTTTCATTACTTTGTAAAACGTTGCTTCTCGATACATAATCGTATCTTTAGTCTTTTTACCGAAAGGATTCTTCAGTCCTGTACCACTCAACAATTTTTCAAAATACTTACATCGTTGAGTCTAACAGATTCTCTGCATTTTCAGCTACATATGACACATTAAAATACTCTGATAAAAACGACATTGAAACAGAAGAATCAACAGAATGTGGTTATTATGTTTCTTCTCGTGTGATTTTTGTATCTGTAACCGCAGTGATCAGTTTTAGTTTCATTGATGTTCGTAATCGAAAATATTCATGACAGTACATACGTGTAAATACAGTAGAAATCATATCTGGATGTTTATTTGACTAACTGTTTCGGGAATTAATATGAGCGAACGAGAAATAACGACTGAGTGAGATATTGATACTCAACGCGAATATAACGCATGGATGATATTGTATTGCTTTGGTGAATACCTTTCGCGCGCATATTATGCGCGTGCCTCATTACCGTAAATGCAGCTAACATTGGGAAAATGAATGGTACAGCGAGACTAATGTTGTGTGAAATAATATACAATAATACAAATGAATGTGTGTGAAGAAATATACAATGAATAGGTGTTATACATATACAAAATTAGAATTATACATATACGAAAGATTAACCTTGGCAACATATAACAAAGTCATTGAAATTTGTGAAATGTGTGTCCTTCTATATAAAGTGTCTCCGTCAAAACCAAGCTTCTAAATATCTCGTTTATTTTTAATAATAGAATGCAAACGTTCGCACCATTCATAGAAATATTGAAACTTCTATTTCTTATCTTCAAAACCATAAAATAAATTTGACACAAATCTTTGAAAGAAAGATGATATAACAAGAGAGCAATATTAAAATCAAGTTGCCAATATTTGCTATTTTGTATTTTTTGCCAATATTTACTATTTTGTATTTTTATATATTTATTTATTACTATACGTGTTATCTGTCATAATTTATTTATTATACATGTATTTTTAATGAAATTCAATTGTGAAACGTTGGTGTAAAAATGTCATTGTCTATGTTTTATAAATCTAAATTTAAGGCATATTCTCTTCGTCTGTGTCCTTCTATTATATGCTAAAATTTGTTATGAAAGTTTAAAATCTATCGAGCGACTACAGAATATTCAGTTGATGCCTAGGTGTTTCTGGATAGCAGACATAAAAATATTAAGATAAAGACGTGAGATCTGTAGCGAATTCTGAAACTAATATCGCTAGACATTATCCCCAGGACAAGCTGAGGGAAACATTGGCACAATGGCTTGTGACTGCACTCGATGTACGGTATGGTTGTGCAATAAACAACGTCGTTTCCTTTTCGTGGTCGAATGTACGTTTGCATTCTACAAATATTTCACGCGTACGTCTACCTCTTTGCCTAACCCGTTTCTGTATAAGCCCAATCTCTTCTACCCGTTGACTCGCGTGTTTCTTTGTGTGTCTCTGCGTGCTTCCGTTTGTGTGCATGCAGATTCCACAGCGAATTTCCTTCCGCCTCTCTTTATCGCCGCGACTTCATTTCCCATATTCGCGACAAGAAAAGAAACAGTCAAATAAAAAGCTATATGGATACGAAAATTACAAGAGAATCGACTGAATGCAGATGGATGGAAGCAGAAAGGCCGGCAAAAGAATGGCAGGGAGCAAAAAATCAAGTGGCGAAGAATAACGAGCTTATAGAAATCGATTTGCTGGATCACATAAAATATCAGGGCAAAGAAGAATGGTTCGCGGATGTATGGGACGCTGTAGGAATATCAGCTTGCATACGGAACAATATGGAGGAGAGTGTAGTTGGCCAATTGCCAAATATGGAAATACATATATTAACATATGAATAACTCAAAATCCGAACCAGTAGATAGCATAGTTTATGGGCTACTGTTTACGTATATACCGCGAACGCTGTAAACAAATTTGCTTGGACAGATACTCGTTCATTATAACGCCAGTCTCCACGCAACTCTCACCAGGTTAACTTACTCGCAATCAAATATTCCTATTAACCTTTAGCCACTTACCAACCTGAAACGAATGATTGGAAGGTAATTGTATTATATTTAGCGATTTTTCCAGTGTCCATTAACAATCCCAATAGTCTTTGAAATGGATGGTCAGTTAACCAGTTAATACAGAAATTTAATTAATTTATTCCACTAGAATCTTAAATAAAGGGAAAGTTAAGACGCTAGTTCGAAGAATATTGCAAAGAAAATTCAAGCGTGGCTTAATATCGTTTAATTTGCCTGTATAAGATAGTTTTATAAAAATAACTTGTTGTGTCGAGCATCACAAAATTTGTCAGACTAGTTTTTCTGTTGATTTATATCGCGTTACGAAAAATAAACGCTGATAATGGATCGATGGACATCTTGGAGCCTGGGTAGTCCTCTTAAGGGGCGTTTAGGCGATCACTATCATTGTCAATATTATTGTCAATATTTAAGATTCTCAATATTATTGTACGTAAGAGAATCTCTAGACAGTCTAAACAATCAATACATGTACTTACATACGGTGCCAATACAATGTTGAGAACCTTAAATATTGACAATAATATTGACAATAATATTGATCGTCTGGACGCTCCTTTAGGATCCCAAACATCCCTTTCATCTTGATACCTTGGAGGTTAGCAAAGTGCTAATGCAGATCAACAGTGAGAAACTAGGCCCAAGGGAAATGGCCTTTATTTCCACGAATTAGGACTTGGAGGCGATGACATGGATTTACAACACGTCTATCACAATCAAGTAAACAAGACCCAGCAGTTCCACTTTCGTAAAGTAGCTCCTACATTTTGATTTTTTATTCAAATAATAAATTGCAGTGTATAAATTATAATTGACAATAGTGCTTTCATTCACATTAGAAACTATTATATCAGAACATTAATCTTTTCTATAATTTTTTTCATTTCGCGTATCAATTTAATTTTTTTACTTAAAGAGAATATGAATATATATTCAATATAATGTTTCCTATTCAGAGAAATAATTAAACAATTAAAATGCAATCTATTCAAGGGATTACAATGCTGTATATCATTAATATTGAGTTGGAGAATTATGTCAATTCTAATTGAAATAATAATAATATTATAATAATACACAAGCATATTTCAATTAACTAATTTTTATATAGATATAAATATTTAGATTGGTGATACTCGAAGAAAGTAATTATTTGATTAGACTTGATGCTGTCGTCCCTGGCACTCAGCCCAACTATCTCTCTTGAAATTTGAGGTACTCTAATTTTATTTGAGAAAAGTTCCTTGTAATTAAAGATCTATCTACTGTCTCATCTAAATTATACCTCACTGGTCTATTCAAAATGCGATATAACTGTGAGTGGCGCAAAGATTGTACAGGTACATTGTTTTGCAAATTAGAACGAATTCTAAAGTTATCAAATTAAGAACAGAATATATCAATGTATGAAGTTTCGAAATTCGAAAATAGAAGTAAATTTACGTTAATCTGTTGATTGGTTAAACATTAATGAACTATGAATTAGTTAATACAGTAGCCAGCATAGTAAATATTAATCAATTCCGGTATATACAGATATACAGATTTCGAGATTTTTAATATAATTCATTATTCCATAATTAACTGTATTACTCTTCTGAAATGTGCATCGCGTTTACTTATATCTAAGAAAATAAATTCCTTCTCCAATTAAAAATATCATAACAAAACATCCTAAAAATATCCTTAAAAAAATATCTTTCAAGAAACTTCAAATATCCTAAGAGATTTCATGCTTAAATATTGAAAAAGTATATTCCAATTAAATTTCTTGCTTCATCTTCCGTTATTGTTGTCGTTTTACTCTTTAAGACATGTTACGTTAAAATATTTTAGAACAAGGAGAGTATACCAATTAACCTATTGCGGAGAACCAACAAACCACGTTGTCAAATATACAACTCCTTCCATCTTGGAGAAACGAAATATCAATGGGACAGAAAAATTGTACATTCCCGGAAGGTATTCAGCGCAGCAAGGGGGCGTATTTATCTGTTGCCCGCGCGTTTCTTCTGTCAGTATGCGCACTTCATCGAAGTACATGTTGATAGGCACTCGCCTTGTGATAGTTCAGTCTCTCCGGTATTGTTCCAACCATTCCCATTACATTGCATTGTCTTTTGACCACGCTAGTAATCAGCGTGCTTTGTTCTTCGGCTTCATTTTCTCGAACGACACAGCAGCCCACTTCAAAACCGACCCTGAGCAACTTTTCAATTGTGCGAGAAGTCAACGGATAACCTTCGAACCATTAATGTTTAACGCTATCATGGAACAATTTTCTTATAAGTGTCGCTTGCGGCTGTAGATTGTCGCTGCGACATCCGCTCGCGTCGACGTCAAATGCTACGTGAATGAAACTATTCAAGGCCGTACGATGCTTTTGTCTCTAATTATAAAGCACAATGAAAAATACGTATAATAAGTGCATCATTCTAAATTCTCAACTTTCACGATGATTAGATACGATGATAAAAATTCGTTAATTTGCGAGTTTCGGTCGTGTTCTAAGTACGTTGGCTTTTCTTTTGGCAAGTTCAATTTTAAGATCTGCCCTGTAAATTCATTTTGCTTTTTGATTTGTTAACCTTTATGGCGATTAAAAGGTTAAAAAACAATTAAAGAATTTTGTTTGGTTATTGT
Organism: Bombus vosnesenskii; assembly: GCF_011952255.1. Classification (NCBI taxonomy): domain Eukaryota; kingdom Metazoa; phylum Arthropoda; class Insecta; order Hymenoptera; family Apidae; genus Bombus; species Bombus vosnesenskii. The sequence goes on from NW_022884350.1 coordinate 1,712,048, forward strand.
GTTAGTTTGACTCAATTAATTTAATAATTAGTCTGCGTGATTAATGTTATTTGTATTCTTTAAATGCTCAGGAGGGTCTTGTATAGAATTATGTTAATTTATATTAATTCTACTAGTTGCAATGTAAAAACACATGCGATGTACGAATGGAGAAAATAAAATAAATAAATAAAACGTCCAAAAGTGTGACAAGTCACATACTTCAAACGTAAACCAAAAATCGAACGGAAAATTAGATTTCACGTAGGACTGGTTGATAGCGTGTCTAATTTGCACATTACTTTCCTATAAGAGATAAAAAATGCGACTTATCGCGTTTTCATCAATGGCCTTCGATTATCCAACATGTAAACATATAACAATGTATACATCTTATACGAACTGGGTCAGTCATATACGTTCCTTACTTTCCACCTCTTCGCAACGTCCACATTTTTCCACTCTTTCATATTTTTTACGCTTTTTGCTCCATGAAATACAGAATGTATCTGCGTAGGAAAAACATAATATTTTAATTGCGTGGTTTATGATTTAAGATCAACAGTCGGCTCGGAATATTTTTAAACTCTAACTTTCATACTACGTTACAATAAAACGTGATAAAATGAGTCCTCTCTCTCTCTCTCTCTCTCACTCTCCCTCTTTCTCTCTCTGTATGTGTGTGGTTATTACAGAAATTCGCGAAGTAGAATCGAATAAAAAATATAACATCCGCGAATGAAGCACATCCAAGCGTAATGCAGACACGCCTGAAATGTTAAACTTTACGTGTTACACAGCCTGTTAGCTGCAATGTAGTACAGCTTAGCCAAGGCGGTAGTGAATTTTAATACGTGCCATTATGTTCTTACCATACTAACTGTGGTTTTCCAGTACCGTGTAACATCTGGAAGAAAGTTTGCAGAGAGAAATAATTAAGCTGAAATAAAGCATAACGAAATTTACAGAATATACGAAAAGATTTCACGAATAATACGCGGAAATATTTTAATACAGTTTAATATATTAGATATATTTCTAATATATTCGAAGGTTTCGATTTATTTGGACAGAAAATTCGACGCTACTTTTTTTTCTTTCCTTTACAGTTAAATTTTATTGTTTTATCAGTTATATCTTTAGAACATAAAATGATATACTGGAACTAAGAACAGGGAATGGTAGCTAGTTTCGAAATAACGTGGTTACGCTTGCAGGAGACAAAATTTGTTTAACGAACACACGAAAGTTATTCGCCAGACCATTGCAATTTCGGAAAATGTTGAGAAATTAATTGACTGTCTTAGGAAAGATGTGCAGAAAGAAAACAGAGATTAAAAGAGCTTTTAAGAGTTTTACGGAGAAAAATGTTGCGAGGTAATTTAATGCAATTTACGAAAATAATGTATTATAAATTATAACTTTGTTTAATAATGTATAATGCCCGATATACCGCAAAATAATCTTTTCATAGGCATTTGAACTGCATTAATAAAAATAAGAACGTGGAAAGTTAGTATAAATCTACACATGCATATTCATTTAGAATTCTTTAGTCGTGCTTTTAATTGTTACGATTAAAGAACAGCTCGAGGTTATTACATTTTACATTTTCACGCAAAACTATGCATTTCGTTAACATCTCCATAATTTCTTCTCAAACTAATCGAATTAAAAGTATTTGACGTTTCCTTAATAAATTAAAGGAACAAAGTCATCTTGCCACCATGTACAAAGTGAAACTTTGCTGCAACTGGAACATTTACACAAAAAAATAGTAGAAAAGTTACATTGAATGTACGTAGAACAGAAGAGTGTATATAGCAAAGCATAGAACTAACTTTGGAATTTATTTTTGCGCAGTGCACGAAGAAAATACTGAAAAAGGGGACGCGTATAATAAGCAGGAAAGGAAAAAGAAGGGATTTCACGCGTTATGGCTGCGGCTTTAAACGCGAACATTTCATCTCTCTCGCCACTTTTTTCCCTCTGTTCTTTCCTGGCTGTCTAGCGACTATCAAAAACGCGAAGAAGACGAGTGTTTAAAACTTGCGACTAAGCTGTCCAAAATATTCACTTTGAGGTAGGATAACTTTCAAACCCGTTTCTTAAGCATAATTTGTATAATCTCGCGCACTAGCTTCTAATTTTAATTTCGTGTTGAAATATCACTATCTTTTTCCTTAAAAGGATATCAGACGTTAAGTGTCGAGCATAAACCAGACTAATGATTCATCTTTGAGTCATCTCTAACTGCGATAATATGTACAATTGTTCAAGTTTCCAATACAATGCATTGGAACATCGATAAATGTTTCACAACTTTTTATTCGACCAGAAGTAAAATTAACACGACTTTCGCTTATGGTCAAAGTCCAAAGTTCGTAAGGAATGTAGTTTCACCATTCAAAGATTCTCTGAATGCAGTTTTGTCCGAAATTTTGCCCGTATCTGCATTATAAGCACGTTTAATGAGAATTACAATTTTTCACTTTCGTCGGAAGCTTCAGGGAAATTTCGTGAGAAATTTTAACGCTAACTTCACTAGGTTCGGTCAAATGACTGATGTTAAAATTTAATTTAAGATCGTACATTCATTGTTATTTCTTTTTTTCGTCTAACATTATGTAAATTCTTATATCAACAAAAATTGAGAAATTGATTAATCAAATAATATATGAATTTACAGAAAATTAGATGAACGAACGAAGTAACAATGAATGTACAATCTTAATTTAAATTTTAAAACCAGTCATTTGACCAGGCCTGGTAAGTTTTCTGTTAAAGCTTTAGTTCCACTGTCTTAACACTAGGAAAGCCAATGTCACATTATTATACATGTATGAACATACATATATCGATATGAATTGCAATTGTAAAAGGAGAAAATGTACACTTACTGCATGTAAACATCGATGATTGTAGAACTATTTGTAATTAATAAAATTGCAAAATTTGCACGCACTTTCTACAGCAGTGATTAATAAATTAATGACAAATAAATAACGATTTATGTACCAATACAAAATTGAAGAGATCTCAAAATTTATGAAATTTAGTTTTGCAAACGTTCTATGCCGATGAAAGCCCATTTTAATTATTACAATGTCTCCAAAAGGTAAAAAAATATATAACATAATTCGTTGTTATATTAATTGTCTCGTTTGTAGATGATATAACGGACAGAATCGTTTACTGTTGGATATCATCATAGCAGCGACAGGCTCTTTTCAGACGAGGCATCTTGCGTATTACCATATCACACATTCGCAAACTTTGTACTTTTACGCTCTAAAGCTGTTTGCTTGTTTTCTAAAAGATTCCATTATAGAAGTTAAACTTTGCATAGAGAAACACAGGATTTAATGTTTATCATTTACTCGGTAGAAGTATGCAAAAGTTGCTACATTTTAATTAGAACAATTAGAAAATTTTATATACGACTAACGCCAATATTTTATCTAAAATATTTCTCATAGAAAGCTATGTAGCTTAATTCATTTTTCGCAACTTCTGAACAAAAGCGTGAAATATTTGATTCTATAACTATTTTTAAGAAAGACAATTCTCCGTTTAGAAAACGTTGCAATTAATGCGCTGATTGAATGAAAATTCGGGCGTAAAGCTAAACAGCTCGCCCTAAATTCTATTTCCACGTGTAATGCTTCGTTTCCAATACTTCCTGTTAATCCATAAAATTAATCATTTACGGACTAAGGCAGTTGTCGGCAATACTCGTTCATCACGCTGATCGTCCATTCGATTTTACCTGTTATCTATCTTGCTCGCGCTGATTAATTAAATTGTCGCAATTACGGAACAGATAACCATTGGAAGAAGGAAGCAGAAAGACGTTCCGCAATTCCTGCAACGAAAAATCCTCTGTAGCTAAGTACGTACTTCTACTATTGTCTGTACTGCATCGCCATTAATCACTTCGCTAAAACGAGAATCGAATCTACAGTGGCTTTCTAGCAAAGTATGATCTTGTAAATTCCTGTAACCATTACTAAATACTAATGAGGTAAAATTCCAGCGAATTAACCACGTTCTATAAAACGAACACGACGTGAGCGAACATTTTTTTCCTTTAGAGGCTCATGTATTGTGCTGGTATCATTTTCGGATGCGCATAGAATAAATGTAAAAAGCACAAAGGCAGAAATACAACGCAAAACCGAACACAGCTTTGACATTAGAGAACCACGTTTGAAACAGGATAAACTATTTTGAAGAGACAAATATATATCTATTTGAAGATATATCCCATCTAGACATCAATATCATCGTTAATGACCTTGCAGTCAAGAAAATGTGAAAATGTTGCTCTATATGGGAAGCTATGATAAACTCCATTATTTTCACATCTCTTTATAACAATAATAGCAGCTTATATCTCAGCCTGCCGGTCGTGAAAAAGCACTCGGTTTACAATTTTTATTCTTCTTTACCTTACACTCTCCACGTACATCCTTCTGATAGATATTATTTACACACTCCTCTTATCAAACTATGTAACTGTTATCTGAGCCGTATATCCTTCTGATATATTATTTATATACATATTCCTTCACGAATTAACTAATCTCTTAACTAATCTATTAATGCAAATATTAACCTAGCTATTATCTCACAACATTTTATAACCATTTTCACTAAACGTTGCAAACTCTTTTTTTACTAGAGTAGCATCTATCAGATATTTTACTGCAATTATTTTGAAACCTTCATATATTGAAATACTAATATACGTTATTATATTAATATTACATTAATATATATTAATATATATTATGTATTATATATAATAATATAATAATAATAACAATTATATTTTATTATTTACAATAATAATAACAATTTATTTTATTAATATTTTGCGGTATTTATACTGATATCATATTAATATTAATATAATATAAAACAATAATAGAGTATAATAATATTATATTAATATTTTGTATATCTATCCCAGAACAAGATGAATTTGTGATATATATACACGTGTGTACCCCTATTAATATCGCGAAGAATTCTAGGTAAGAAAAGAAACTGAATATAGCGTTGTCGTTTCACGTTTCTCGATAAGATCTGCCTGGAAAATGATCGTCTGTAATAAGAAATATCACATGGGGAAATTAATCGAATCGTTGAACAAATTTATATTTCGCGCCAAGGTACCTACTTGGATAGACAGAGGCTAGTGAAAGTAACCAAAACGTGCACCGCAACAGAAAGTATGTTTAAGATCTCGCCATTATAAATACGTTTCATATATAGAGCATAGCGAAAGCATTTGCACGTTGGAATTTCAACCACCCATGCTTCGTGGGAGGATCTATTTCTATTTGCCTGCCTGTCTCCGATTCAGGTCAAACTTCCGGGGCAGTCGGATATCGAAAAATAACGAGAGAGTAAGAGGCGAACACTTGAAAAAGATTACGATACTGGGCCATTTGTTCAGAGAAATGGATATCGCGGCTCGCGACGCGCACACTGGAAATTTCTATCGATTCTCAGTTAGACAGCGTTCCCACTGCTGTTTCTATCTCCAGTCTCTCTCCTACTCCTCTCACGATCCCATTTCTTTTCTCCTTCTGTGCTCGTCGATATTTTCTCAAATAGGCTACTCGCGTAACGACTCTCTCACCTCCTCGTCACTCGCACCGCGAACATTCCTTCCTTTCTTTTTATTTTTTCCGTCCTTTCCCTCTGTCTTCGCGACTCTGTGTGCCTAACGGCAAAAGATCGAAGTAATCGTAAGTTTTGCCGGCATATAATACCTCCACCTTTCACCCGAAGATCAGCGATATTCTCCAAATTACAATATCCAGGCTGGCTCCAGCTTTGTTATCGTTATTTCACAGTGTAAAGGAAGCGGATCGAATTTTGATGAGAAGGATGATTAATTGAGCCTCCGGTGAAACGTTATATCGGGTAGCACGGTAGAAAATTATTTTAGCTTTGTTAGATGCATATTAGGCAGAAACAAGGTGCGAGTGTAATATATTATCTACTTATGCCTGTTGCAATAATGGCCGTTATAAATATCTTCTGCCTCGTGTACCGTAATATCGGTTATGACAAATATCTTGCGAAAGTAAAAAATCTTGATATTGCGGGAAAGCAGCACGGTTGTCAGCGGCTGATGACAATTCCTTTTAAGTAAGGTGATCCATTTCGTTGTAGAAATACGTTACGATGTTTCCATCACGTTAGTTTGAAATGTAAAGCATTTGGCTTCTGGATCCATTACTTTCGCGAAATGAAAAAATCCTCTCGCTCTTTCGTACACTCCAAATCCCTTTCATAAACAAACAAACAAAAAAAAACTGTTCATTCATTGAGAAAACAGTCGGATGCTTTGCTAGACTCAAACATGTCTGGAGCATCCTTATTTGTAACATGAAACTACTTGAAACCATCTAAAACAGTAACATTCTTAACCCAAGTGACGTTTGCTTTCTTTTATGATACACATCTCTTGTGCAATTAAATCCAAATGAACTCGCGTTATTGCGGATGAAAGGGGAACAACTGCATTTCTTAAATTGACATTATTACATTTGTTTGAGAAAGAATTCAGATATGAACTTCGTGTTTAATATTGGAATACCAGTGCTATCGATAAAACATCAAATAATTCCTTTCCACCTGTGCTATCGATAAAATTTCTGCTCATCAGATAACATCGTTCGCGTCATAAATCTTATTCGAAATGCGTTATCACGATCGTATCTAGATATTTTGAAAATCATTTTTTTTTTTTTTTTATTAATTCTGAGTTTTATTTCTGCGAAAATTCACGTTCACTTCTGAGAAAAATATATATTTTATACTGAATTGCACCAAATTGAAGCGTTTAACAATCAACAACCTCAAATTAATATTAGTGAAATTAAAAACTAATTCAACAACATATACACATTCCTTCGGTATATTTCTTACGTATGTGGCGGCACTCGACCACGGAAATTTCCAACGGCTTCGTGACATAAAGCCCTATACCTTCAAAGAGTAAAGCCGATAGGCCTAATGTATCATCGATATCCCTACGGTTCTTTCGCCGAATATTCGGTAGAATGCATATGCGGCAATCGTCGCGGACTTCTAATAAACGCGCGCGTAGTGAGGATATCGAGAGGCAACAAAGGAAAGAATCTGTTTGGTTTTGAACTAAAAGATTCATTCTGCCTCGAGCTGCGAAGCCAACACAATTAGAGAAACGGGTTATTGTCTCTTGAGAGTTCAGTGTTAATCGTTACTTGTTATTAATCGTTGTTAAACGTTAATCGTGGTTAATTGTTATTTGTTGTTAATTGTCCAGAATTTAATAAACGTTATTGTTGAAAATCAAGAGTATTTCTTGTGAGCACCTTCACCGACGATCACCTCATGTATATCAAACAGTTACATTCACATGCAAAAGTGAATAATGATTAAGTTATTGATGATAATTTTCGATGTTTAAACTGCTATAACTTCGTGCAAAGATGTGGTACAAAAATCCAGCGTGGTTCGTTTTAAAGCGTGAAGCTTTAACTTACACAATCCTCAATTCACCTTGAGGTGGATTATTATACGTATTGGTTGATTTATTAAAGAGACGAGTAATAAAATTGTAATAGTCAGTGTATATTAAAATCACTTTAAATACAAGTACAGAGACAGTGTATCCCGGTCGTAATCGTCGCTCGCTCAATGCTACTGTTCAACTCTACGTTCGTTATTCGACTGTGTGACTAGCTATAATGATTCGCTATACTGTTTGTCCTAGAGAACATGTTCGTCTATTTGTATCGGCCGGTACTATTACAAAAGGTACAAATGTAACTCTGGTTGACGATTACAAATAACGGCGATAATATTTTGTCCGGAGTTTGTTTACCTTTGAACCTAACAAACCAAAACAATGTTGACACTCCAAGGCACAACAATACAAGTCACTACCGATTCGAATCTTCCGTTGACTGATGTGCAGCAACCAGCTTTTTAGAAACAGGTGTTCCTACATTATGCAGGTATAAAAGCGAAGATGCTTCTTCTTCTCGAATATTGTACAAATCCAAACGTCTCTACGGACATTGGAAATGTTTCTTATGACTGAAACCACAATGAGTTTAAAGATTGAAGTCTCTCCTTTACAGATGACCTCTTAAAACTTTATGTGCGACTTTTTATCACCGTTTTATCAAACTCTGAATGCAGTGCGCCGCAGACACTAAAATAACGAAAAATGCACCAGGAAGAAGTTGAACTTGTACCTTGTGTATAGTACGTGTGCTTGGTGCATTTAAGTTTGAGAAAAACTATTTTTAGTTTCCCATCCGTTAAATAGTGTAAAAAGAACATCTTTGAAAAAAATCAACTCAGACTTGTGAAAGTTTAGCTGTCACACTTTAAAATTTCAGACGAGCTTAGGTGAATCGTCGTGCGATTTTGTTACGATGTCTAGACGAAAGTTTATACGAATGTAACTGTTTAAATATCGACAATTTTACATCGAAAATTTAGCGATCCTTTATTTTTGCACGCTGGTGTATAAATCATTTCCTAACACGATTTAGGCGTCAACTATCTGCATCAGCAAGTGAACACCGCGTATTCTTCCATCACATTGCTAATACAACATGCTCGGCTTCGTTGTCTCGTACGGTAAATGGCGCAGAGTGCTACGCCACGATACGGGGTTATCTCGTTGCGTCGTGTGAGACGTTTCAGAGGCAATTTGGTTGCGATGAGTCTTCGGTACAGTTCTAACGTATCCTCCTACTCTAGACAACAACCAAGCATCTAGCGAGCTTTTAGATTGTTATGCGCTAGTAATAGCTGTTCTGACTTCTCTACAGAATATCACGTAATATTACGTCAAAGATTTAGAACAGTATTTACGATATTTGTAAAAGAATATTTTTTTATAAAAATGATGATACGTGAAGGAATAGGGATACTTTATACGTCTGTATATATACAGACTGTCCCAATAATTTTGTGAATCTGTCACGTAAAATATATGCGTGGAGATAAATAATGTCTTCATATTTCAATTTTTTGTGCGATACTCTATGAGCTCGTTGATGTTCCGTGGTAATTAATTTTTCAGCAAGATAGAGCATGAGCTTTATTTTTGACACATCTGGGTATCTGACAGAATTTGCGTGTGCGATAGGTTGGTTTATAAAGGATTATTAAACATCATAATTTAGAATTATATTATCGTCATAGAGGATGTCCCAGATGTCAACCGACATACTTTGCCAACATGTTTGGAGGTCACTTCAGCTAAAAATATTAGTCCATTCGTCTTCGTTGTCGAGTTAGCACATTATTCTCGCACTCGTTGAAACGAGCTGTACGTTTGTTTACGTAATGTTTGTTTTGTATCGATCGAACATTTCGGAAAGTTTGTGTAAACCAACATACACTAGTGTAAATCAGCGTAAAAATATAGTTTGAAATAAACGATTATCATCATAAGTTAAATAGCTTCTGATTTATACTACTTTTCCTTTCATATCTGAAAAACGAAGACGAATCGACTCATACTGTACGTAACATCTTTTGCTCAAAATAAGTTCCCAAACGCGTTGACAAAGCTTGTCGGTTGAGACGTGGGACATCCTGTAAATGCAAAATTCTATTAACGAATATGTACTTTTTTTAAACAAACAATTAAGACGACTAGAATGGATTAAGATAAAATATCAAACACTTAGATCCTTTTGTTATTTTGTTTCAACTTACGTTCTTTAATAACACAGTCAACGTTGAATTCGTTTTTCTTTCCGATCGGTGAACACTCAGATAAGACCCTACTTTTCCGTATTCATTGCGAGTTATGGTAAATCTATGGTAAAGCCGCATTATCTTCCGAACAGATTTCGGATACATCAAGAACAATTTAACTTTGACGAGACATCCTTATTCGCCTAGGTTGCCTTGTTTTCTCGTTCACGGCGCGAAAAATAAACAAGCCAAGCTAACGCTCTGAACTCCCGATAGAATTTACGTGGTAATTGTCCATTAGGAATGCTTAGAATGCCATCGTGTTAGGGAAAACTATCTGTAATTAATTGATAAAATAGGACGAAAGGTATTTGTTTTCCTCTTAGCAAAAGAGCAGCGTCGTTAACTGTGTTCCCCTCTAATGAACAATCCTTTCGATGTTAAAGTTGATTTAAGAAATATATACTCTCAACGCTCAATTATTTATTAATAGATTGCGGATATTTATGTATTTATGGAAAATTTACGGATGTGGAAATGAACATAATACGCAGTACAATATGCAAAAGCGCGTTAAATATATAAATTAAAGAAGCTTTTGCAACGATATTCTGTGTGTAAAAGAGATCTCAGTTCTATAGCCGTGTTTATAAAAGTATGAATTTGCATAAAAGTTCACGGTTTACTTACGAGTAATATTTATCAAAATTATTGTGTAATTATGAATCTATAATTATTCAATAAACAAATCATGTAAATAATGAATATTTAAAAAGCTATAGTAATCTTTATTACAACCTGTAATTGAATTTAATTTACAACAACTTGTAATTGAATTTAATCAAAGAACCAGAAAACACAATTAAGAAGGAAATTATTAGAAGGAAACGACTTCTTGTTTTCGTATCGACATATGGATCAACTCAAGTTAATCGACGATAAGAACTTCTCGTTGCGTTTCGTTAAAAACAACTCTGAACTTTCAGGCGAACGTACTACAAACCTTTGATTGTAAATTAACCATAAATAAATAAGTCATTTAAAATTTCGAAACTCGCATATATTTGTGTCAATGTAATTACGTAAAGTTACAGAAATATTATTAACTATTTTTATTTACTGAAAACCAAATTGTACTAAATATATCCATAAATTACTACTAAAAAAAAAAAAAAAAAAAAACAAACAAAGCAAGAACTGCTCGAAAAGTGGTGGACAGAATAGTTGTGTACACGTGTAAGAAAGGTTTGATTACAAGCATTCCATAGCTTCGAAAATAGTTCTTGACAAGCGATCACTCCTTTAAGGGTTCTTGAATGCCAGAGCATGCGATGTGAATCTCGACTAATTAACGTGAGTTTGGCTGGATCGTTAAAGTGGACGTAGCCATCAGGCTCCGGTTGCGATGAAGTAGTACTTGTCTTCTAGCGATTTTAATGAAACAAAGTACGGCTACTAATTATCGCACCACGAACTGTATATTTAAGTTCGACCATGTAATCTATTGATTTGAAAATTAAGATAATTCTATTGTTGGGCGCAACAGAACAGATTTAATTACAGTTAAAGGTGAGCCCTTATTTATATTTGTAATTCTGTTAATTACAATACGTTTGCCAGCTACGATTTATTCTTGTAACTAATCGCTTATGATTTCAGAAATTCTGACAGCTATTTCTCCCTGTTTAGATTGTTGTAAATTGAACTGATAATTTAATCGAATAAAATAATTATTTGATTAAATTGAACTGATTATTTACAGTAGCAAACTACAATATTTATCGGAAAAGTTATCTTTGCCCAGAATTTTGATTTCCGTCGCGTGGTCTATTTCCCAATTGTCACTGTTCGAAAAATTATATCCATATTGTATAATCTATATATCACATTATATATGTGTATAATGGTCAACTACATCCATAGAAGAGAAACTTCAGATAGAAACAAATAACAACAAGTGCCGGCAGTGAAAGTCTAACACTCTATATAATGGTTTTACTGAACTAAAATAATAGGATCTGCAATTAATCTCATTGCAAATATTTGACATTGCTATAATCTTAACCATGGTACATAAAATTATCATATACTGCAACAGATACTTCGATATTTCACAATTCGAAATTTCATTAAAAAGAAGATACTCACTGCGATAGCATTGCAAATGATGCAAACATTTATAAAGTATTATGATGTAAAATTAAACAACAGGATTGTCATGTCAAGTTTAGCGAACGAAGAGGTGCTAAAGCATATTGCTAGATGTACCTTTTGTTTCGTTAATAATAATATGAGTGTACCAGGAGTACCACGCACACAACTTTCAAAAATTGAAATAAAATTCACGTATGTATACTCGCTGTTACAATCTCTCATCGATATATGTATGTACTCTTTTCCAGTTAGTATAACTTGCCACTGATATACCTTTCGATATTTTCGAAACATTCTCGAAAGCCATTTTATAATACTATACAAAACGATACATACCTATTACAAGGGTTTCATTTTATATATATTTATTTACAAACGATAGAAACTATAACTAATTAACTAAAACTGTTTCTTAATAAAGTAATAAATTACAACTAGAGCAACTAAATCAATACAACTGGTCAACTAGTAACGACTAACGACAAGTTACAACTCATGACAATTAACGATAACTAACGACGACTCTTCCTTTTTCTGCCAAAGCATCCTTTTTTAAGAGTTTCTGTCCTCTCATCGCACACACGCTTTTCCACTCGTCCACGATCAAATATGGTCGTGTTCGCGTTGCCAAGAACCCTTTTTCCGAAAGGGCCACGGACGTGTCCTTGGACCCGATGACTCGTGATGATTTCCCATCCCTTCTGGCGCGTCAGCACTTTTACTTTTATCTTCGCTATGTAGCAGGTATCCCTTACAAGTTCATCGAGTTCTACGCGATTAATTCACCATATGCTGAAAATGTTATACGAAATTGTTCCGGACATATGTTCGCAAAGTTAAATATAATCGGCCACTGTTTATTTTTCTTTTCCAGTACAATTGGAATTTAACGAGAGAGGAGTTAGTTAAAAATCTGTTCAAAAGTTCATGTTGTAAATAAAAGTAATTCGTGACGATTTCTCTTTTCGTTGTTAAATAAATGCGAGCATCGCGGTAACGATATTCTCCACAAGGATGTTTTGCAAGATGTAAATGTTTAAAACGATCGACGATGCAATAAGTAATATTGTTTGTACGACGTTTCGTGTTTTTAATGGGGAATAAAGTCACTCGTTGGAAATGATTTTTTTTAATTGTCAAGCGTCGTATTCGCTGGAGTAACAGTGTTTTATTAATATTTAATAATATTTTAATGGTCCGCCACAATCCAAAGGCGAAGCAGGCGAGGAGCAGGTTAAGTGGTCGCTTGACTGTATTTGTCAGACGACTTTTCTGTTTGCATGCCGGTTGCTCGTTTGTTCCACGTACAGGCAGTCATTGTTCTCCCAGATTATTTTTCCTCTTTCGTTTCCTGGTTATCCCCTTGTGCACGTAGGCGGCACAATCGAACTTTTTTTTCTCCTTTCATATCTTTCTAAGCTTTCATTCGAATTGCTGCGCTACGAAACTGCATTAACCGTGATCCCGTTTCGTAACGTTTAATTAGTCAACTTCGATAGCAACTTCTCATTATACTTTCTATATTAAATTTGTTTCTGCAAATGATATGCGTTTAAATCGAGATTCTAATGTAAATAACGTTCGCTCGTAAAGAGGATGCAGCTTAGTACGTTCCGTAATATTTTTATGAAATCAATTAACATAATTAGGAATACGGGATATTATGCAATGCATAAATTCTATTTCATCGTATCGTATTTACGTCAATGTGTATATTTAATTTAACTAATGGACCTTGTATTTACATCAAGATTGTTACCGAAATAAATATATTAACATAAACAAGATGGTTTTGAAAATTACGATACTTCTTATTAGAAAGAAAGTTGTATTGAACTATACATATTTATGAATTATATAAAATTATCGAATTATTTAATTATGTAAAACTTTACGCGGATTAATTTGTTACGATCAAGAATAATTATTTAACTAGGTGTATTTTCTTTCTCTATTTACAGAATTATCTTTATTACAATCAGTTATAATATAATAATATTATTAATCTATTCAATTATATATTGTATATTACCATTTAATACAATATTGCTAAATATATATACATATATATTATACATATGACGCAGTAAATATTTTAAGAACTTGGACTTATGGCACTTGTCCAATATAGGATAATATATCTTATAAAGTTTTTTTCCTAAATCCTTTACCCAAATGTTCCTATCTGTTGCTGCAAATATTTACATTTGTTTTGCCTTTCTTATTTTACTTGCACGTGAATCACAATGAAATTTGAAAAGCAAACGCTACTGCGATATTCGAACATTTTGGATCTCTGTGATATTTTGTAACATATGGGAAAGTTTATTCGCAAATGGCAGAAATTTAACAAAAGTAAGTGCAGTTCAGATAATTCGCAATGCCAATAGGAAACGCTTGAACAATTCCAATTTAAGTGGCGGAGCACCGAGCATCCATGATATTTACACAGCCACTTGATAATATCAAATATTACATACTATCCCCGATAAATAACGCCTGTATTCAAAATCACGCCGAGTCTATAAATCCTGAGGTCAAAAATTAAAATATCGGGAGTTCAACTACTCTGGCGTAGTTAAAGTTAATAAACTATTAATAGAGACAACTGCCAATACTGCTGCGCGACTGTTTTCGACCAAAACCTTCGGCACACTGACAATATTATTGACAGTTGCTACACTTTTAGTCGATACATTAAACTGATAAATGTAAATAACAAGTTAAATATTTAGATTAGCATCTTCTATCCATCTTCAGATGTTGCAAGCTATGAACACTATACATGTATACTAAGCAAGAATTTCTGTTAATTGCTAGAAAATGTATAAATGCATAAATAATTTACTGCTTCACTTACTACTTATCTAGGTAATATTAATATTTATTATTACTCAATAAAATCACTTTCAAATGATTATTGTCCTTTCACGGTACTATAGCACATCTTTGATTGTAATATATGTGTAAGTACAAGTTAATGGAGATATTATTACAAAAATTTATCGTCCGAATTTTACATATATTTAATTTCATTATTATTCGTTTCCATAATTTCCACTTCTATTATTTGATCATTTCCATAAATATGGTCATTCGTATTCACATATGCTTAATCCGTACATACACACCCATATCATTATAAAATTATACACGTATATATTACATTTCTAATGATACTAGTGAAACATAAATCTACATCGATACTAAACGTTAATAAATAACGTGTTCTCGGCAAATTATAACGCAATTATGATTTACTCAAGAAAGTTTATTCTGCTGGATAACAAATCTAACAAGATATTTGATATTTGCGACTTTACAGTGTTTTATACATCTTAAAACAAACCGTCTTACAAAAAAATGCTTCTGAGGATTGACAAAAATGTATGTTGCAATATTATTAGAGATATTCATCTGAGAAGAATTAGGAAAATAAGTAAAAGATGAAACTTCAATATCAAGTTCAAATATTCAATGGCTATTATTATATTATATGTATGTATGTATATATATATTAGAACAAACAAAGCCAGGTAGCTAATTACAGTGCTAATTGTTAATACATTCATTTATAAATAATTAAATTTAAAATTGAACTTTTCTCAAAACCAAAAGTATGAAACTACAAAAAATAGACGGAAAGGAAATACATCTTTTTAATAGACGCTTCAACATACATAACATCAGAACAATTGTTAAATTAGAAAGACAAAATTACTTCTAGAACACATCATCCTAGTCGATTTTAAATTCCTATCAAATCTTATTAATAGATAATTTAACATACCTGATGTTAAAACAATTGCCTAAAATTCATTGCAAAGCACGTCGTTCCAATCGATTTTAAATTCAAAGCCTTTCTGATAGATAATTTATAACATGAGTAACATATATGATATTAAAACGATTGTCTAATATTATTTCCAAAACGCATCATTCCAGACGATTTGTGATTCAAAATCTTTTTTAAACAGATTATTGAAAATACGCGATATTAAAACAACTGCTTGAAATTAATTCCAAAACACGTCGTTCCAATCGATTTTAAATTGGAAACTACAAGATGTTAGCTATGCACGACGGTAGAGTTGTAAGTTTAACGCGTATTAATTATTGCTGCAATAATCGCAGGAGATAGTCACTGGGTAGCCGTCACTGGTAGATGATTACGTAGTTAATCGAGTTCGGGGCCTTGCGAACATTTTGAAATAGGTGTAAGCGAGGTTTCCGCTGGTATTTAATCGAGCTGCAGCATGATTTAATTTGATTTGCTGGACGAGGCCTACGATCCATTGGGAGTATCGTAGATAGCTATGGAACAGGTGCCTGGCGTATCTAGTTCATTTACCATGCGGTTAATCATATCCGAGGGGAACATAGCTGCAGATCTCAATGGATTTATCTGTTAACGATTTGCGTTTAAGTTAATTGAAAGTTGCCGGCGTCGAGGTGCTTGGCAACTTAATAATATTATGCCAATCTAGTCTGAGCCGAGAATATTAATTTCGTCGCGAACAGGCTCAAGAATTCAGCATCTTCTGAATGTTTTAAAACCTTCCGAGACGAATTTCTTTTAGCGATGAACGCAATAACGTGATTGTACGGGCGATAATAAATTCAAATTTCAAGGAAATTCAGCTAAGCGTGACTTTCAAAGTGGGATGTCGTGCGGTGTTTCACAAAATTCGGCCAAACTATAGCTCCAAAAGTGGTAGAGGAAACAACAAATTTTCATGCGGCAAAATTCAAGCTGATGTACGTGTCCACTGCAGAAACAACATTTCTTTTTTTTTTGGATGGGAGATATAAATTCATTTATACGCTATGTAACGAAATGAACGAGAAGTAACATGAAAGGAACTGGGGAAGGAAAATATTCCTCTTCTTAGAGAAAAAGAAAAATGAAAGTGCAAAGTCAGAGGCAGCAATAAGTAGCATATTTATGACTTATAAATGTCACGAGGTAGAGACAGGATATTGATCTATAATTCATAAGAACGTATGTGAAGGTTTAGATGGATGAATGTTTAGAAGTTGCCAAGTCTATTTCAAAGCCGCGAAGGCCAAAATTAATAAATATTATGTTATTATAAATTCATTTTTACACCGATCAATGCACTTTATCACTCTCTGTAAGAAAATATTATACACTTGAGTATAATATTGAATAATTTACATGATATTTTAGCTACAATTTTATAAAATACAACGCAATACTGTTGCACTGGTTTGGTGCACATAAAAATTTATAGCTAAATTTCAAATCTTTAGACGTGCAGGCTGGACGAATACGAGTTGAAATACGAGTCGAAATCATTTAACTCTGCCTAGTAAAACTTTTTCTGTCATCTATCGTTTCAGAGCTACAACTTGGCCCAGTTACGTGGAACACTTTATAATTCCATTTTTTAATTTTTTTAAAAGTTAGGCACCTATCTCGAGACATATTGTTCCATTTGCCCCGAAGAGATAATAACGAATAATAATAACGAAATCAAAGGTAGGAAATGAATATAATCATTAACAATAACGCAGAAGGAACAAAAAAGCTACTAAACGTATTTGATTTTGTTCTAGGAAACTATGCGAATGTAGCCATCCTCAAACGACTTGTCATAGTTAAAGCACGAAAATATATAGATCGATGAAATTTTTCTGCTAGAAAAAGAAGAAAAATGAGAATGAAAAAACGTGTTGAGTACATTCTTCTGATAAAACATACTGTTTCTGATAAAACATACTTCTGATAAAACATTTGTTAAAATGTTTAAAAGGTAGTAAATGAGCATTGATATAACCGACTAATTCCCATACTAGTTTTAGAACAGCCGCCAGAATGCTTTGTCAGTTGTCGCAGTGGAGCGTAATTTCTGAGGACGGAGCAGCGACAAAAATTTACGTCCGTTTCAGTTGAAAATATGCCGACACGTACGCACATAGACATTGAAAATGTGCGCGTGAGAAAAATCGTGGAGGCGACGGGGGCGGGTAAAAAGGGGGTCGAAAGAGAGACAGGAAGTACGTAAAGAGAACAAAACAAGGTGAACAAGAAAAAAGCAGAGAGAGAGAAAGCTAGATTACCCAGGGAAATATAAACAAAGAACGCTTTCCGTACGTGTCAGCTGAATGAACAATGGTTATGGCGAAAGTTCTCTAACGGTACGTCCTGCACCTATGCGAGTATCGCGAATGTGCACCTACATTTCTGGATTGTCGACGATTTGTCAGCGAAACTTTCGTAGAGTTCCAGTATCCCGTTCTCGTACGAGAACTACCGACACCTGCAGAAAGTATGTCTTTTTCGATAGAAAACGGCCTGTTACGATAACGATGAGTAATGACCATTGCATATTTCCATTTCTCGGCTGATCGAGAAACAACATAAATAACGACGAATTTTTATCGCGAATTAATAAATGGCGATAGTTTCTCATGAAGTTCGCCAGTTTATATAACGCTATTTGCTTCTTTTCGTTTTGGGAGACTTTACATTAGTTTGGCACATTGAATGTACGAATTAAGTATTAAGTAAACTTTTCGGACAATCTAATATATATCATATCGCGAAATTCTTACCAGGGAAGATAAAAAGCTACTAAGTATAAATGATTATGTATGAGGAATTAATATAAGTGTTGAAGTAATTACTTCAAGAAGAACTCTATACCTTTTTTTTTTTGTATATCCGTAACTTGGACACCGCTGTTACGTAGAAAATAGAATTTAGTGAAGCAAAAAAGCTAAAAACAAGGAGAGGTCCGTATTATTGTGGCTTTCAATATGAATGTTGTTTTGGGTTACACGGTCTACAAAAAAAGAGCTATAAGTAGATTTCTATTGCTGTTTCTTGTAGCATTCAATTAGAGCTACAAACCAAAGTTAACTTTCTGGTAATGTCCTTTGCTATAAATATATGAACGTGCTCCCTATCATCCTTCCTATTGTATTGTAACACTGTAAGAGTGAGGATCTAGATCAGCATACACTATACCTGTACTTATACCTATACTTATTTCAATATATTTTTCTATTAAAAATTCATCCACTCGTTCCTCTATCAGTCAACCTCAACAATAAGCAAATTTGTAGGCCAATTGAAATTAAAGAAAATCAATGTGGATTTCTTAATGCGATAAATTCAATCTTTTCTAAATATCATTTATGGAAGATGTTACGCCACGAGGCTTACCACAGGCTGTATTTTCTAATCGTCGTTCGCGGTCCTACAACGTCGCAGGCAAACCGTCTTATCTGCCCGCCGGATCATATACAATGTATCGACGAAAGTGTCACGTAAAATAACAAAATAAAAAAAGGAATTTGAGGTAAAAAATAAAAAAAAAGAAAACTTTATTTTTTTTCTAACATCAATACACTTTACAATTTACTTCCGAACTCTAGGCGTGACTTTCTAAGACTGACTCTTATGATTTTACTTTCGATCGGATCCGATTACTTTCTTTTGTCATCCCTCAACATCCCCACCGTCCATGCATTTGCTAGGCGTCCGCGATCGTTGCCACGTGCTCTTTCTTCTAGAACCTTCGGTGGAAGGACCGTTGGGATGTTGATGGTTCATTAGGCACTTCAGCGATATACATTGTCGCCGAGTGCCGCCACATCTTTATCTCTATCGTCAGTCCGTCGGATTTGAAGTATGCCGATCGTGACAAAAGCATAGTTGTCGCCAAGCAGCGAGCTCTAGAAACGTCGATTTTTGACCGTTACGTTTTTTACACTAGAAGAGGCATACGTGATCGTAGGCGCGAGCGGTGGCGTGACCCGAGCATAGTGGGGGTCGTCTTCCAAATGAGACAAAGGAATAATCGAAGGGCGTTCAGTTCCTTCTGACGAGTCAAACGTGACACTTTGACAAATCTGACGAGCAAACGAATTTATCTAGAGATATCGCAAAGTCGAGTCAAATTTCTGTAACATCTTCATCGTATTATTGTAAAATATATTGTTCTATGTTAACCTGTTAATACAGTGTTACATTCATTAAACCACCTCTGTTATCCTAACCGAAACAGGGGAACGACTGTTTCGCGGCGTCGATTAACATAATCGTAGCGAGAATTTACGCCTCTCGCTGACGCGTTCTCCTAGCGACCGCGTCTCTCCGAGAACGGTCGTAACAAAAGAGCAGGTAACATTTTAAAATGAAACTATATCAAACATCGCCAATCTGTTCTTTTACTTTATCGAAGGGTAAACAATTCTGTTGTTGCTTTGTATATTTGTTACACACATTTAATGAGTTACTTATAACACTGATGGTATTTCATGGAAGAATTCTGCGACGTCCCAAGAATGATTAATATCTTACGAAAAGTAAAAATAGATTGTAAAGTAGCTTTATTTATTAAAAGATTGTTGAAAGTTTGTAAACATATTCCAAAGCTCTAGGGCTCTTTTCATAAAATATCTTTTTGGATATAAATCTATACTGTTATTATCGGTATACGCGTCCAAGTACTATTCATCTTCTCTCAAATTATACAAATATTCGAAAATGTAAATTGAAGCTATATAGATCAATGGGGACATGAATTTATGGTTGAATCGATTAAGTACAATAACAATTTAATGGAATGAGTTCAAACCTGTCGAAGATATAGAGGTTGGCTGCACATGGCGTAAATACGTGCATTTTTTACCAACAGCTCTTTGTTTTGTCACATTAATAGAGAAATGAGTGAATGATTTGGAAATTTGTTGATTAATTGAAAATCAGGCCATATTGCCACTGAATACATTATTCGTATCCGAGAATACATTTTTTCTAAGCATCATTTTTTGTTAAAATACACACTGATAAATACACATCCATCGAAACTAGAAAATATATCGTAGAATGTTATACTTAAATTAAAATTTTAATACCTTTTCGCAAATATTACTTATTAAAAGCTTGTTTCACATGCATTTTACAATTAAAAGAAAACAGAGCAAATTGTTTAGAAAAGAATTAATCATTAAATTAATTCACAAATTTAGTATCACTAAATTTAACATTACTTTGCTATTTTGTAAAAATTCTGTGATGTCGAATTTCGGACACTGCAGTACTATGCAGTAGACATAATGTGCTGAAAATGGCAGCGACTATATTATGTGACCTAAAATTACAGGAAAGTTTTCTAGAATTCCATGACGCGTTCGCTAACGCTCCTATTAATATCAAATTACCTTTAGTATTATATTTCCTTAAAGTTTCAGCTCTGTAATCCGAAAATCTATCAAAATATTCTTCCACGTATATTTACAAAAATAGGAACGCGAATAAATTCTAGCGTGTACGTGCACGTATTACCTACACTTAGTTATAAACTATCAGTGAATCACATTGTTTCTAGACCTATGGCTAGACGTCCGTAAAGAAGTTTATCAATAATAATTTCAAAAGACTATTTCCTAATCAAGTTATTCAATGAAATTCGTATCCGTAGATTTCAGTGTTTTCGAATATAATACATTGGCTAGAAAGAATTATACAATGCTATTTAAAAAAGTGCAGATGACTCTTTTATTCAACAAAAATTTTGTTCGACGATTTCATAGTCGACTAGCTATTCGATAGCATCTAACTTTTGATAAAGAGCTTTTTTTATCGGGCCATTGATAGAGTGTAAAAAATCGTAGCAACCATTATGACCACTCCTACAGGAAGCCTAAATTTCAACCTTAAATTCTCAACTATTCGCTTCTCCTAATAAACTTCGTTGCTCGATTTAGGATCGATGGATCACCTCACCGCGGGGACTTCGTAATACGCCTTAATGAACTCTAATGGAATTCAATCGGCAGTCCTCGAGAACTTCAACCCGAGCGACACATTTGTGTTGCGAATACCTGGCCCATATATCGCCAGGGTTGCGCATAGAGTACAGTGCTTATGATAGATCATCCTGACAATGGAGCCAGCTTCGCAATACCTACGTCAACATCATAAATAGCTGTATATGAACGTATGTAGATCGGTATGTCCTACGTAAATCAAACAGAATTTCTTTAAGATGTTTCCTCCCTAACTTTCATGAATCTTCCTGATTGCTCGGGCCTTGAGAAATTAAATCGTCCCGCGTATTCAAAGGTCATTTATCATACAGTTAGAATTATAAGTAGACTGTGGGTGCTTACGCGTTCAAGAAAAATTGAAATGCACGAAAATATTTAGAATAAAATTGTAATAAAGTATGAACAGAATGTTTGCTTAGGTTCTATTTCTTTAATGATGTACGCAAAAATATTTAACACAATAGTGATAAGAATCCCAGTTTTTATTGATAGTATATTCTGTCATAACGCTGACAGAAATATTTTTGGATCTGAAGTTTCATTTCAATTGTCTCGGAAAAAAGATATTATAAATATGTATATTTAATAGATAACATCGATATTAAGACGAAAAGTATTGTAACTATACTCAATTACTAAGTGGCCAAATTGACGTATAACAAATAAATTTTCGAAGCTGATTTCGTTGAAAACAAAGCCTCAAATCTAAAAAATTCTTTGTATATTTTCGATTATTTTTCATGTACAATCATTCCTTTTCCCGATATTTCATAAATAGTGGAACAACACATATATTCAACATTTAATGCATATTCTTCGCCTTTCTTATTGTACTATAAACTACGTTAATTGTATCTAAATACAAAATTAGGTTTAGTTCCACCGTAAGAAGATAGCTTATAAATATTTTGGATGTTTGGATGAAAATATCGTTTGCATAAAAATTAATTGCAAATATTGAGCATAAAATAATGAAACAACATTTTAGCAGATTATACTTTACTCTGCTCCTACAATGTAAGCATGATTCCATTAATAGTAGCCGTAAAGTATACTGAATAAATAATTCAATAAACCGCCTGCTGGGCTAGATTAAAGCTACAGCTAATGATGCGTCAACAATTATTTTATAAGTGGAAAATTTAATAACGCTATTGTGTTATAGACTTTCATAAATCTACGTTTATCAACAATTCATTTTTGTTAGAATGTACATTGAGTCGGAAAGTTCGATTTTATATTTTACTTCAACTTCTTTTTCCCCCGGTTCGATATATTTCTCATAAATTGAATTACTATATGCCTAATATAAGAAAAACATTTTTTTAATGCGGTGATTTCGAAATCTTTAACGTCTGGTTCTCCCTTAAATCCACACGAATCAAATATCGCTGCGGAATTAAAGTAAAGAAATATGCAAATTTCAAATGACAATAGCACGGAGAAACTTCTGCAAAGCTTGAAATACAAAGTAGGGAAACTTTGAGGTGAACTACCAATTTCTCTGTGAACTACAGAACTTTCTGCATTTTCACTATGTCCTGCTCTGCAAGTTATTGTTAATCAATTTAAAAATCCACAAAAAGTACACAAATTTTACGGCCTTCTAACTTTTCTATAATTACATAAATAAATTTTATACATACTTAAAATTATTGGTCTTTATCGTTATAAAAATATTCATAAATTGCCTTTTAATCATTGAAAAAAATGGTTATATAATAAATAGGCACGAAATATTCTATCAATTAGCGAGAAAAAATTTGATTTTTATCTGTTGATATGCTATTAATATATAGTACACTGCAAACGTATTATCGTTTCGTGATTGAAAATTTACATCGCAGCATTATAAGAATTGATTTTACAGTATTTACGATTACTCGTACTTCGATATCTGCTGTTTTTTTTTCCTTTTTTTCGATTCGATCAAACTGTAATCCCTCGCGTGTTGAAACCCGGATCACGCTAGATTTCGTGTGCTTTAGAAGCGCTTTAGCACCCAATCAGTTCCCCTCGTAGCAAGTGGGCATCTCACGCAGGAATCAACGATAACAGCACAATTTTACAGTGAACAGAAAATGAAAACGTTTAAAAAGAGATCTACCATCGTTTCCGCTTTTTCTGTTAAAAACTATATTTGAACAAACCGTACAAGCACAAAAGAGTGTTCGCTGAAGCTTAGTTCGAAATTACAAGTACAATGCTTTACTACAAATTATTTTAACATTTTCTTCTAAGTAATCAACTAATTAATATTATAACCGAGCTATCACTAGACAAAATACGTATAATATGTAAAATTATGTATAATGAAATATTTATCAGATATTAGCGCACATTGTTCAAGAGTAATTTTTATCTGTTTTTTTTACGATTTAAATTAATATCCAAAAATGCCATATATGGTTCGTATAATACATAGTTTGAAAATTTCGTTGTAATATTAATAAGTTAATGCCTTTGAAGCAAATGATAACTAGCTTATAGTAAAATATTGTGTTCACAACAATGAATTAACATAACTAACAGCTACACTCATTAAGGTATAATATAAACATAATTTACATGGAACGTTACTGTGGCTTATGTTAAACTAACATTATGTCGTGTGTATTATTCATTAACGCAAGAGAACTGGTGTACTTGATTGTGCCATTGTAATTGTATTCCAGTGCTTCAAGACTTTTCTATTTTCATAATACATTCATTCAATGCGCATTAAATAATTATTAATAATAGTGGAAAGCGTGTACGTATCCACGTTTATATTACGTTTCTTCATTATTTCTATAATACATTTCATTTATTATATATATTATGTATTATTATATAATATTATATACATACATATACATATATATTATTATATATCTATGATATATTTAATATATTTCGGAACATATTGGTGAATTTTAATCGTTTAAACTTAGGATACTCTTGTATACATATGCATATATATCATTGTATAATTTTATATAAGCTAACAATGTATATCTTTATATACATGCCCCATTACAAATGAAACTAAAACAAGTATAAAGCTATTTAACCGTATTATAGAAGAGCGTCGTCACCAATCATCAATACACTACAAAGATTACGTGACGCGATGATGTTCTTAGCACGCTGCACATGAAATTAATGGGGAGAAGCTACTTCTTAAGAGCGAAGATAAGTTGATCGGATTTGAAGATAATCACAAGTTTAACGTTGGGAAGTTGACTTGAAAGAATTTGCCTTTGAGAGGAGTTGCTTGAAGACGATAGTATCGTCGTAGAGACGATATCGAGGGTGTGATAATAATTTTCCAATAAACAATTATTACAATTATTCTCTCCTCCTTGAGTTCTTCTCCTTTATTTCTCTATGAGCTACTCTTTATTCTGAAGAGTCAAAGCAAGAATAGAACTGGTTTTAATGCATTTTGAAAATCATATTCGGTACCATACAAAACTATCATTTTCGTAGAACGACGTGAGAACGATATATTTTCAAAACAATTATTTTTATTTTTAAGAATCTACATAGCCAATCTGCATAATAACATAATCGTTTCTTTTCCAATAAAAACGTTTTCAATGAAGTAAGTATAATTAAATAAATAATATAATACACGTTTATCGTAAACAAGAACGCGTGCAAAAATTATACCTAAGTCTAAATAAACATTGATCTATTCAAAACTTTGACAAAATAGAACGTTTAACTACCGAATCAATAACTTCGGCATTGGAAACACTATCATGATGCATGATCAGATTAAAAAATAAACCGTTAGGCTTCTGGCTCTTAGAAGAATATCGTTATTACCAGAATTAAAAAGTAAAACCAAGATAGTGTAACTACTCTATCAAACAATATGTATTTTCTTGTTTATGCCATAAATATCATTCTAAAAAAAAAAAAATGTTTCTAAATTACATAATAAAAAGTCGTCCATTAAAATACCAGAGTTATCCAATGGAGCCAAGAATGAATCTAATTTCGTGCAAGGTTCGATAGAAAGGAAAATTCTAAGGAAAGTTATCAGAACTCGTGCGAATACTCTCCTCAAATCGACGTAATAGCATGGAGAAACCACGCAATCTACCCGAAGAATGTATATATGCATACAGCCACGCAATTTGCTGCCACGCCACCCATACAACCAGTACATGCTAATGGAAATAATTCCACGACTTCCCCTCGAACTTATTTCTTTACAGAAGGTCTGTAATTTCTGTATTTTCACCTCAGCGTATTAATGGTTCTCAGGATCCCCTTCTTCAGCAAGTGACATCGAGAAACAATTAAGTAATTTCACGTTATAGATTACGTCGTTAAAACGATATCAAATATCAGTTCGTTAACGTCGTACGCTAACTGTATTAATTACTTGTAATAAAGTTCGATGTCTTCGTTAATGATACGTTATTACGAAGTTATACGTATACAAACATTTTAAGATATACTTGCACATAAGTAATTGATATATAGTTGATATTAAAATTGAAGCAATCTTGTGTTAACGTCTATTTAGCAACGATAAGATATATTACTAGAAGGTATTATATTTGTTCAGAGAATATTTCTACCTATCAATAAATGAAAACGAGATAAATCTCGTGTTAGTATTTCACACATATTTTAATAAATCTGTATCTCC
This sequence comes from Bombus vosnesenskii, assembly GCF_011952255.1. NCBI lineage: Eukaryota > Metazoa > Arthropoda > Insecta > Hymenoptera > Apidae > Bombus > Bombus vosnesenskii. The sequence goes on from NW_022884350.1 coordinate 1,738,359, forward strand.
CAAAAATAAAATTCTTGATACTATTTGGGAAAATTGATCTTCCTTAAATTTTATTTAATTTATTTGCTGACGCGTATGAACTATAGATTTCCAATATTAATGTCTTGGTTCGATTTTCGAAGAGAGAAAGAGAACGAGCTACGTTTATTTCGTGGATAAAAAATATGAAGAGATTAAAGGAAATTTATTTAGTTTTATATAAAAATCTTTCAAAAAGTGTATTTATTTTTATTTCATTGACATTACATATATAACTACTATACTAAAGTTTGCAAACAAATCGTTGCTACGTATATTACAATAAATATTAATAACCGCGTGATAGTTTGATATATATGACAAATAGTTTTCTTTTTAACAATTCACAGATTCTATATTTTGTAACAATAATAGAAAATTGTAACAATAATAGAAAAATTAATACGAGAAACGGATGGTTTTAATGTTGAAACATACAAAATTTAAAAAGCCAATATCAGAAATAATTTTATATATTTTAAATAGACTGCCTATCATGAAATTTGTAAATAACGCCAAGAGTCGATGGCCCAAATTTACCCAAAATTTTAAAGAACCAATATCAGAGATAATTTCATATTTTTTAAATAGACTTCTTATCATGAAATATGTAAATAATTACTACAACTATTTGACATTTCAGACAGATTTGACTAATTCATAGTGGATATAACTGGTCTGTAAGATTCGGGATGCTGCATCGGAAGAATTAAATAGGTTGAATTCCGCCTGTCGATTGAACCTGGATAAAACCTCTGGTATGCAGCATCTCATCTCCGTGAATTATGAAAATCGTATTCAAGTGGAAAATTATTACGAAATGAATACTAGAGATCATGCAATCTAGATAATCTGCGAACTTAATTCCTTCAACAAGAAATAAGAGTATAATGGATATTGACAAGAACGTTGAATAAAAGAACAGCATAAACGATGTTATTAATTTTGAAGAATACTTTCCTATCGATACCGTGAATTCTCGATACAATCCATAACAGCATTTAAGTGATAATGACATTATTGTCGTCCAAACGAATTACATGTTTAATAATATAAGATGAAGCTTGTGGAAAAGACTTTTTCTAACAAAAATCATTTAAAGATGTACATACACTCTCGCTCAAAAGTCTTGGGGAATCTTTTAATTTGAATTTTAATAAAATTTTAATACTTGGTGTAGAATAGAAATTTTAAATTGCGCGCATATTTCAAGAATCGCAAATATACAATAATATAAAAATTAGATGAAATCTCACGTCCTGATATTTTTATTATATAGCTTGTTCTTTTCAGTTTTGGAGCCAACATAATAGCTGTTCTAAAACTTTCGAACGGCGATAAAAAAAGTGAAAAGTGAAAAGTTAATGAATGATTAAATGCAAATTAAGGCAGAATAAATCATCACGTGCCTACAAAAGACAATTTATCACACGAAGTATTTAATTAATAAAGACCAGTACCTCTGCAGGCTGTCAATCAAACACTTGACGCAATTAAGACTCTGAAGATCAAGAGGAGCTCTAGGTAACATAGAATCCCTAGGTAGTGAACTCATACTCCTCGAGGGTGTAACTTTTTAAACCTTCAACGCGAGGCGCTTATCCATTTACATATTCTTTTGAGCGCGAGGTGAAATAGCTGTAACCTACTCTGATTCTATAAAAGGCGAAAAGAATCTAATCAACAGATTTACTTGTCAAAAAGTTCAAAAAGGTAATGGAAATTTTTATGGAAACGTACATTTCGCGTCAAGATGCTTCGCATAGGATTGAAATAACCGATCTTCCGTTTCTGTTATGACAAAATATAATTTAGAAGATTACGCAGTTAGAATAATCTGACAAATTCAAAATGAAAATGAGGATCGAAAAGATATCGAGAATTTTAATTAATGCTTTTAGAAATCACGAAAGATCATCTGCTTCGATTTTATGTTAAACAGTTTGCCAAATTTAAATCACAATAACGGTCAATATATTCTGTATTCGCTTCGATATTATATTAATGTATACGCGTTTGAAATAATGTTGAAATTGTATTGTCTATTTAATCAACTGATTGCGAAAGCATTTGCATGCTGAATTCAAATAATGCTTCGGTAATACATTAAATGAACACGGTACAGACATCTTATTGCTCAAATAGAACTTGCTAAAATTGATTTCTTGCTTTCGCTTTTAATATAATTCCTCGCAATATATTTAATAGAAACCGAGTTTATTAATAAGTTTGGTAGTAATTATAAGTTTTTAAGTTCGAATGCAGGACTAAGGAATCTATGGAAGATCAGTATTATTTCCATTTAATATTAAAAATGACTTACTAAAAATTCCAATATATTGCGTAAACTATGCACAAATTCAATGTAGAAATCTCAATTGAATACTCTGTTATACTATATATAAAACAAATAATATTTTATAATTTCTAATTTTAATGAATATATAGATACGATAAAATTGTTACAATAATATCATGTAACTTTTATAAATTCACAAACCTACGACCACAGTTACTATTTATGAAATAATCTAAAGGAAGATTTGTTTAGTTATAATCATCCACGATACGTTTTCACATAACCAGTGCTAATCACATAAGCGAATAAAAGAAATATTTTCCAAAAAGGAAATTATGTAACATGCAACGTATAATAGCGCGTAATTCCTAACCAATTTTCAATGCGTATAACTTGTTAGTCTTCATCGATTAGATACATATATCTATGTATGTACAATCGACGACTAAATTCATTTCCAGTAACGACATAATAACCATGTAATCGAATAATCGTATCCATCCACTTTAGCCCAAATACGAGCACACTACTACGTGCGATTTTAACCACGGCGTACCGTCACGGTCCCTTGCTTCCCCTCAATCTCGTTGACGAGCGATTACTGCGCATACCGTGATGAAATGTGCCATAAACCGGCAAAGTGTAAGAAGTACAAAGGCCACTTCTTCCGAAGAAACAATCAGATAAAATACATACATTTTCCTGTCTCTCTGCGGATTAAGAGGTGCGCATGGGACTAGGGGAAGCTACAGACGAGCCTCGCTATTCAAGAAAAATACATTTAACTTGGCGCGTATAAAGAGTGAATTATCTTAACCCTCCATCCACGTACTGGTTTGCTTCTGACAATAATTTTAAATAATTTCTTACTTTTCCTATATCTTCATTTAAATTGTGCTCTGCTTAAATAAATTAAGGTAACATATAGCAGTAGAAATTATGGGACGATATTCTAGAAACCTGGAAGAATGTTGAAGAGTTTTAAGGGATATTTAAAAACACAAGAGCCTTCAAATCTCTAAACATGAACGTAAACGACCCAGTGTGCAGATGACGCCAGTAAAATTAAAGTTTCGGTCAAAGGGTTGAGTAAAATTTAAAAAGAAACAGCTGTATTTTAGAAGTATTAGAAAATCATAAATATAACTTCTTAAGAGATAAATTTGATGTTATATCTACGGAAATTTATTTCATTTTAATCTGCCATTTTTCTATAATAAGATAATAATCGCAGGCTTCAGAAACTTCAAAACGATCCTCGTTTTTCGTTCGTTAAATTACACGGGAAGCTAATTTCGCAGATGCCACGACACCCTTCTATTATCCGCCAGATCACGGTGTAAACAAAACAAATAGAACAAACAGTTGTACTCACCACATCGATGAGCTGCGAAAGTTTCAATTTAATGCACACACGTAGTACGTCCGAGGTATTCACAACAGGGCGCACTAGTTTGTTATAGTTAGAAAGCAAGTCGTCGTAAAGGCGTTTCGCGTCTGGATTGCCGGCGACAGCACCGTGAACCACCAACGCCGAGAGGAACCATACGCGCAGTGTTTCCCCTATTATGGGGGGCATCATGGACCCCTGCTTCCTCCACTATGGCTAACACACTCGTCCCTATCGAACTCCTGCTTGACTGCACTAACCACGAACCACGAATCTGTAAAAAGTATCAAATAAAACGCGTATAAACTTGTGAATTCTTAATGATAATGGAATTGTAATATTTCAGAGATAATTATTGAATGAACATCTTTTATTTGAAAATATCGCTGTAAAGACAATATTAACGATACGATATTTTTATAACGTATGTGATCGATGTAGAAATCTGAATTGAATAGTTTGTTATAAACCTGAATCGAATGTTTTCTTATAAATATAAATTGTTTGTTTTCTTATAAATCTGAATTGAATATCTTTTTATAAATCTGAATTGAATTATTTTATTATAGATCTGAACCGATTATTTTGCTATAAATTTCAATTGAATGTTATATGGCATTAGGTATATGTAAAAGAATGTAACAATATTTTATTTTTATAATTCCAATAATGAATACGTACAATGACATTTAACGTTGTTACAATATTATCATGTAGATAGTAATAAATTTGTGTAAGTCTACCAATGTACCATAGGAGAAAGGTATTATGAATATTTATAAAATTCTATTTGCTCATCTCTGCATAGTGTTTGTGTTTTATTTAATACGTCATTGTACTGATACCAAGTAATGTACGTCTGTATTGCAATTGCTGGTCCCTACTTTTGAAATTAAAAAGAGAAATTGTAATCAACTACGTTTATTCTTTTACACAAACAAGTCTCAGCTTGTATGTAGAAGATTAAGTACAAGAAGATTCCGCATTTGTTGACTCATACTAGTTTTTGGATATGGTATAATACGAGTATGGTATACTAAAAATCCTAATTTTATACAAATAAAAATAACCGAATGTTTTGTAGTACTATTACGATAATGCATCGAAACGATAATTTCTGTTGCTGTTTTATTGTAACGAGACGATTACTATTATGAATATTACAGTTAAAAGAAGTTAAGAAAGCTAAAATTATTGTAAATGACAAACGTAAATATATTTTGTATTGTTTTCATCTCACTTTCTATTAACATCTACCACTATTTACATGACTACATGTATAAAAGTTAACGCAATTTAGACTACATAAAAGAACAACATAAAACAAACGCTGAATCTGCAATTGAATTTTGGATCCTACGACAAGTCTTTTAAGTTTGAAGAAAGGTTTTAAGTCTTAAATATTTTGTTCGTTTACCTCAGTCATAATTAATATTGTTACATGTTACATTATATTGTTTACATGTTCTGAAATTTGAAATATGTGTCTTGTTCATCTGTGAACATTATTATACATTATTTCATTACAAATGGCATAAATTATATCTCGCATAAAATTAGCTTAAAGAGCTAATCATTTTCAATAGCCTTTCTAAAGATACTTAATTAGTTTTGCATTCTGAATGCGCTAAATAAAACAATTTTACGTATTTCAAAGTATTCTGCACGCAAGAATTTAAATAAATATAATTTACACAATAAGATTTTCAAGAATTTTCGGAAGTCTACGAATAACATACATTTAAATAATTAGAGCAATTTAGACATAAACTGTATATGAAAAATCTGCTATAGTGCTACTAAAACGAAAATAGCTGTAAGCCATATGATAATGTTCTAAATTGTACTTGAAAAAATGTTTCACTAGCGTTAAGCTATTAAAGCGGTCGAAAATGTCAGGTAGGCATAGATGCAATGCTGTAGAGTATTTCTCCAATTATCTGAATTGTCATGATTCCAGATTGTACTGGTATGATAGGTGTACGATCAATCTGACCATGGAATGTATTGAAGTATCCATGAAATGCGCGAATTTCAATGCTTTCAAATAGTAGATACTCCAACCATATCAGCTGCATCGATATCTTCAAACTATGAAGTAAGACATTTCATTGGTTTCCTATATCTAATGAAGTGAAATTTTATTGTGAAACATACTTGTCTAATATGGTAGAATCGAACAATAATCGATAAGGAATGTTTGTTACATATTCGAGCGCAGATTTTGCAATGGAGAATGGATTTCCAAATGGCTGTAATAAACTGTACTACTATGTCACAGAATTTTTGAAAAATTCATTTGTTACTTAACCAAATTTTACTAACACATATATATTAATATAACTGGTATACTATAATTAAGTAGTATAACTAACTATATAATTAATATAACTAATATAAATATAAATAGTAATTTAACGCAATAGAATTCCTTTAGAATGAAAAGAAAGACACAAAAATGTATCGATACTCTGCTTATCCATTGTCTTGTTATGCCACTTTGTATTTCCCTAACAATATATTTCAATAGTTGTTTCATATTTTATTATATATACATATATACACACAATTTATTCAATTCAATAATTTTCATCATAACTTGTTAAAACAGAACAGTCGGCAGTATTATTCTAAAAATACTATTGCCATATTTTACGAGATAAACTGAATTTAAATCTTGTACAGGACAAGTGAAAAAAAAAACTTGGCAAGAGCTGTCGAAGTATATATTCTTCTCGTGCGACGATGCAACCCAAAAAGTACTAAGAGAAGAATGTTGATAGCTGTATCTCCAGAAATTAAAATTTTGCATTTTTAAGACCTAAAGCGTGTCGCGGATATTTTTAGTAACTCGTCTACTTGAAATATATCACATACTATATTCAGATTTAAGAAATATAAAACAATTCACTAACGTGAGATTGTTACAGTTTACGACTTCTAGACTGCAAAGTTTTATGCGTGCAAGAACACATAGGATATATTGCAATATTCGTACATATAATATTCATGATAATACGTGAAATTAATCTTTGTGTAGATACTATTTGTTTAATTGCGTTCTTCCAAATATGAATTCGCATAAATATATCCACAGTTTACATAATAATCTCTTTTCCCTTCGTTTCTCTTTCATATAATAAAATACCAGATTTAATACTTAACACGTTATTTAAAATACAAATAATATAATTCTAAAAAATATAATTAGTAAAACGTTGTAAGAACGACGTAAGAACATAAAATATTTAACACGACAGCAAAGGAGTACTTTCAGCAACGACAAATAAATATAGTTCCAAATGTCGTCTAAACTTTAGACAATTACATTCAATGTATTAAGAAAATTCATGGAGAAGAGATTGTATTTGCCTTAGCCTATCAGACCTTCATTAAGAATCTCGATCAACTAGAAGAACATATTCGACGTAAGAGTGGCAAATACGATCTCAACGGCCATTCTATTCTCATCACCTAAACAAAGTAAAGATACGTCACACTTGCTAACGACATCCAGTTTAGGAGAACGTTACACCGCCCAGGTGTAATTAAGCCGAGAACATTAAACATTCAATAATTGTGACGTAACTGGCTCAAAATGATTGCAAATTTTATGGTAATTATATAACAAATTCGGACCTCTTAGGAGTATTTATCGTGCAAATAAATCGAGACAATTATGCAATATATAGTATAATAAGTGCAAAAATAACCGTGTACAATATTTATGTCTTGGTTTCAATGAAATATAAAGTACGATATATACATAGAAAAAATGTTGGATTTCCCTTTATACTTTATAGAAGTTAAACGTCAAGCGACGAATTAGATTAAGAGGAAAGACAAAAAGCGCCTTCGCTAACCTATCGTTGAAAGGTACAAAATTGAATGCCTAGCACGCTCCGGAATATAATTTAAATAACTTAATTTATCGCACATCGGTCCCACGATAATGTATATTAAGAGAGTTGCGGTAATCATATTTTCCCTGACATTAAAAAGCTATTAATACTGTCGTGCAGCTTACTTTAAGTTCCAAGACTTCCATTTGCCATGCATCTGCGCCATAATAAAATTTCCATGTTTCGCAGGGGTATAATACTTAGAATCAACTTAGACGCCATTCGCAATTATATTAATTACCTGTTTTGCAGAGAACGAACTACAGTCAGTCAAGTCGCTATTCAAAGTTGGATTAATCCGTTTAATAAGTTCCGACTGACGTATTAAGAGCAAGAAAATTGATAGAAGAATTGCCTTCTTCAAAAAGTAAAAGCGAAATACGATATTTCATTACGAAAAGAAATTGTAGTCGGACAGTCTTGAAATTCGAGAAGAACCATAATGTCAGGTGAACGAAACGTTAATGGCACGAGTAACAGATTCGTGAGACAGACATTTCAAACCTGATAGATAATACTTTATCGATTCATACTCATACAGATAATTTAAATAAGTGACTCTTCATCCTGTTAGGATCCTCGAATTTTACTCGATTCACTTCCATCTCTATCGAAAAAAAGACTTTCAACGTTTCAAGAATATTTTTAGAGAAATACTAAAATAAAAAATTATACGTACCTATCGATAACAATTCTTTCTTATTCTCCTGAAACTTATGATACTTTCCAACGATAGGAAAATATGATTTAGTCAGAGATGATCCAAAGAATACAGGAAATTTAACTAAAAGGAATAAAAGTACAATTTTAAATTAAACGCGCATGACACCGTAATTAAAAGAACTGGTAACGCACAAAGGTGGTAACCTGTAAACACCAGAAAGTATCCTAGCTATGTATGCAATTAGGTTAGTTATTAATACTCGCTTAATTGCATTTTAATGCGTCATATATTCGAAAGTAATCAACGGAAAGTCGAAAGTAATTGCCACTAAAGTTCAAAATACAAATGCAATAAATGGTAGAAATCGGAAAGGTATGCTTAATTTCTCAGAAGCGAAAGCAAATAAGAACGCTAGTGTCGCTATTAAAGGACAACGAAACGTTGCACCCATCATTTCCGAACGGTACATTGGCAAGCAACTGATTGATTCGCGTATCTCGCGAAAGGCCATTAGAGGAAAGTACGCTGCAATTCAACGAGATAACCGCTGGATGTAAATTCAAGCCTATACCTGACAGCATTTAATCCGATTTTCAACGATCGTTATGCAGGTAGTCTGATCAGTCCAGGTGAACCACTCATCGGTGCTGGGATTAGGATTAGCTCAATGGATTTTCCACTTGGATATCAAACTGGCAACTCGTACGTTTTCCACTCACAAATTACGCTATGCTACAAACATTCACGTAAACAGAAGACAATATCGTTACGATTCAATCACGAATAGTTGCTGATGTTATATATGTATCGGATCCTAAACACAGGTAGCGTATCTTTCCTGATAATAATAGCGAGATAATACGTTTATATTCTCATAATATTATTATTTCTCATAAGTAGACTGCGACTTTTTATACATTCGTAGGAAATTTGACGGCCCCAAAAAATGCACGTAATAAATAAAAGCATGTAAGTAAACCAAAAATATAATACTTGTTATTATATTTAATAAATCAATTGTCTATCTAGGTTTTATCTTTTAAGAATAAGAAATGTTACATTCAGTCTACTCATAAAAATGTTATATTTATGTTACGTTAAACATAGATATAAATGTTGAAATCTACAGTTCGATTACATATATGTATATCAGCAAGGAATATAGTATTAGGTATACTGTTATTGTTACTTATAAACATACACAAAGTATCCAATATTACCAAAGTATTCGATATAACTACCTCTGCCAATAGATCATCTATCGCTCTTCGCGACTTTGTCATAAATCTTTGAAGATAATCTCGAACATTCCGAGCTTCTATGCGGTTAACACATGACGTTTGATGCATCAATTATGATTAAACTAATTTCACTTGTTTCATTTGGTGAAGAATGTGTTTCAGCAATGCCATACAGTTCGATTAATTGAAATAAACATGTCAATGACAAATGCACACATAAAATATCTTGCAATGTCGGAAATTATTTGATATTATTGATATACTTCCTTCATAGTTGTATACAGATTTCAATGTCTGCCATATGTTGTAAACATAATCGCACATTGCTGGAAACAAGATATCGACAAATTATCAACTGGACTTTTTATACATAAAATAGAGCAATGAAAATTGATATTGGCAAAATACAAGTAAAAACGTATTAAGCAAGTAAAAAGTACCGTTATTCGAATTCAAAATTTGAAACTGAAATACGTAGTTAATACTATCGAAAACACTAGAAGACTGACACAATGCACAACTCGAAACATCGTAATGGAGATCGCAGATTCATGATCGATATCGATGATAGATCGATAGTGCGCTAGTCAGATAGGGGAAACAAGATTCCGCCATCGAACGTCGAAAAGCAAAAAAGAGGGGGAAAAACGAGAGAGCGAAGCTAACGAATATGAATGTCGTTAGTCGTTAGGGAGAAAATCCGGCCATTCGTTTCCGTCTCGTAGCTGGCTGGAGATTTGAATTACCCGTACGAGACTAAATTTCCTCCTCTTCTAAGCATCGCGACTCACCGATGGGCGGCCCGCGTGCCGTATTTCAACTCGGTGTCACCGCACGCACCGATACACAAGTGGAAACGTGAATTTACGATGGATCACGTACATGCGCTCGGCAATGACGAAGGATCGATCAACACTCTACTCTCACCTACGGTCCCTACTAGTCTGAATGTCTAATTACTTTTGCGCTGCTAACTAGGTCAATGATATTTTATTTCGGATAATCGCAGCTCATGAAACAGGTGACCTTCTTTTGCGAGAACTGCGCGACGTCTTCGTTCGTCGTAACACACCAACACCAAATCATTAACGCGCCCGCGATTTTCACACGGTGTATTTTCGCCGTGCTCTATCCTTCGCGAACACTTCTCGCTATCTCCCTCCGTTCAATCACGATCGCCATCAATATACACAAAAAGTTTATGGCGGGCTTCGTAGTTGCACGAATGTACGGTTTATGAACCTTTGAAGAAATTAACCGTGCGGGCTGAACGAAAAATAAATAACGAAAACTTACGATAAACAATTATGACCGATAAGAACCATCGGTTGCTTCACAAGGGTATCAAGCTTTTATCACGTTTCGTAAAGTGATTAATTAATTGCCAACAGTCTAAACTGTATCCCTGGCAAACGTAAACTGTCTCGTTGTTCGAACAATCTGCATACACAAATGACAAACGCTGTTAAGAACTAAACACATGAAACATTAATCCCTGGATTTGTAAAAATCTTCTGTCATAAAGCGTGGAGTTTATGCATTACGAGAGTAAACAAATTGACGAAAAATAAGAAACGTTAGTACCGTAAAAAAATAAGCAAAGATCGAAGCGTATATTAATGGCAACGAGGGTTGGCAATATGACACTGACTTAACCTCGCACGCTCCAGGCCACGCCGGTGTTGAAACAGCTCCCGAAACCACTGCACACTCGCACGCACTGCACCCACGACTGAACAACGGGGGGGTCCGAGTCTCGGCTGTCGTTCTAGGGTTCTAGGATTTCGCCCGGTCGGCGGCGCCACTGGGCACGCACACGTACCAGGAGAGCCGCGAAAGCGTAACAGGAGAACACCAAGAACCAGAGAGAGAAAAAGACAGAGAGGACAACGAAGAGTCGGGTAGGAATCTGGACCAATCTTGCGCGCGCATAAGCGCGATGCCTTTATGTATGCACGCGACGCGGTGTATTGGTACAATAGTCGGCAAGGTGCTATCTCAAAAAAAAAGGTGTCGATGCTCCGCCCACGAAAGGCTTCGTTGTAGAAAAGATTAAGCCCTTTCTTTGATCTGCGCAAACGACGCGGATAATTGAATCACTAACGAGTGAAGAATGAGGAAGAGCTAATGGGATATAGTTCTTGCGGAGATTTTACTACTAACAGCGGTTTCGTGAATTCTAATCTTACTTGAATCGTCAAGTGTGCTTCAGAAGAATTAAAAGAAATCTTCTATTCTCGCTTCAAAAGGTATCTTTTACCCTACGTAGATAATGTTCATTTTTAAAAATAGGAAAAGCTACTGTGGGGAGAATTGTTCTCATTTTTCTGATATCATTGTTTTATTAGGATATTATTAGGATATACAGTTTTAGCATAAACTACGTATCACGGCTTGAAAGTTATGCTTAAACACCTTTTTCTGGAATTTTAGTGTATTATAGTCCATACTATTATATTAGAAGCTTAGACCAACTTTGAAAACAATTGCAGATAATATAGGTTAGGGTTAGGTTGCTATATTTAATCCTTTAGGAAAAAATTCTTCTTCCATTCATGAAAAATTAGTAATTATTTTTCATTGATTCGATTCTTAATATGTGATCAGTTGTTTCAATGATATTAATAGGTTTCTTAAAAATTATATTAAAATTCGTTGTAACTGATGACGTTTTTATTTAAAAATTGTATTACACTTGTAGCTTTAAAAAGTGTAACTCTACCGAAAAAATTTAATAGAAATTTAATAAAAAACGACATAATTGTACCAGATTGACATCTAAAATAGCTATACAGTTTTATAATACAAATTTTCTCTTATATTATGAATATACAACGCGATCATAATAAATTTCCTTTTTACGTTTGTTATTTTAAACAATTATTTTAATTGCATCACAAATTACAGTGATCACTTAAATAATGCTTAAAACATATAGTTCAGCACCAACACACTTAAAACGAAATGCGTAAATATCAAAATATAATACTCTTTGAAAAATAAAGTATAGAAATAGTTCATATAATAAGAAAAGAAACAAACCGAAACAATCTTTGAAACGTGATCTTCTTATTCTTAAATTTACTACGTTACTTATTCTACATGATCGCAACTATTACCAATCCTTTAGGTTTTGTATATGAGAAAAAACATTCTCTTCCTCCATGCTTACTCAAAGGTACTAAAAATTTTATGTTGATTAAGAGTCGTCTCTTGAGGATACTTCACCATACATAAACCATTTCAGACTTCTTTTCGCTACTGTCGGTCTGATCACAAGTCCACGATTTGCATTAATATGTTTTTTCATTACATATATACAGTCACGCTTAAATCGAATGTTTAAATTACTTCCACTGTTGTTAAAAATAAACAAATGACGAAGGGTCGTTTAAACGGTTTCAATCCTAAAATCATTTATTTAAGATTTGCTTAATATCGCTGTTATCTTTTTACATATTAACACATGTTTTTTTTATAACATAACATAGTAGCTAGCATCGAGATGAATTTAACGAACTATGATATCATAATTTAGAAGTGACTTTACGGAACAAAGGTTAATTTAAATTGGAACACTATAAAAATAATAAATTATACTTGTTTTGTAGGATATTCAAAGAGCTAGCCGCCTGCATCGATACGTCTCTGCACACGATACATAAGCGGTGGAATGGTATTTCTTGTGGCGTTTCCATCGTAGACCAATAGTGCATGTTATGTGTATGGAACTCTTGGGATATCTTGCAGAAACTTAGCTCCGCGTAGTCCATTCACATAAATGTATACTTACCGCACAATAAATAACAGATAGAAACAAAGACGTATGGACACATCCATTCACATATATCCAGAAAAACGAAAAATTCAATAAAATATTATTTTGTATTGTCACAGGAAATTAGAAAGAAATTTTATTTATACATATTTTGATCATTGATTGAATAAATGAAATGGACTGAATGCCAGAAATGAGATGAATTATCTTTACTGTGCATCATTTTTCAATAAATTTCAATAACATCAGGTTAGTGTATTCTAATCTTAATAATATTTGCATTTTCTTACGTTGTTTATAAAAACAAAACTTGTACTTACAGAAACTTCAAACAGCACCAAAACTGAAAAACTACAACCGATACTTATGACAAATTGGTTTATTATTGTTAGCTAACAATTTTATTACTATTAAGTAAATTTATCTCAGGATATAAGACAAAAAATTTATGAAACAAAATTGTTCTACAATTTTAATTAAATTCATGTCACATCATTATCAAAGTAAAATAAAGAAATGTTGCTTCAGAAATTAAGCAAAAGTTGTTTCGTGTCAGCTTCAAAATTATCGTGCAGCATGCTGCCAAGCCGATAGATTAAGGTGGATGCGGAGGAATAAGCAGCAAAGTAGAGGGGAGTTCATGAAGTGAGAGAAAACTGAGAAGAGAAAATAGCAAGGAAGGGTCGTTCCAATTCAGCGCAGCTCATTTATCATTGAACCTCGAATGCCAATCTCCTTCTTGGTGAATCGAGAAATAGAAAAAAGGAGGTAAGCGTAAAATGAAGGGTAGAAAGACTTGGGAACTTCGACCGAATTATTTGTCAAGTATTAAAGTTCTTTTAATTCATCTGCCAGCTATTGTACTTTAAAACTCCAGAATAAGCCTGGTCTGGCCTGAAAATCGACAAATTCGAATTCGCAAATCAATCTGCAGCTCTTAATTGGATTGGAACAATTAGAGTTTATTTCGTTCCAATCGTCATTTTTATACACTGATGATAATAGAACAAATTACTTCGTGACCTACTTTATTAATCTTCTCATTTCAGATTCTTAAATATTCCTGTATCCCAATTAGTTGCGTTTGAATATAATAGGATTCAAGTTTGCAATGATCATAATCCGGATAAATCCGATAGTAAACAGAGTTTTAAACGTTTAATTTTGTTACGTGCTAAGGATCCTTAGAATTCTAATTTAATAAACTGGACTCAAATCCGAACGTATTCATAATAATTTTGTTGAAAAAATTGTTAAACTTTTGTCCAATTTAAAACAAGAATTATATGTTCGCAAAATCAGTACATTAAATTATTTCAACTGAATTAAATGCGACGAAATCATTCAAAAATTTCAGAGACATTTTCATCTGCTTGTGCTATAATGCTATATACAATATACATAATATAATAAACTCACATCGCATAAATAAAGAGATGCATCGATATAGCCGCAAAACATGAATTATGAATAAACAATAATAAATAACTAAGAGATACATCGATATGTACAATCTTGTAAACATAGTTAATAACATTATTTTCAAATAGTTTTACAAGCTGAGATATTTTTGTAAGATCGTTGTATGTATTATACATTATGTATGGAAGAATCGAGTGATTACGAAGGAATGATAAAGGTGCTGGGTTTGATATGAAGTGCCATATTGAAGAAGACCTGGCAAGTGACCAATAATCTTCTTGGATCAGCACTATCGATTTACTCTATGCCTCGCAATTCAACCCAAAAACGAACGTGTGAGATCATCTATCGATTCGCAACTATTCACGAGCTATAAAAGATAATATCGCCAAATATTTTATTGTGTGTGTATTTAACAATTCACATAAATCAATAGAAATAGAATTTGTAGATTTATTAAGAAACATTTTAATAGAAATATAGATATCTTCCGAAATTAAATTCGTGTAAACAAAATTTGATTGATAAATTAAACTACGTTTTATTTCGTAGTAAAACATCTTCATTCAGATTACACAAATTGTATTTGTATTAAACTAATTTACTTTTGTTCCACTTTAATCACCTTTACCAAGAGAATCGTATCTTTCATCCATCGATTGTGTCAAAATTACAGATTCCCTCAATCAATCAAGAGGATAAAGAGCTGAAGACGACACTTCTTTTATTTGTTTATCGTTGTGCATTGATGAGCAAATGAGCAGGCTAACTTACTTAAATTATTACTCGAATAAACAATGAGAGATTGATTGAATGTGGACTGGATTGCTCACTTACAGGTATTCATAATCTGTAATTTTTATATTTTCGTATTTAAAAATAGTACAGATAATGTTTGTGTATATAAAATAATGTTTATTAAATATTCAACACTTGACTGAGCTGTCGTTTTGCAACAATAAATAAGAAGTACGTAGTAACATTTTCAGTAATGATATCAGAATTAACAAATTTTGTAAGCCCTCTGTATTAAGGGTTATAAGGAATCAATAATGGATATTCGACACACTTCTCTAATTTTAGATTCGTTGTGTTTATAATGTATATGTGTACGTCAATATTTAAACGCTGAAACAAAATATTATTTATGATATGTTATTTTTGGAAACTAAATTATAATTAAATTAGAGATGTAAATCGTAATTAATTTAAAGGATACAGATATAACCGAATTTATTATATTAATTGTTTATTCATTTGTAAATTATAATTTATATTAGTGCAATTGATAAATCTTATAACCCGTAAATTTATGGCCGTAAATTTATAGTAAAGCTGATATCAGCTTGATTTTAATATTGCAATGCATAATATTTCCATATACAAATTTATATTCAATTACTTATATACATGGAAGATGCTAGAATTCTACTACTCACACGAAGGCAACCTTGCTTAATTTGCTTTCCTGTCCGCATATGTACATCGAATTCCCAAAGGTTACAGGGAAAGGTTTCAATCGTCTGTTTCGTTCAATTTATCAACCCATATAGGACAGGTTCAAGTCTTCCAATCCCCTTGACAATTCAGATCATATCTTCGTATATTTCCTCCAATTGTAGCCATATTACACGATGAGTATGATGAACAAAAATTGCATAAAATATTATATAAATTACCCAGATTATGTATATAGAATAACGGAAACAATTACGGAAATCAACATACATATACATGCAATTAACATAAACACAGATTTTCAAACATTTTGTTTTAACTTCTTCTCCTTCTTCGTTTATAATGAAATGTTAATAACATGATAGTTATAATAACATCCTTAAAAATGTAAATTGTATAATGTTAATAATTTAAATTAAATAATTAGATAAATAATCATATGATTAAATAATCGATTAAGTAATTCTAGTAGTTAAATAATCAGATGTTTTTATAAAATATTTTTTTAATGAAAAATGGAAATCTCAAAGTGAGCAAAATTTAAATCAAATTGTACTTGTGGTTGAAAGCAATTTCTGATACATCTCGTCTTTCTATTTTTCTAACATCTTTCTACGTTATTGAAAAATCTACTGTTGCTGTAATTCCATTATGTAACACCAATGTTGGTCTGTAATATCCACTGGGAAATCATTGTACAATTCCTCGTTTTAAACACAAACGAAGAAGTAATATGACTACTCTATTTTTAAAAGCCGTGAATTTTTACAAAAACGATAAAAGCTGAAGAAGTAGGAAGATCGATTCAAGAGATTAGGAAAGCATCGATATCTGTACTTCTGCAGTTGTTATGTAGCACGATTTCATAACACAGTGCTAAATTCTGCAAAAATTTCTAAAGGAGAAGCAATACAGATAAAGTGTCGGAGCAATTTTTAATTGCAACAGATCAAAAAAGTGTCGATAGTGTTTCATCGTCACGCGGCCACCGCTCATCTGCCGTAATCGATGTCGATAGTACTGCCCAATAAGCACTTATGTTTTACATGTCTGGATATTAGTCATATTCACTAAATTAAAGAGAATTCCGAATCATTCTCAATTTTGCACAATTTTGCTGTTCAGTATATAAATACTTATTAACACGATATTACTTATTAACACGAAATCATTAAAAGCAAAGAAAATTTTGTACTATTTAACATATTTGTGTTGAAGATAATTCTCCACTTCATATATTTAATCTTTTGCGGTGTAACAAAATTCTAAAAAGTATTTTTTTCAACCGGATGGCAATCAGAATTTTCGATTAAAAAGTTATTTGTAATCCTTGAATTAATATGCAAATATTGAGTAATTGCAAATAAAATTTAATACCTTGATATAAAATAATATAGGTATGACGCTTGAAAGATATTACAGATCGAAAAAATCATTTAAAATAAAAAACTAAAAAATCATTATACCTTACAAGTAAAACAGTTTACAAGTATAGTTTCTCGTAACATACGGAAATATTCTACATACATATTTGTTTTCACATAGCATGTATAACCATTCATTGGGTATTGCTACTGTTTTTCTACACTATAACTCCAATAATAGTTGGATCATTGTTCAGAAATCCAGCACATATAACTTAATCTAACTAAGAGCAAACTTCTGCCGGTGAAACATATAAACTGCATCTGAAATTAATAGTTACTCCTATGTTCACGAGCGTCACCACTAGACACTTTGACTAGATATACGTACCGAAATATCTGCAGAAGCGTGATACCATTTTCTAACAATTTATAACTTCATTTCGAACTTACATTTGTCATGTGAATAAACATAAACCTGTATATGTATAAACAGGTTGGTTCGTTTAAAACAGGCTACGTAAATGATTTCCACACCTGTAATATTAAGAGAAATGTTTTTTACGCACATGACATCAAGAGACGAATAAGATGGAAGAGCAATTTTCACATAAATTTTATTTTTTATGATTTTTTCAATATCACTCACGTTATTTTACATGTATGTACACAAATTTCTCTGTCATGTGTTATTCCAAACACAGTGCAACCTTGAAATTCCAACAGACTCTAAATATATAATTTAATATTTTGTAACAGTTTGAAATAGTCTCGTCAAATAATTCTAAATAGTCTCAAACTCTTGTTCCGTAAACCGCATCGCAATTTTCAACAATTACATGATAGATTCCTTGCCGGCCAATATAAATTAACACATTCCATAACAAGGTACCTAATGCATATGATTTGAATTATGACATATCACATAATCTTACGCTAAGCATATTTTTCAACAGTAAAGGTAATAGAAAATTATCATTTAAAATTTTAACACTGTCCTTCAGACCATTTAGAGTATTGAGCCGATTAGCCTACACATAACATATAAAGACAAGCTGGCGTGTTTTCACACAGCATATATTACATGCACGTAATACAAAATAATAGTATATTGCGCAATACATTATAATATAATATAATATAACGTAATACCATATAACGTAATACATTATATTGTGATACAATATGAGGTGATACAATATACAGTAATACACTATAACGTTATACTATATAAAGTAATGCATTATAACTCCATCCTATTTCTCGTAATACGCTATAACGAAATACAATATAGTGTCATACGTTATAACAAAATACTATATAACGTTATACGTTGTATAGTAATACTATATAACGTAATACGTTGTATAGTAATACTATATGACGTAATGCTTTATTACGTTATACGTTATAACGTAATGCTATACAACGTTATACCTTATAACGTAATAGTGTATAACGTTACACGTTATAACGTAATACTATACAACGTCATTCGTTATAACGTAACACTATACAACGTCATACGTTATTACGTAGTAGTATAAAACATTATACCTTATTACGTAATGCCATATAACGTCACACGTTATAACGTAATACCATACAACGTGATCCGTTATAACGTTATACCATATGACGTTATGCCATATAACGTAATACGTTATAACGTTATATCATATAACGTATTACGTTATAACGTTATACCATATAACTTAATACTTTATAACGTTATACCATATAACGTAATACGTTATAACGTCATAAGATATAACGTATTACGTTATAACGTTATAACATATAACGTAATACGTTATAACGTTATACCATATGGCGTTATACCATATAACGTAATATGTTATATCGTTATACCATATAACGTAATACGTTATATCGTTATACCCTACAACGTATTACGTTATAACGTTATACCATACGACGTTATACCATATAACGTAATACGTTATAACGTTATACCATATAACGTAATACGTTATAACGTCGTCCAATATAACGTAATACGTTA
Organism: Bombus vosnesenskii; assembly: GCF_011952255.1. Taxonomy (NCBI): domain Eukaryota; kingdom Metazoa; phylum Arthropoda; class Insecta; order Hymenoptera; family Apidae; genus Bombus; species Bombus vosnesenskii. Next base: position 1,757,921 of record NW_022884350.1, read on the forward strand.
TAACGTCGTCCAATATAACGTAATACGTTATAACGTCGTCCAATATAACGTAATACGTTATAACGTCGTCCAATATAACGTAATACGTTATAACATCATAAGATATAACGTATTACGTTATAACGTTATAACGTTATACCATATACCGTAATACCATATTACGTAATAAGTTATAACGTTATACCATATAAGGTAATACGTTGTAACGTTACACCATATGACGTTATTCCATATAACGTAATACGTTATAACGTTATACCATATAACGTAATACGTTATAACGTTACACCATATGACGTTATACCATATAACGTAATACGTTATAACGTTATACCATATAACGTAATACGTTATAACGTTATACCATATAACGTTATACGTTATAACGTTACACCATATACGTTATACCATATAACGTAATACGTTTTAACGTTATACCATATACGTTATACCATATAACGTTATACGTTATAACGTTACACCATATGACGTTATACCATATACCGTAATACGTTATAACGTTATACCATATGACGTTATACCATATACCGTAATACGTTATAACGTTATACCATATGACGTTATACCATATAACGTAATACGTTATAACGTTATACCATATAACCCAATACGTTATAACGTTATACCATATAACGTAGTACGTTACAACGTTATGCCATATAATTTAATACGTTATAACGTTATACCATATACCGTAATACGTTATAACGTTATACCATGTGACGTTATACCATGTAACGTAATATGTTATAACGTTATAACATACGACGTTATACCATATAACGTAATACGTTATAACGTTATACCATATAACCTAATACGTTATAACGTTGTACCATATATCGTAATACGCTATAACGTTATACCATATGACGTTATACCATATAACGTAATACGTTATAACGTTATACCATATAACCTAATACGTTATAACGTTATACCATATAACGTCATATGTTATAACGTTATAACATATGACGTTATACCATATACCGTAACACGCTATAACGTTATACCATATAACGTAATAAGTTATATCGTTGTACCATATGACGTTATACCATATAACGTAATACGTTATAACGTTATACCATATGACGTTATACCATATACCGTTATACGTTATAACGTTATAGCATATGACGTCATACCATATACCGTTATACGTTATAACGTTATAGCATATAACGTAATACGTTATAACGTTATACCATATAACGTAATACGTTATAACGTTATACCATATAACGTAATACGTTATAACGTTATACCATATAACGTAATACGTTATAACGCTACACCATATAACGTAATACATTACAACGTTATACCATATGACGTTATACCATATAACGTAATACGTTATAACGTTATACCATATGACGTTATACCATATAACGTAATACGTTATAACGTTATACCATATGACGTTATACCATATAACGTAATACGTTATAACGTTATACCATATAACGTAATACGTTATAACGTTATACCATATAACGTAATACGTTATAACGTTATACCATATAACGTAATACGTTATAACGTTATACCATATAACCTAATACGTTATAACGTTATACCATATACCGTAATACGTTACAACGTTATACCATATGACGTTATACCATATAACGTAATACGTTATAACGTTATACCATATGACGTTATACCATATACCGTTATACGTTATAACGTTATAGCATATGACGTCATACCATATAACGTAATACGTTATATCGTTATACCATATAACGTAGTGCATTATATCGTAATACCATATAAATACCATGTAACGTTATACGTTATAACGTAATACGTAATAACGTCACACCATACGTTATAACGTTATACCATATGACGTTATATAACACTACGTTTTATGGTATAACGTTAGAACGCTTTACGTTATATGGTATAACGTTATAACGTATTACGTTATATGGTATAACGTTATAACGTATTACAATATATGGTATATTGTCCATAACGCATTACGTTATAGAGTATTTCTTTATAAAGTATAACGTTATAACGTAATATTATATGGTATAACGTATGGTATTGTATGGTATGATATGTACTATATAACATAACGTCCCGCGGTGTCCCGTGGTATCGACCGGTATGCCACGGTGTCAAATGGTGTCGCGCGGTGTCCCACGATGTCCAACGTTGTCCAACGGTGTCCAATGTTGTCCAACGTTGTCCAACGTTGTCCAACGTTGTCCAACGATGTCCCACGATGTCCCACGGTGTCCCACGGTGTCCCACGGTATCCCACGGCGTCCAACGGTGTCCAACGTTGTCCAACGACGTCCAACGACGTCCAACGACGTCCAACGATGTCCAACGATGTCCAACGGTGTCCAACGATGTCCAACGACGTCCAACGACGTCCAACGACGTCCAACGACGTCCAACGGTGTCCAACGATGTCCCACGTTGCAGTCCAGTCTAGATCATCCAAAATTCTGTTGGAGGCTTTTGGAGACCCAAACTGGACCGACGGTATCCCACGGTGTCCCACGGTGCAGTCCAGTCTAGATCATCCAAAATTCTTTTGGCGGCATTTGGAGATCCAAACTGGACTGGTGCGTAGTTCTTAGCTTGGCATCGTTTTCCAAAGATTAATCAACTGATTAATTTTTGGAAAAGGATGCCAATTACCAGGTCTCACCACGAGGAGGTGACTACGCACGAGACCCGCCCATGGGTTATGTAACACTACACATCGATCTCGACATTCAACCTGCTAGCAGAATGTCGAGTTTTGACTCTACTTAACCATGGGCCTGCGTATGGATATGGTTGTTTCGTAGCCTAACTGCGAAACACATATCTCCAACGCAGTACTTACATGAATCTTTACAAACGTGGAACAATGCCTACGTAACGCAACATCCTTCTCCCACACAACGATTACATCGATCAGTACAAATATCGTACAATAATTCGCATCCCTACTGGCATCATTCGGTATCAAACACACATTTATCTAACTTGGAATGAAAAGAAGAAAATGTAGCTACTGACACTGCATATACCATTTCGTGTCTCGCAGAAGGGACATACGAGTCGCTGTACTAAACTAGTTAACGTTCTATTTTTGCGACACTGTAAGATATTGAAGATACTGAAAAGTTATAAACTCTAACGTAATCTCAATAAGTTTCCCTTAAAAATGGGAAAACAAGAAAATGCCCGATTAATCAGATGATAAAGGAAAACATCGCGGCGCGCCCGAAACGAAAGAGATCGCGATCTCTCGAAAGAACTAACAAACCTACACGACGTACCCCCGTACACGAGATAACCCCGAAGTTCCGCGGAAAGCCCAAGAATTGACCGTAACTCGATTCCTGTTTCGCCGTTCGAAACTTACACGAGTCGCGGTCGATGGCGCCGACCGATGATGCTAGTGATCCACGGGTAATTCAGCCGTGGATCCAGCACATAGGCCAGCAACTTAACACACTCCAACTGAACATGTGGAACCCGGGGATGGACCGCTGAACAGGATTACGAAGGCAAGAGGCCTCAACTGAACAGTGGGGTCCACTCACGGGAAGGGACCGCTGAACAGGATTACGAAGGCATTGACCTCAACTGAACAGTGGAGTCCGCTCCCGCGGGCCCGAACAGAATTACGGAGGACGTGAAATTGCAGGTCCCTGGCCGAGTACCGAAGTATCAATCGGACAGGACTGCAGATCCACGACTGAATCCCCAACAGATTCGCTAGCATCACCGGCGCGACGACAACGCCCGCGATCCGATGCGAACGTCGAGCAGTCGTCGAGCAGTCACCGAGACAGAGGTGTCCTTGGGGCGACTTACGAATTCAAAGAGTTGTCCAGTGCACGTTGACCCGCACGTACGCGGAATACGCGCGAGCGAGTACGTCACGCTACGGTTCGAAAGAACTGAGTGATCGCGAACCGATAAATCGCGAGTACAATAAGTACTGTGTGGTAAGCGAGTGAAGGGAGACGAGATCTTTCTTTTTTTCGTTCTAAGGTGGATAAATGTCGTTGTACAGAATGAGCTCACAATGCACTTGACATAGGTATCTACCTTACGATTAATTAAGACTAAGACGCACGCATCCCACGGTGTCCCACGGCGTCCCACGATGTCCAACGGTGTCCAACGGTGTCCAACGTTGTCCAACGGTGTCCAACGGTGTCCAACGTTGTCCAACGGTGTCCAACGTTGTCCAACGACGTCCAACGTTGTCCAACGACGTCCAACGACGTCCAACGACGTCCAACGGTGTCCAACGGTGTCCAACGGTGTCCAACGGTGTCCAACGGTGTTCAACGGTGTCCAACGGTGTCTTACGGCATCCCACGGTGTCCCACGGTGTCCTACGGTGTCCCACGGTGTCCCACAGTGTCCCACGGCGTCCAACGTTGCAGTCCAGTGTAGATCATCCAAAATTCTTTTCGCGGCATTTGGTGACCCACACTGGATCGACGACGTCCAACGTTGCAGTCCAGTCTAGATCATCCAAAATTCTGTTGGAGGCTTTTGGAGACCCAAACTGGACCGACGGTATCCCACGGTGTCAAACGTTGCAGTCCAGTCTAGATCATCCAAAATTCTGTTGGAGGCTTTTGGAGACCCAAACTGGACCGACGGTATCCCACGGTGTCCCACGTTGCAGTCCAGTCTAGATCATCCAAAATTCTGTTGAGGCTTTGGAGACCTAAACTGGACCGGTTTTGGTAATCCCACGGTGTCCCACGTTGCAGTCCAGTCTAGATCATCCAAAATTCAGTTGGAGGTTTTGGAGACCAAACTGGACCGACGGTATCCCGCGGTGTCCTAATCACAGTCCACAGTTCAGATCATCCAAAATTCTGTTAGCTTTGAGACCCAACTGGACCGATTTGGTATCCCGCGGTGTCCCACGTTGCAGTCCAGTCTAGATCATCCAAAATTCTGTTGGTGGCTTTTGGAGACCCAAACTGGACCGACGGTATCCCACGGTGTCCCACGTTGCAGTCCAGTCTAGATCATCCAAAATTCTGTTGGAGGCTTTTGGAGACCCAAACCGGACCGACGGTATCCCACGGTGTCCCACGTTGCAGTCCAGTCTAGATCATCCAAAATTCTGTTGGAGGCTTTTGGAGACCCAAACTGGACCGACGGTATCCCACGGTGTCCCACGTTGCAGTCCATTCTAGATCATCCAAAATTCTGTTGGAGGCTTTTGGAGACCCAAACTGGACCGACGGTTTCCCACGGTGTCCCACGTTGCAGTCCAGTCTAGATCATTCAAAATTCTGTTGGAGGCTTTTGGAGACCCAAACTGGACCGACGGTATCCCACGGTGTCCCACGTTGCAGTCCATTCTAGATCATCCAAAATTCTGTTGGAGGCTTTTGGAGACCCAAACTGGACCGACAATATCCCGCGGTGTCCCACGTTGCAGTCCAGTCTAGATCATCCAAAATTCTGTTGGAGGCTTTTGGAGACCCAAACTGGACCGACGGTATCCCACGGTGTCCCACGTTGCAGTCCAGTCTAGATCATCCAAAATTCTGTTGGAGGCTTTTGGAGACCCAAACTGGGCCGACGGTCTCCCACGGTGTCCCACGTTGCAGTCCAGTCTAGATCATCCAAAATTCTTTTCGCGGCATTTGGTGACCCACAATGGACCGACGGTTTCCCACGGTGTCCCACGTTGCAGTCCAGTCTAGATCATCCAAAATTCTGTTGGAGGCTTTTGGAGACCCAAACTGGACCGACGGTTTCCCACGGTGTCCCACGTTGCAGTCCAGTCTAGATCATCCAAAATTCTGTTGGAGGCTTTTGGAGACCCAAACTGGACCGACGGTATCCCACGGTGTCCGACGGTGTCCATCGGCGTCCAACGGCGTCCCACGTTGCAGTCCAGTTTAGATTATCCAAAATTCTCTTCGTGGCTTTTCGTAATCCAAACTGGACTGTATTAGCGTGGTTCTTAGCTTGGCGTTGAATTATTGTGCAATGCTTGTATTTATGGATGTTGTGGTTTTCCAAAAGTTAATCAACTGATTAATCTGCGAAAACGATTACATCTATCAGCACAAACATTGTACAATAATTCGGTACCGTATTGGCAACATTCTGTATCAAAGATACATTTGTCTAACTTGGAACGAAAAAATGGAAATGAAACTATTGACACTGCATATACAATTTAGAGTCTTGCAAAAGAGGCATACGAGTCATTGTACTAAACTTATGAAAATATCGAGAAGTTATATACTCCAACGTTACCGCAATATGCTTCTTTTAAAAATGGGGAAACGGGAAGAAGCCTGAACAATCAGACAATGGAAGAAAAATCATTTGGGTATCTAGCATACATATTTAATATGCTATGAAATGTTCACATATGTAATTGAAATCTACTTTCTGCTAATTGATAAATTTGAAGCAAACTCGTTTACTTGGTGTGGTATATGGAAGAAACAGGTATTTTTAAAACGAGAACATTTTATACATGAAAAATAAACTACTAATAATGGTTAATTATAGATCAAATTACTATTGATTAAATTTTAGCAAATATAGAGAATCATTTGTATCTTTTTAATCGAAACTAGGGTTACGTTGAAAACAAGAATTTTAAGTAATTGAATTTAATCTGAATTAAAAATTTACTATGAAATTCGAATATTTATAAAATTCTACATTACTGTTAAAAGATTGAAAATATCGCGGTCGAAGAAATGTTAAAAGTTATGGTTCTAAGAACGAACAATCACCAGCGGAAATTCCAATTGCAATGAATTAAATTTTAAAAAATATTTGAAGCCTTCATAGCAACTTTAAGATATTTCATTATAATACTTTGTTGCGCATGAAATCGCTCACAGTTTCAAATATGTAAATCTATATATAATATACATTCGTAATAAATTTCTGTATTTTAGCAGTTATGGTAACGTTAACGCTGACAAAGAAATATGTCTTATAGCAGTATTTTCAGTAATAAACGTGGTAATAAGGGGCGCTGAAAAGGAAACAAAGCAGTAGCCAGAAGGGCTACTAAAATTCAATCGTATTCCACTCTATATAAACCCGATCAACACGCCGAGAGTGGAACTGAATATTCTTGTTTCGCAACACTAATTTACTACAAATATTTATGAAGCAGAAAATTTTCAAAATCAAACCGCGATGAGTGCTTCGTTACATCTGCAATATCAATAATCTACTATTAAAAAAAAAAAAAAATTAAGCCTGAAAATTCCCGATATTTGATACGCAACACTAATAAGTATAAATCTACGCACTCGTATTTTAGCAATACGCAACACTAATAGCGAGAGATCTAAGTGCAACCATTTAAAAGGTTGCTGATGAACGGTCACACTTGCACAGCTCTTGCAGCTGAACGTGTGATCCAGGAACAGTGTCCGACAATTGCAGTCGGGGGGTTAGGGCAGTTTGTGAACGCAACACTACTTAACAAAACGCGATCATTTATTATCGCAACGCTAAAAGGAAAAATAAGCAGAACTCGCGATGGAACAATATCGCAACGCTAACTCTTATAGTGAATTTAATAAAAATTACTATTTACTATATAAAAAAGCTACTTTAAATATTCTGGTATTGCTACTTGCAATACTATAAAATTAATTAAAAATTAACATATTCATAATCTAATTTTAAACAATAGAGAACAAGATAAATTCTGATACGTATAGTTCTATAAGAAATTATAAAAATTCGTACTAAAAATGGCAAAAGACAATCGCGATATCGTAATTCGCAACTTTAAAGCAAACGCGATTATCATTTTATCGCAACTCTAATTCAAACCGTAACCATTCTCTCGCGACACTAATAGAAAGCCGCGATGTTATTTCGCAACTCTAACTCAACCCGTAATTAATCTGTCGCGACACTAATAAGAAAAATCGCGAGTGGAGGGCCGATATATCGCAGTGCAACCATTTAGGAGGTTGCCGACGAACGATCACACTTGTACAGTTCTTGTAGCTGTACGTGTGATCCAGGAACAGTGTCCGACAAATGCAGTCGGAGGGTTTGGGCATTTTGTAAACGCAACTCTACTTAACAAAACGCGATCATTCATTATCGCAACGCTAATTTTTACAGTGAATTGAATGAAAATTACTATTTACTATATGAAAAAGCTACTTCAAATATTCTGGTATCGCTACTTGCAATACTAACAAATTAATTGAAAACTAACATTTTTATAATGTAATTTCAAACAATAGAAAACAAGATCAATTTTGATACGTATAGTTTTATAAGAAATTATAAAAATTCATAATAAAAATTGCAAAAGACAATCGCGATATCGTAATTCGCAACTCTAAAGCAAACGCGATTATCATTTTATCGCAACTCTAATTCAAACCGTAATCATTTTCTCGCCACACTAATGAAAAGCCGCGATGTTATTTCGCAACTCTAATACAACCCGTAATTAATTTGTCGCAACACTAATAAAAAAAATCGCGAGTGGAGGGCTGACATATCGTAGTGCAACCATGTAGGAGGTTGCCGATGAATGATCACACTTGTACAGCTCTTGTAGCTGTACGTGTGATCCAGGAACAGTGTCCGACAAATGCAGTCGGAGGGTTTGGGCATTTTGTAAACGCAACTCTACTTAACAAAACGCGATCATTCATTATCGCAACGCTAATTTTTACAGTGAATTGAATGAAAATTACTATTTACTATATGAAAAAGCTACTTCAAATATTCTGGTATCGCTACTTGCAATACTAACAAATTAATTGAAAACTAACATTTTTATAATGTAATTTCAAACAATAGAAAACAAGATAAATTCTGATACGTATAGTTCTATAAGAAATTATAAAAATTCATAATAAAAATGGCAAAAGACAATCGCGATATCGTAATTCGCAACTCTAAAGCAAACGCGATTATCATTTTATCGCAACTTTAATTCAAACCGTAATCATTTTCTCGCCACACTAATTAAAAGCCGCGATGTTATTTCGCAACTCTAATACAACCCGTAATTAATTTATCGCGACACTAATAAGAAAAATCGCGATTTGCCCAATGGGACGATGGACCGATATATACATCGGCCAAAAAAGCAAAGACTACTACTACTACTACTACTACGACTACAAATACTGAAAGCGAGCATAGTGACAAAGTAGTAACAATAATGACTTCCCATACTCTGGATGACCCAGAGGATGGGGAGCCATTAGTAGTTGCCCTCTTGAGTGGCAGTTTGCCGGGCCTCTTCGGCTTATAGCCTCTTCTTTCTTCGGGCGCAATGCCCGCTGAAACTTACATCTAAGCTCGAGACTTCTAAATCGCAAACAAAAAAAAAACTTACCAAGGTAAAATAAAAATATAAACCGCGGAAGCTGATTGAAGTGCACATGGACTGACCAACGATCACAGCAGTGATCGTTGCCCACTCGCATGTGCGTGCTCGAGCAATAAACGTTCGTTTCGACCCATTCGCGACCACGACCGCGAAATTCGAAAAATCAGAAGGCAAAACCAGAGACGAGTGCATGCTCTACTCGTGCCAGTTTCGTCGTCGATTTTTCAAATTAGATTTCCAGAAACAGGTTGGTCACACGAAAACGCGCCTACCCGACCAGAGACTGTGCCAACCTGCCCGGCCCTACCTACTTATAATTAACAGACACACCAGAAAGTATACTACCTATCCTACCTAGCGCTATATTTAAAAAATAGCAAAACAGGCACACCAACACACTCGCTCCACGGTTCTCACGCAAACGCTCGGGCGCAAAGGTCCTACACTAGAGAGGACGTCCCGGGACGCCTCCGACACCCGAGTTTAACACACACCATGCACACTCTAAGGTACGTACCGTTTTCCTGAAATCGACTGACGAAGGCTAGTGACCATTGCGTAAAACGTGATAAAACACATCTGTAGAAATGATATCGTTAAAATAAATGTAAGTAAACTTGGAATTATAATTGTAATTTACGGCAATATTTAAAGCGTGGTTACACTTAATCGCGTGGGCGATATTATCATAAATTGTGATTGTATCGAGACGTAAATTGAATCGATATATGTCTCGACATTTTTAATATTTGATGTTTTAACGAATGAAAAAAAGCGACGCAGTTCCACGGCCTAATAACACACACACATAACGTGGAAAATACGTCGTGCACGATACACTAACACATCGTCAGTCGCTGACAAATTATTACATTACTTAATTCTAGATCATCGTGCCCAGTGTCTTTCTCCCATTCAAGTAGCACCTGGGCACGTGAATGAGATCCTGACAATGGGCACGGAAAGGGTTAAACCTGAAAATCCTGATCTAAAAGAAATGATTAGTTTGTGTAATTTTTATTTAACGGACTAACGTTCTTTGATTTTATATTTTACTACTTCGTATCTGATTAAATCTACTTTATTAATTTAATAGTAACTAGGTAACTCTACTTTATTAATTTAATAAATCCGAACAAAACTTTAATATTGCAAAAAAGGTAGCGTTAATTGAAAAAGACTGAGACTCGATCAAATGGAATAATTGACTCTAAATATATTACTAAGAAAGAAATATTCTCAGGCGATCTCTTTATCAAAGCACATACTCGAAAGTGCAGAAGCAGTGTTTAAAATTATTGCTTTGATTCAAAAATCTGCCTGTCGCGAAGTGTCTTCTTGCACGTAAAATTTTACACATTCTTGTACGGGAAAAAATGAATTTTGACTCATATTTTAAATTCTAACCGAAATGAAATAAACGAACGTGACTTGATATTGTCACGATTAATTCATTGCTTAAAATCAAGTATGTTTATGTTAAACAGGTATATTCGTGTACATATTTGCCATTTGCAAATATTTATACGGAATATTAACATGCATATTTATAAATAACACGAATATATTCTCAATTGTATGTATTGAGAATACGCGCTGTGCAAGAAGACCTATCCTAAACTAATAAATTTAAAAAAAGAATGTTACTACTCACGGGTATAAGAAATACCCGCGGTCACTATGCTCGCAACAAAATTCTACGTAATACAACCGGTCACCCGTGCCGATTCGGACCTTTCATCCTACGACATGATTGAGTGACCGGAGGAACAAAAATGCATGCGACTCACCGTTCGATGCGGAGAAACAGAGGACGTTACCTTGGATGCTGCGGTATCCCAGCGAATATCATCAGGGAGACTAACATCAGGCAGGAACCGTGTAAAGTCCAGTGGTGGAAATGGTGGTTGTTTAAGGGCGGGTGGAGGGCGGGGGTGAGGAAGAGGCGAAACTTCGTTTCGACAATTTTCTTCTTTTTCTTATCGAACGTTTATTTAGAAAATACTGCTATTTTTTTACGCTTAAAAATTATTATTAAGAAATTGGAACAAGTTTGAAAAATATTATTTAGTTCAAAATTGTGAGATATTTTTCGATAGCAAACAAATGCTCATGAATAACGTGAATGCAATGCAATCGTTTGCAAGAATTATATTGTTCGCAATTAGAATATATACTGTGAATTTTCGTTATTAGAATACGAAATATACATTCCAATAATACACTACAGTCGCGTGTTTTAAATAATGGAAAAAATTTGCAAGAATTCAAAAGCTCGCCACTAAATATATTTAAAGAATACTGTGCAAACGCGCGCGAAACCTTGTTTCGAGGTATTTGAATCTACCTGTTACTAATTTGCAAGTTTATGACGTTATAACTCAATTTGAAACAATAAGATAATTCGTTAAAAATTGGTTTGAAATAAGAGAATGATTTCATACATCGGGATCTTTCAGAAGAAAATCAATGGACTCACGCGCCGCACTCCTGTGCACAAAATAACCGCAAGATTCAGTGGAAAGAAAGAATAGATTTTTATATCTCGTTCCAAGTCAGATAAGTATCATTGTACAGAATGGGCTCAGAATGGATTCGACATAGCCAAGACATATCCCACGGTGTCCAACGGTGTCCAACGGTGTTCAACGATGTTCCACGGTGTCCCACGGTGTCCCACGGTGTCCCACGGTGTCCCACGGTGTCTAACGGTGTCCAACGGTGTCCAACGGTGTCCAACGGTGTTCAACGGTGTCCAACGATGTTCCACGGTGTCCAATGGTGTCCAACAGTGTCCCACGGTGTCCAACGGTGTCCCACGGTGTCCAACGTTGTCCTACGGCGTCCAACGTTGCAGTCCAGTGTAGATAATCCAAAATTCTTTTCGCGGCATTTGGTGATCCACACTGGACCGACGATGTCCCACGTTGCAGTCCAGTGTAGATCATCCAAAATTCTTTTCGCGACATTTGGTGACCCACACTGGACCGACGATGTCCCACGTTGCAGTCCGGTGTAGATCATCCAAAATTCTTTTCGCGGCATTTGGTGACCCACACTGGACCGACGATGTCCCACGTTGCAGTCCTGTGTAGGTCATCCAAAATTCTTTTCGCGGCATTTGGTGACCCACACTGGACCGACGATGTCCCACGTTGCAGTCCAGTGTAGATCATCCAAAATTCTTTTCGCGGCATTTGGTGATCCACAATAGACCGACGATGTCCCACGGCGTCCCACGGCGTCCCACGATGTCCAACGTTGCAGTCCAGTGTAGATCATCCAAAATTCTTTTCGCGGCATTTGGTGACCCACGCTGGACCGACGATGTCCCACGTTGCAGTCCAGTGTAGATCATCCAAAATTCTTTTCGCGGCATTTGGTGATCCACACTGGACCGACGACGTCCCACGGTGTCCAACGATGTCCCACGGTGCAGTCCAGTATAGATCATCCAAAATTCTTTTCGCGGCATTTGGTGACCCACACTGGACCGACGATGTCCCACGTTGCAGTCCAGTGTAGATCATCCAAAATTCTTTTCGCGGCATTTGGTGACCCACACTGGACCGACGACGTCCCACGGTGTCCAACGATGTCCCCCGGTGCAGTCCAGTGTAGATCATCCAAAATTCTTTTCGCGGCATTTGGTGACCCACACTGGACCGACGACGTCCCACGGTGTCCAACGATGTCCCACGGTGCAGTCCAGTCTAGATCATCCAAAATTCTCTTAGAGGCTTTTGGCGATCCAAACTGGACTGTTGCGTAGTTCTTAGCTTGGCATCGTTTTCCAAAGATTAATCAACTGATTAATTTTTGGAAAAGGATGCCAATTACCAGGTCTCACCACGAGGAGGTGACTACGCAAGAGACCCGCTCATGGGTTATTTAACATTACACATCGATCTTGACATTCAAGCTAATGGCAAGAATGTCGAGTTCTAACTCTACTTGATTATGAGCCTGCGACAGTGTGAAAGAACTGAGCGATCGTGAACCGATAAATCAAGAGAACAATCTTTTTTATGTAGCAAGCGAGGGGTTGAAGAGAAAAGAAATTTTTATTTTTCGTTCCAAGATGGATAAGCATCATTGTACAGAATGGAATCGCAACGCACTTAACATCTGCATTAACATTATGAATAATTAATGTCAAAGTGCACGCACCCTACGGTGGCCCACGACGTCCCATGGTATCCCCGTAGGGAGGTATTAGTCCAGTCTAGATCATCAAAACAGTTATGGATGATCTAGACTAGACTATATTAAAGTAGTTTTTAGCATGATATCGTTGTTAAAATGTTATAAATTAGTGTCTTAAATATTATAAATTAATGCTTCAATTGCTATTAAGTAATGGTTAAAATGTCGTTAATTAATGGTTTGATTGTAATAAATTCATGGTTTGATTGTAATAAATCAATGGTTTAATTGTTATTAATTAATAGGTTAAATGTTATAAATTAATAGTTAGATGTTAAACTAAATGTTTCAAATGTTGTTACTTAATGGTTCAATTGTTGTAAATTAATACCTTATATGTTATAAAATAATAGTTTGAATGTTATAAATTAATAGCTTAAATGTTATAAATTAATAGCTTAAATGTTATAAATTAATCGTTTAGACGTTATAAATTAATGGCTTAAGTGCTATAACTTAATAATTTAAATATTGTAAATTAAGAGCTTAAATGTTATAATTTAATAGTTCGAATGTTAGAAATTAATGGTTTAAATGTATAAAGTAATAGTTTAAATGTTGCAAATTAATGGGTCAGACGTTATAAATTAATAGCTTAAATGTTATAAATTAATAGCTTAAATGTTATAAATTAATGGTTTAGACATTATAAATTAATGGCTTAAGTGCTACAAATTAATAATTTAAATATTGTAAATTAAGAGCTTAAATGTTATAATTTAATAGTTCGAATGTTAGAAATTAATGGTTTAAATGTATAAAGTAATAGTTTAAATGTTGCAAATTAATGGGTCAGACGTTATAAATTAATAGCTTAAATGTTATAAATTAATAGCTTAAATGTTATAAATTAATGGTTTAGACATTATAAATTAATGGCTTAAGTGCTACAAATTAATAATTTAAATATTGTAAATTAAGAGCTTAAATGTTATAATTTAATAGTTCGAATGTTAGAAATTAATGGTTTAAATGTATAAAGTAATAGTTTAAATGTTGCAAATTAATGGGTCAGACGTTATAAATTAATAGCTTAAATGTTATAAATTAATAGCTTAAATGTTATAAATTAATGGTTTAGACATTATAAATTAATGGCTTAAGTGCTACAAATTAATAATTTAAATATTGTAAATTAAGAGCTTAAATGTTATAATTTAATAGTTCGAATGTTAGAAATTAATGGTTTAAATGTATAAAGTAATAGTTTAAATGTTGCAAATTAATGGGTTAGACGTTATAAATTAATAGCTTAAATGTTACAAATTAATGGCTTGAATGTTATAAATTAATAGCTTAAATGTTAGAAATTAATGTCTTAAATGTAATAAAATAACAGTTTAAATATTGTAAATTAGTAGCTTGGATGTTGTAAATTAATAGCTTAAATGTTAGAAATTAATAGCTTAAATGTATAAAATAACAGTTTAAATGTTGTAAATTTATTGCTTAAATATTATAAATTAATTGCTTAAATGTTATAAATTTATAGCTTAAGTGTTGTAAATTAATGGTTTAGACGTTATAAATTGCTAGTTGCAATGTTGTTGTTTGATATTTTTTTTTTATTTACTTTATATTTAAATTCTTCTTCGATGTTCACTCTCCGGAATTTCAGGCACAAAAGAGCCCGCGCGCGACTTCTGTGTTCCTTATATACCTTGACAAGGTGTCGCGATGTCATTCAAACGGTAACGATTTTTTGACATAGCAAAGAACGGTTTTTCCATTATAACAAAATCAAATTGAACGATTTCTTAATTTTTATCGTAAATTGGCATCTTTAACATTTTAATACGACATTCATTTTTATCATTTTAATAGTTTCTACAAACTAAGACTAAATTCACACCTCCTTGATACTAGTTTTCGACTATCAATTAGTTTCAATAAAAAGGGGAAGAAAGCCTAACAGCAGTCGATGACGTTACTGTGAAATAAGTTAAGGTGTTTAAATAATCAGACAGGTAAAATTCATATTAATCGTTATATTATATTATCGATATTCGTTCATTTACTTGTGCTAATTACAAAATAAAATGTTCTTTTTTCTTGAATAACACCTACATCACCGTCTGCGATATTTAAAATTCATATTTAATGCTTATTTAAAAGTCAGGTATCTTTTCATTGCTCTCAAGTTAAACGAGTAAATTTATTCGTTATAGTTGTAACATAAAATGGCTATTTATTTCAATACCACCTGCATCGCTGTACGTGATACAGATATTAATTATGTATCGAATAATATGAACTAATTGGCTGTAATCGCGGTTAGGTATTTCTTCGTTTGATATATCAAGGGATCTATTAGGCTATTAGCGAGAGACTTATTGATTCTTTGAAGAAGTATCAAATTCTATGAAAATTAACTAAATGATTATATTCGATTAGTATTCGACAATGTCTATCATATTCAGCCACCTTCTCTTATAATAGATTCTGCTCGGATCGATTATTTTATAATAAATTGCAGATTATGCCACGGTATATTATAAGATATTTGTCTATAGCTCTTTTTTTTCTAATTCATTGATTTTATTATTAGTCTTATTGGTTTTTCCCGTGAGTATCTGTTGTACGTACATTTCCATTATGCTCAGATTTTTAACATCGTTGTGCGAACATGTGCGTGCTCTAGCAATAAACATTCGTTTCGAGCTTACTCACGACCGCGACCGCGAAATTCGATAAATCGAAAGGAAAAACCAGGGACGAGAGCATGTTCTAATATTAAGTCACGTTCGTTTATTTCATTTCGGTTAGAATTTAAAATATGAGTCAAAATTCACTTTTTTCCGTACAAGAATGTGTGAAATTTTACGTGCAAGAAGACACTTCGCGACAGGCAGATTTTTGAATCAAAGCAATAATTTTGAACACTGCTTCTGCACTTTCGAGTATATGCTTTGATAAAGAGATCACCTGAGATTATTTCTTTCTTAGTAATATATTTAGAGTCAATTATTGCACTTGATCGAGTCTCGACGATGTATTGGTGTATCGTGTACACTTTCTACTTTGATGATTCATAATAATATTTTACCAATTTTCATAACTTAATTATAAGCATATACCATTATTCAATAATTAATTATTAAATATATAAATCTAATATATTCTTACACGCACAAGTTTGTTTTACTTTCAAATATAAGATCATGTTACAGTAATAAAAATTTTAGAATTTATACATCAATTAATAGCAAAATAAATAATGATAATAAATTATTTTCAATTAAAGAAATTTCTCTTTTCATGATAGTTTCGCTATTAATTCTCAAAGACCATTGTAAATTGCTAACATTTTTGTCACATTTTTCTATTTATTACAATGTTTGAATCATTGAAAAATAGTTATTAATAATTGTATGAATAATTAAGTAATATACCGTAATGATATTCTTACTAAACAATATTTTGTTTAATAGTAGCAGCTATACTCATGTAATATAAAAACTTTTCATTAAGAACATAATCTTATCCGTAATTGTTACTGAACATTGTTTTAAATATGTTCTCTATTTCTCAATTTCATCAATTTCACTATTTGAACACGATAAATTTGCGCGCGCTCGTGCCTACGAAAATCGAGCGTTTCTATTGGCGGAATATATTCCGAAATCAAATAGAACGTGCCTATTGGCGCAGAATATTGCCAAGTGACATTGAGCGTTCCTATTGGCGCAATATATTGTGACGTCATATCGAGCGCTCCTATTGGCTGGAGAGTCGTAGTATCAACCGGGCCGAGCGGTGACATGAAAGTCGTGCTGCGTAAATTCGTCTCGTCGAGCGTTATCGTGTTTTTAGTACCTTTATTTCGACTTTATCAACGATTCTGCACTTCTATCTGGTTAATTCAAATAGTAAGTTCGTATTTAATCGTTTATTGATTATAATTTTAGTAAAATTGTATTGTATCGCGAAATTTTTCTTTTACTTTTGTCATTAACGGCGTATTTGACAATTTGCAGTTACTGATCGTTTTTATTACTGACCTTTGAGGTAGAATTTGGTTTCTATTTTTACTTTATTTCACAATAATTGCTTTATTATTGATTTTTTGTACATTTATCCTTAACTGTATTTCTGATAGGGTTAGGTTAAAATTATCGATAATTCACATTACCGGCTTTTACTACAATTTGTTCTGTTATTGCAAATTGTTGGTTTTGTCGTACATTTATTTGAAATTGTTGGTTTTCTTTTGTGTAGATTATTGGCTGGACACGCGACTGAAAACACTGAAAGAATACACATCACAGACGCCACAAACGATCGACAATCGATAATTCGAACTGAAACAAGATGAACGTCATAGATGATTATTAATAAATCGAATCGTTGATTTTTTATGCCGATTTAGCAATGATTGACGTATTATAACAAAGCAGAGGTACGTACACGACTATTTTCTCTTTTTATTGGATCGATAGTAATCGATATTTGCTAAATAATTGCTATACAGCTTCCGATTGGCATATAATAACATTATTTTATAAATAGTTGCATAATTTGTTGAAAATATCAAGATGAAACAAAAAGAGGTTAAAGAAATCACATTTGAAACTGTTCACATATAAAAATGTTTCGGGTATATAGATTATCGTTAATAATCGGATATACTGTTAATGAATTAATGTTTTTATATTAATATATAGCAAATTATACAAATCATTTAATTGTTATTAAAAAACAATCTATTTGTATAGTAATTAGATTTTAACACAATTTCAATTTTTATTGTTATTAATATTTCAAGTTTGAATAGAGTTTTATTTTTCATTACCTTAGACTTTTTTTTAACAATGAACGATATATTTTTAAGAACAAATTATAATATTTCATATGTTTTGTTTCAGTTTTTCATAATTTCTACTATTTCCTGTGCTTTGGGAAGGACGCAGTGATGCTTCAAAACTAAGCATGTAAGAATCTTTGCATATTGTACACCAATTAATTTTATTCCTTGTATTTTGCTATAATTACTCACAATAAAAAAACAAGTCTGATTTTATACTTCAATATCAGAATTTCAGTTGTTACAGTAATTAAAGTTCACTAATTATTTAACTTTCCTATTGTTATTAAAGCTTAAGGTTTTCATAGAATACCATATTACGTTATTTAACATTTTTTGTTGAATCATTACTTAAGTTTCAAAATAAATTATTCACGCATGTATTATTTATATATCTATAAGAAGACATATGTTTTGTTAAAGGTTTATCACTCCTTCCTCTTCCTCCTGCTTCCTGAAAAGGACCTAGTGGTGTTTCAAAAGTCCAGAATGTAAGTAATATGTAAATTATTTAATTCTATCGCTATATATTTCAATTTGCTACTCCTAATTTGAATATTGTCATTAAAATTTTAATAGAGATTAATAGACATTAATCCTCCACTGCTTTAAATTTTCCAATTAATTAACGTCATATTATATTATAATATAATATAAGCAAATATAATATAATATGAGTAATAATATAAAATATGATATAATATGAGCAAATTATAATATTCCATGCATTGTTACAGTTTTTTCCATGATGGGATTGCATGACTCCTCCTTGATAACGGTCTTCACGACGACTTTCCCTGGGCTACCATAGCATCGATGACTACGTTCCTCGCATCTTATCGTGAGTCGCATGCATTTTTGTCCCTCCGGTCACTCAATCATGTCGTAGGACGAAAGGTCCGAATCGACACGGGTGACTGGTTGTATTACGTAGAATTTTTTGCGAGCATAGTGACCGCGGGTATTTTTTATACCCGTGAGTAGTAACATTCTTTTTTTAAATTTATTAGTTTAGGATAGGTCTTCTTGCATATCGCGTTTTTGTTTCTGTTAATTATATGATATACTGAACAATTTTATATTAACAATATTAATAATACTACTAACTGATAAAAACGATATTATATTAATAATTAGTTTAAATATTTGTGATTGAAGATATACATGTATGTTCACTGTGATCACTTTTAAAGTTGGAGTGTATTAAAAATGTATATCTAGAGAGAGTTGCAATGATTTAATTAAATATTTCGTAGTGATGAAGTCGGATTACATATTTAATAATAACGATAATAAGTCATTTTTTATTTTACCTGGCACTATTACGATGGATTTAATTGTTTGCCATTCATTTTTTAATTTGAGTATTAATTTAAAATATACATATAGGAGTAGTAAAGTTCAGTCCTGCCGTACAAATATGCATGGAATTTCATGGGCAAGAAGAAATTTCGCGACAGGCAAATTTTGGAATCAAAGCAGCAAGTTTTGAACATTGTTTTTGTACTTTCGAAAATGTGCTTTGACGAAGGAATTGCCTGAGGTTGTTTGTAATAATATCTAACTTTGAGTCAGTTATTAAATAAATTTCTTATTCATTGTCAATTTGTCTCTTTTGTAGTGAAATTTCAATAGTTCGTAGAATCAATTATTTGAATGAATCATTATATTGCATTGATCTTATTTATGCTGTTTTTTTATAAATAAATTCAATATTAGTATTTCGGTAAATTATAAAATTAATAACCTAGACTATACAGTGATAGTAATAGAGATAAAGTTTGAAAATGCAAAATAAAGAAAGATTAGTCCGTTAGATACAAATTAGATGCACTAATACGTTTTTTAGTTAGGATTTTCAGGTTTAACCCCTTCCGTATTCAATGCCAGGATCTCACTCACGTGCTCAGGTGCTACTTGGGTGAGAGAAAGGCAATGAGTACGATGACCATTGATTTTATAATAATTTGTAAGCGACTGACGATGAGTTAGCGTATCGTGCACGACGTACTTTCCACATAGTGTGTGTGGTTAGGCTGTGGAATTGCGTCGTTCAGTATTTATTCCATTTACTACAAATATAAATAATAAAAAATAAATTCAAAAAAATATCATTTCAATCACAAACTGTAAAAACAAAGATTCGTTATCGAATACAGGGAATCAGAGATACTAGGGTCATTAATTTTATTGTTAAATTATAATACATGGTACCACATATCGTACCATCTACAATTTCTTTGAAAAATAAATACACTCTCTGAATTATGAATATTTGCAATTAAAATTGAGATTAACTTTTATCGCATTTTACGCAATGGTCGCTAGCATTCGTCAGTCGATTTCAGGAAAATGGTACGTACCTTAGAGTATGCATGCTGTGTGTTAAGCTCGGGTGTCGGAGGCGTCCCGGGACGTCCTCTCTAGTGTAGGACCTTTGCGCCCGAGCGTTTGCGTGAGAACCGTGGAGCGAGTGTGTTGGTGTGCCCGTTTTGCCATTTTTAAATATAGCGCTAGGTAGGATAGGTAGTATACTTTCTGGTGTGTCTGTTAATTATAAGTAGGTAGGGCCGGGCAGGTTGGCACAGTCTCTGGTCGGGTAGGCGCGTTTTCGTGTGACCAACCTGTTTCTGGAAATCTGATTTGAAAAATCGACGGTGAAACTGGCACGGGTAGAGCATGCTCTCGTCTCTGGTTTTGCCTATCGATTTTTCGAATTTCGCGGTCGCGGTCGCGAATGGGTCGAAACGAACGTTTATTGCTCGAGCACGCACATGCGAGTGAGCAACGATCACTGCCGTGATTGTTGGTCAGTCCATATGCACTTCAATCAGCTTCAGCGGTTTATATTTTTATTTTACCTTTATAAGTTTCTTTTTTGTTTGCGATTTAGAAGTCTCGAGCTTAGATTTAAGTTTCAGCGGGCATTGCGCCCGAAGAAAGAAGAGGCTATAAGCCGAAGAGGCCCGGCAAACTGCCACTCAAGAGGGCAACTACTAATGGCTCCCCATCCTCTGGGTCATCCAGAGCATGGGAAGTCATTATTGTTACTACTTTGTCACTATGCTCGCTTTCAGTATTTGTAGTCGTAGTAGTAGTAGTAGTAGTAGTAGTCTTTGCTTTTTTGGCCGATGTATATATCGGTCCATCGTCCCATTGGGCAAATCGCGATTTTTCTTATTAGTGTCGCGATAAATTAATTACGGGTTGTATTAGAGTTGCGAAATAATATCGCGGCTTTTCATTAGTGTGGCGAGAAAATGATTACGGTTTGAATTAGAGTTGCGATAAAATGATAATCGCGTTTGCTTTAGAGTTGCGAATTACGATATCGCGATTGTCTTTTGCAATTTTTAAAATTTATCCTGTTTTCTTTTGTTTAAAATTAGATTATGAAAATGTTAGTTTTCAATTAATTTTATAGTATTGCAAGTTGTAATATCAGAATATTTAAAGTAGCTTTTTCATATTGTGCATTGTAATTTTCATTAAATTCACTACAAGAATTAGCGTTGCGATAAAGAATGATCGCGTTTTGTTAAGTAGTGTTGCGTTTACAAAATGCCCAAAACCCCCGACTGCATTGGTCGGACACTGTTCCTGGATCACACGATACAGCTACAAGAGCTGTGCAAGTGTGATCGTTCATCGGCAACCTCCTAAATGGTTGCACTGCGATATGTCAACACCCACTCGCGATTTTTCTTATTAGTGTTGCGATAAATTAATTACGGGTTGTATTAGAGTTGCGAAATAATATCGCGGCTTTTCATTAGTGTGGCGAGAAAATGATTACGGTTTGAATTAGAGTTGCGATAAAATGATAATCGCGTTTGCTTTAGAGTTGCGAATTACGATATCGCGATTGTCTTTTGCAATTTTTAAAATTTATCCTGTTTTCTTTTGTTTAAAATTAGATTATGAAAATGTTAGTTTTCAATTAATTTTATAGTATTGCAAGTTGTAATATCAGAATATTTAAAGTAGCTTTTTCATATAGTGCATTGTAATTTTCATTAAATTCACTACAAGAATTAGCGTTGCGATAAAGAATGATCGCGTTTTGTTAAGTAGTGTTGCGTTTACAAAATGCCCAAAACCCCCGACTGCATTGGTCGGACACTGTTCCTGGATCACACGATACAGCTACAAGAGCTGTGCAAGTGTGATCGTTCATCGGCAACCTCCTAAATGGTTGCACTGCGATATGTCAACACCCACTCGCGATTTTTCTTATTAGTGTTGCGATAAATTAATTACGGGTTGTATTAGAGTTGCGAAATAATATCGCGGCTTTTCATTAGTGTGGCGAGAAAATGATTACGGTTTGAATTAGAGTTGCGATAAAATGATAATCGCGTTTGCTTTAGAGTTGCGAATTACGATATCGCGATTGTCTTTTGCAATTTTTAAAATTTATCCTGTTTTCTTTTGTTTAAAATTAGATTATGAAAATGTTAGTTTTCAATTAATTTTATAGTATTGCAAGTTGTAATATCAGAATATTTAAAGTAGCTTTTTCATATTGTGCATTGTAATTTTCATTAAATTCACTACAAGAATTAGCGTTGCGATAAAGAATGATCGCGTTTTGTTAAGTAGTGTTGCGTTTACAAAATGCCCAAAACCCCCGACTGCATTGGTCGGACACTGTTCCTGGATCACACGATACAGCTGCAAGAGCTGTGCAAGTGTGATCGTTCATCGGCAACCTCTTAAATGGTTGCAATTCGATCTCTCGCTATTAGTGTTGCGTATTGCTTAAATACGAGTGCGTAGATTAATATTTATTAGCGTTGTGTATCAAATTTCGGGAATATTCAGACTTTTTTTTTATAATGGTAGATTAATTGATATTGCAGATATAACGAAGCACTCGTCGCGTTTTATTTTGAGAACTTTCTGCTTCATAAATATTAGTAGTAAATTTGCGTTGCGAAACAAGAATATTTCGTTCCACTCACGGTTTCTTGATCGGGTTTATAAAAAGAGTGGAAGACGATCGAATTTCAGTAGCCTTTAAATTTGAATTGCTATTTGAATAAAGCATTTATACAATACGCACATCAGATTTTTCGAACTGGGTAGTATTGTATAAAGTAGGCCCAGATCTTGTATTATATTTTTTCTATCGTACAAAATAAAGCCTTGCAATGATTTGCTTGTGCAGTGTGCAGAGAGATGCGTTAGCAATTATCGGTATGAAGAACGTCAAATCGTTGGGAACGAATTGGCGTGTGCACGTATTCAACGTGCTCCAACATTTGGCATCTCTTCGAAACGTGCGCAAACAATCGCGCTGGCCAGAAAACACGTTGGCTCTGTGTGTATACACATGATTGTGCATGCGCTAATTCGCGCTCGGGCAATCCTTCCCAAGCTTTTTCGCCCTTTCAAAAGCGGCTCGTTATGGAATATTAATTGTCCGGCTTTATCGTAACAGCGGAACAGCATTATCCTCGGTGTACCATCGTTTCGTAATTTCGCGGCGATTGCACTGCTGTTCCGCGATGTTTTCCAAATCAAAAGCATCGTAGAATAGACCGTTGTTTCCCTATTTCGGAAAAGCTTTTTTTGCGCTGCGTTCGATGCATTGCTTTCATCTTTCTTTTTTTTTTCTTTTTTACCGATTTTTCAACCTTTGGCTAATCACCTTGTAAAATTCGTATCGTAAAGCACATTTCGCTGCTTCTATGTTACGATATATACTAATTCGTGTTCACATATATTGATTTCTGTATTAATTGGTATTATCTGCTGATATAGTAATCAGTCACCGTTATGAATTCATTATACTTTGGGTAGAAGTCTTTCCTGCAATTTGAATTTTCTTTTCTGACGAATAGTTGTATTCAACGACATATGTGACGGTGAATCTTGAACATTTCTAACATTTCTAATCATAGTTCGCTGTCTCGAATAATTATGCACTTTTAGCGCCGTAATCCACGCCAGTCTTAAACTTTTCGGCTACGCTCGTTTGTTATCAGCCATTCAAAGTTCTTCAATATCGATGACTTTCGACAGGGAATGCTTGTTCAAGATAAAATTGCTCATCCTCGAAATGATCGACCAACGAAGAAAATAATTGAAAAGTCGTGCGCCACGCTGGTGGTTTGGTTCGTTTGAAAATTTCATACGATTTCCTGAACAGAGGTATAGAATTTACGATTAACGAGTGTTAAATAATTCGGCTATTGTAAAGTTTAAAGACAAAGCAACCCGAGTGAGCGGCCGTTGAGAGGCGATCGAAAATTCGAATAAGCCCGACAATTCGGATTATTTCACGCGAGATGTATAATTGAGAGGTATTTGCGGTTTTATCATAACAGTTTTCCGTTGCGATCCGAATCGATTCGGTGCGTTGCAAGGAGGAAATAGATGCAGAACGAAACACATCGAGTTTATACTATATCTGCACTATCAGCGTGTGTACACGAACAGAGAAATTAAACGAATCCCGATTTAAAGTGCTGCAAACCGAACTAGGCGAAACATGGATCGGCACGGATCGAATTATCGTGATTCTAGGCCGCTCGTGTGTTTCAAAACGAGCAGGCCTGTTCGCGGAATTATCCCTGGCGAGTGTCGTGTCTATTTGCCTAGAAATTAACTCTGATGTCCGATAAAGACGACGAGAAAACATAGAAGGAAAGAAAGGGTGAAGAAGAAAGGAGGTACGTTGGAACGAGTTTCGTCTTACAAAGGTGAACGGCTCGCTTGAGGGGCGCTTTAACGTTGCGTCTGGGTTTTAAGTCTGCTCGGAACAGCGGAAAATCGGAGGCAGCTAGCAAAATTTCGTGTCGTTCCCGCGCCGGCAAACATTCAAACGTCTAACCTGTAGATAAATTCGCCGCCAAGCACGGGGGTTAAAACGCGCAGCGACACTGGCACCCTCGCATGCTTTTCGAGATGTGTGCGCGTGCATACCTGGCTAAAGAAGGTGAGAGAGGACTAGCCAACTGCAGGGAGTAGTCAGGGGCAGCTTCCACGATGGAACGGGACAGTGGTAGGACAGGCAGAAGGGAGCAAGAATGGAAAAGTGGAAGGGATGAGAGCTATCGCGAATGGCGCACCCTCGTACAAAAGACCCTTAGTGCGCGGAGCGCGCGATACTTCAGTTTACTAATGAACCCAGCTGGGGGTGTACCACTGGAGAAGCACTTTTACTTCTGTCGTTCTGTCTACCGTCAGACAGACAGACAGACAGACAGACAGACAGTTCACAATGGCCGTTCTCGGCTGACTCCGTCATGGATTCTTTGGCGCACGGGAAACGGGGAAAGTCGCCGCTGTTAGCGTTAAGGAAAGGGTGCTGAACGAGACGGCAGGAATTTTCACTGATTCGATGATGCGCCTTTCGAGCCGAAGGTCGCTGATCTCAATCGAAATAGTGAAATTCCAGAAAGAACCGAGTACGACCTTTTTAATAGCTGAGGGCCATCGATGCCGAGGATTGAATAGGGTAACACGATGACGATTCTTTTGGTTACCTCTTTTTTTTCCGAGTCCAATTAATTATCGCTAGCATAAGGGATTTGTAGTTGCTTCTCTGTAATAACTGCTTCTCTTCGAGAAGTATCTGCAGACTATCTTCTTTCAGACTCTAGAGGGTAGCTGTCGAACTGTTAATGGATTTGTTTAGAGAATCGATTCGTAAAATTTGGGGGTTCAGTATCCTTTTGCGGAAAATCTGTAACTCACAATTCAGTTGAGAATGAATATCTAGCAACGCTTCGTGCAAAATGTGAAACTCCTTCGAAATAGTATCATTGTATAATACATGATTAAAAGTTTCTCTTTGGCAATAATTTCAAAAAAAAAAGAAAAAAGAAACTGCCCGACCATGCTGCTAATATTGGCATTCTGTGCACTTTCCGTTCAAAGGTAACGAAAAGCAGAAAGAAGTTCTACGATCGAACGAAACTTGGTTGGAAGAACAAAAAATGGTCGTATAATTCTGTTCCACGGCTCTTACGTTTGCATGAAAGAAAGCGGGACGGTTCCATGCACCAGCAGAATTTATGAAAGTGGATTTAACACCCCTTTAAACAAAGCCGGACCCGTAGCGATGATTTTTCCTCGCGTACCAGCGCACGAATAAAATTTTTTTGAATTTCAAATAAGTCCATGGAATTGTAAAATATAAACCGCAGGCCTTGATCCAGCGATCAATGCAACGGAATGCGAGGATAGACGAGGACAAATACGAAATGTTTTGTACGTTGTTTGTTCGTCGCGATACAACCGTGAGATTCCTGCAAAAATTTTCATTTTGGAAAAACGAAATGCAAATTTACGTATAATTTTCATCGAGAATCCGGGGGACAACCAGCAGAAGGGTTAGGTTGCAGTTGATGAATTTTCCACGGCGTAGGAGCACGTATAAATTGCTCTTATTGCTTCCATAAATTTCCTTTGTATAAGAGAGAATGAGACGCGCTCATCAAGTTTCGACTAAATTCATGGAAATTGCGAACGAGAATAGGGAAAGGGGAGAACGAGAGAGAGAGAGAGAGAGAGGGAGGGAGAGAGAGAGAGGGAGAGAGGGAGAGAGCGAGAGAGGATGGAGAAACACTCCTTAGGAGTTTCGCGTTGGCTCGTTGAAAAACGAATAGCTGAGCGAATGGCGTTTATTACTTGCATTTCTGCGAGTCATTATCTTGAAATATGTAGGTGTCGAACGTACGGAAAGAAAGGAAAGATGATCGTAACGATTAATTATCCGAATACGCTGGATGGAAGAATTTTTTCGCGATGGAATTTTTGATCGTCGCCGTGGACGGTGACGGGGGGGGTGAAGGGACTAGAAACAAGCATTAAAAGCCCCTAGAAAACTGGAAACATATTAACTTGGCCCTTCCATGGAAGAGAATTGTCAGGAGTCGAGCGTAAAAATTGAAACTGCCTTGGCATCAAAGGCAATTCTTGCATTTCATTTGCGAAAGTTTTCATACAGAAGCGCGAGATGCGTCTAACGAGATCATAAGGATGAGAAGTAGAGAGCGCGAGATAGAAAGAGGAAGGGAGTAAGAGCGTAACGCGTACAGATGAGATCGCTTTGTTACTGTCAACTCGGAGACAGCGACGGGTGAAATAAAAAATGTCGAAGTAACGAGGGAAGCGTTCATATAATCGTTGGGCTAGTTGACTGAAAAGCAACCACACGGTTCCTCGCTACCGTTTAATTGCTCGCACTTTTCCACTCCGGCTTTGCCCGTGAAAAACTACGGGACATAGAAGTTACGAGCGTATAGACCGGCTCGCTACATCGGCGAGTATTTTATACGAATGAGAAATCCCCTCCTCCCGGCGACCTCATTCATTATATCGCAGCAGGAATTTTCGACCGACAAATCTTCCGGGCCACGCGAAATTTTTAACTACCACCGTTGCTGTCTCGTCGAGCATAGGTCACTCTCAAACTTTCTAATTACGTTTCACTTTTTCCCCTCCAATGATTCTGACGTTCTCTACCACGTTCATCGCCCCTATCTCAACTGCAGAAAAACTGACGTCTATTCTATATATCTATTGAAAAAAGAGGCAGTTAATGCGTTTACCTCTTTAGATACGAAGCGTATTGACTATTCGATTTAAGAATTATCAACGGATCCCTTCGAGATACTACCCCATACAAGATGCGCGCACATACCCGCAGGAGCTGGACGTAAAGGCGAACCACCGTCCTAATTGTGCACAGGACGATCATGTTTCACAGTACACAGGGGTATTGGCTCTCGATGTCGCGCGGTTTCCTTGTGCCGGTATGCACAGGTACAGGGCGTTATGAAACCTATGTGCTATTAATAGTAACGGAAATGAAATGCATTCGACTCGAAGATTGATGCGTACTTGAGACGCTCCGCTTGCGAGGACGAGCAAGTTTTTGAATAAAGATCGAACAGGATGCTCGGAAAATGCGAATTCGAAGACCGTTATGTATACCTGTTGGTGAATCTGAGTGGTAACTAGAGATGTATGCATATGATGCTCGTTTGCGAGAGTGAGTCCTCTCACGGGACGAACAGCGCATGGCGAACGATGGTTTAGAAGGAGCGTTTTTAGCGTCGGTACAAAGAAAAAGTTTTGAGCGAAAGCAAAGAAATTTCAGCAAGCGAACTGTATACGTACGTGTATGGGGGTGTCATGTTGTTTAATATGTATGTTGTTAATCTATTTCTTTAGCATAAATAAATTGTAAGGCATACCTATTACACAGAGATTTTTTTATGTTACCTATATCAATATATCGTGCATGTATTGTTAAATATTAAATGAGTTTAGCAACGGATGGAAATAACAAACTTGCAATACGTCGCAGTGCAATGCACGGTTTCATACGCCTTTCAGGAAAAACGACAAACAGCTCGCCGAGATCGACCTTGTATAATTCAATATTCGACCGTGCAGCTGCGTTGTTAAATTACTGGGAAGGTGAAAGAACAGGCAATTCACTGGGACGACAGATAGGCGAATAATTTAACAGATCTCCAACGGAATTAGCATTCTCACTGCCGATCGTATTAATCCGACATCGATCCAACCAGACGCGCACATCACGCGCATCCTCTATATTGAGATATCTGTATTACCTTGGTCGCTTTCGTGGGAAACGTTTATCTAGAGCATGCAGAGATTCTCAGTTGCGAGAATTATTACAGAAAATTAGAAACGCGCCATTCCGTAAACCATAGAAAGCTTGAAGCCTTAAGTACCGCATCTTTCTTCGATCTATACCTGTTGAACAAACTTTCACGAAATATTGAATTGTTTCGAGGAGCTTGAAATATAATTTAATATTTGTATCAGTGAAAGACACCGCTGTTCCATTATTATTACATATAGTTCCATAAAAGTGACTACAATTATTTTCCGACATAACATTAAAGATAAAATACGCGGATCTCGTGACACTTTTTATTGTCAACAAAGAGAGGGAGGGTGTCATAGTGAGCGGAGAGAATTCGGTGGACCGTCGAACGGCATCAGATAATTCCGACGGGATGGAGCAGGTGTTAACGACGTAGCGTGTTTAGCGCAGCACCATATTTTCGCCGCTTATCCCGTCGCTGTTTCGCCCAGGGGAGAAAAAAAGCCCACAGAGAGACCCTCGACGAGCGTATACTAGCGGGGGGAACCGTTCGCCTATTTTCGGTCGGCGAGCAAGCCCAAACACGCGTGTCCTGCGTGTGTACCGCCATAAATATATCCGTACGCGCGCAAGGACCTACTATTGGAGTACGCAGCCCTTGCTATAAGCATAAGCGTAAACTTCGTTAACGAGAAACTAATTCTCCTCTCGCGCACTACCGTAAGAAAGTTTCGCAATTTAGGGAGGCTGAGGGGCTAGAGACTACGACGAGGTCGGGGACAGTCGAAGGAGTGGGAGGGGGGGCTGAATTACGATGCGAATTAACACGATGCTCAAGGTCGTTGATGTAGTTTACCACGACGGTACTGCCATTTTCGTTTTCTCGCAGACGCAACTCGAGAATCGGAAACCGGAGAGACGATGGACAAACAAGGAGAACGAGCCATTTTTTTCGCGCCACGGCACGAAACGACGGCATCGCGACGAAATTGACATTCGGATAAACGGATTTCAAAGTAATTTTCCCCCCAACGACCGGGACAACGTGTATTTCACTTATGCGTTGATAATGCGCGGACGATAACGGCGCGGATGTAATTTTCGGCATGGCCGCTCGCGTATCGCGGTCTAGTTTGTATCCTATTAAGCACTACGCGATGCTTCGTTCGCCAACAATCGCTTGATTTATCGTGATGTCGTTATGTAAAAAGCTTCGTCACGTTGAAGCACTTGTAAACGCATCAAATTTCGAAGCGCTCAAAATATTTCTTGTTAATAAAATTGTGAATATCGCACAAATGCTCGATCGCGATTTTCCTTATGTCCATACTACAGTTTCTTGAAAAGTCAAACCGTTCAAAAGTTAAGTCGTTCTCAAAATTTTATTCGTCGGAATCTTTGATAAATTTGCTCGT